>NC_066585.1:81230936-81562060 GCF_024323335.1 Lathyrus oleraceus
CTTTGTGAAGTAGTCAATTGCCACCAAAATAAAACGATGTTTGTTTGAAGCTTTGGGCTCAATCATGCCAATCATATCGATTCCCCACATAGAGAAGGGCCATGGGGAGGAAATGACGTTCAACAGTGTGGAGGAACATGAATTTTATCTGCATAAATTTGACACTTGTGGTATTTCTTCATAAACTTGCAACAGTCAGATTCTATTATCAGCCAATAGTAACCTGCTCTCAACATCTACTTTGCCATAGCATGTCCATTGGAATGAGTACCAAAGGAACCTTCATGGACTTCAGTCATCAACAGGTTTGTTTTGTGTCTATCCATGCATCTGAACAGAACCATGTCGAAGTTTCTCTTATACAATACATCACCATTCAGGTAGAAATTATCGGCAAATCTTCTCAAAGTCTTCTTATCTTTCAAAGATGCCCCAGGCGGGTAAATCTGACTTTGAAGGAAACACTTGATATCAAATACCACGGCTTCTCATCTTTGGCTTTTCAACAGCAAACACATGAGTTGGCCTATCAAGACGAATCACAGTCAATTTAGGAACTTCATTCCAATACTTCACCATAATCATTGAAGCCAACGTTGCAAGAGCATCTGCCATCCGGTTTTCATCCCGAGGGATATGATGAAACTCAACCTTTGTAAATAAAGTTGAAATCCTCCTTGCATAATCTCTATATGGTATCAAACTGGGTTGATTCTTCTCCCATTCACCTTTGATCTGATTCACGACCAAAGCTGAATCGCCATAGACATAAAGATACTTGATCCTGAGATCAATGGCCTCTTCAAGCCCCATAATGCAAACTTCCTACTCAGCCATATTATTTGTACACTTGAAAGTCAATCTAGCTGTAAATGGAAAATGCGTGCCTTGAGAAGTAATGATCACTGCCCCAATGCCATTACCATACTGATTAGCAGCTCCATCAAATACCATGCCCCAACGGGAACCAGGTTCTGACCCTTCTACAAGCAATGGTTCATCACAATCTTTCATTTTCAAGTACAAAATCTCCTCATCTGGAAAATCATACTGCACTGACTAGTAATCTTCAATTGGTTGGTGAGCCAAATGGTCAGCCAAGACACTACCTTTGATTTCTTTCTAAGATCGGTATTCAATATCATACTCTGATAATAACATCTGCCAACGGGAAATCCTCCTAGTTAAAGCATGCTTCTCAAAAATATACTTGATTGGATCCATTTTTGATATCAACCAAGTGGTATGATTTAACATATATTGACGCAGACGTTTAGCAGCCCAAGCCAATGCGCAACAAGTCTTCTCAAGCATAGAATATCGAGTCTCACAATCGGTAAACTTCTTACTGGGTTAGTAAATAGCATATTATTTCTTTCCAATCTCCTCTTGCTGGCCAAGAACACAACCCATACTCTCATCAAGCACAGTTAAATACATGATCAACGGTCTTCCTTCAACAGGCGAAGACAGAATCGGAGGCTCAAGCAGATACTCTTTGATACTATCAAAAGCTTTATGGCAGTCTTCGGTCCAATCACAAGACTGATCTTTCCGAAGAAGCTTGAATATACGCGCACATGTCGCAGTCATGTGTGAAATGAATCTTGAGATATAATTCAAGCGGTCGCGAAAACCTCTGACTTGCTTCTCAGTTTTGGACGCGTGCATCTCTTGTATTACTTTGACCTTGGCAGGATTAACTTTAATACCCTTCTTGCTGACAATAAAGCCCAATAACTTACAAGAACGAACACCAAAAGTACACTTATTGGGATTCAAGCGGAGTTTGTACTTCCTCAAACGCTGGAATAACTTCAACAAATGCTCAACATCTTCTTCTTTATCACTTGATTTGGCAATCATATCATCAACATAGACTTCGATCTCTTTATGCATCATATCATGAAAAAGAGTAGTCATTGCTCTCTGGTAAGTTTCATCGACATTCTTTAAACCAAAATGCATCACTCTATAACAAAATGTTCCCCGGGGTGTAATGAATGTGGTCTTCTCCATATCCTCGGGTGCCAACTTGATCTAATTATATCCGGAAAATCCGTCCATAAACGAAAAGACTTTGAATTTAGTTGTATTGTCTACCAACATATCAATGTGTGGCAGAGGGAAATTATCTTTCGGACTGGCTTTATTCAAATCTCTATAATCAACACACATGCGGACTTTTCCATCTTTCTTCGGAACAGGCACAAAGTTGTCCACCCACTGCGGATACTCAGCAGTAACAAGGAAACCGACATCAATCTGCTTTTGCACTTCTTCTTTGATCTTCACTGCCATATCAAGATTAGTCCTCCTCAACTTCTGCTTGGCTGACGGGCATTCTGGCTTCAACTGCAATCTATGCTCCACAATCTCAAAATCCAACCCAGACATGTCTTGATAGGACCAGGAAAACACATCTGAATACTCTCGGAGAAGATCAATCAACCCCTTCTTCACTTCTGGACACAGTCAAGACCCAACCTTTACTTCCTTCACATCATCTTCGAGACCCAAGTTGACTAACTTAATCTGCTCTTTGAACGGCTGAAGGGTTTTTTTCTCGTGCTCAAGTAGACGAGACAATTCATCAGACACTTCTTCATCACTTTCTTCCTCAGCCTCAAACACAAGGAATTCAAAGTTTGGAGAAGGAGTAGGAACATTGTATTCAATGGGTTTAGAAACCAACCTGCATAATGATTTGATATTTTGATTTTAGAAAAGTGATTTGTGACCAAATATTATGGAGATGGACAAATTATATTTTAATTATGTTTTTTTTTATTACCATTTTTCAGAAAAAAGCAAAAAAGTCAAAATAAAACATCATAGATGTTGGATGAATAGAATTGAATTTTATTGATGATCAAATTTGAAAATTCCTAACAATGTTCACTTCTCCCTTAGGTATAGGAGAAGGATTTTCAAAAACAAATAAAAGCAATTACTTAGAATGATGCAAAGTAACAGGAACATCAATAGCAGTCCAATTGTTGCAAGCTCTTCCATGCGTCACAAAATTGGTGCAGTCTTCATCCTCATCACCCTCGATCACAGTAGCTAAGTGTTGTTCATTACCATGAATGAACCCTCCACTATGGAAACTGGGTTTCACATCTTCAGCTCTAGTCTCAGACGAACCTCGTTGGAATCCCAAATCGGCTCTGCTCTGGTTCTTGGTGAGCTCTACCATTCGGCCCCGTTGTTCAGAATTACCATCTTCAACAATCTTCTGAGCGTCTTTGAAGGAGGACATTGGTTCCCCAACTCTCTTTTCCTCAAAAATAGATAGAGCTTGGAATGGAGTTCCAATCTCATCCTCGGTTTCTACATAAGAGAAAGACGACAGGTGGCTTACTAACAAAGCCTTCTCCCCACTGACGATAACAAGCTTTCCATCCTTGACAAACTTTAATTTCTGATGTAGAGTTGACGTAATGGATCCTTCCTAATGTATCCATGGCCTTCCTAACAAGCAGCTATAGGCCGGGTGGATATCCATTACTTGGAAAGTAATTTGGAAATCACTCGGACCTATCTTCATAGGAAGGTCCACCTCACCAATCACAGTCTTGCGAGAACCATCAAATGCCTTGACGATCACGCCAATGTACCTCATCGGAGCTCCTTGATATGACAATCTGGAAAGAGTTGATTTGGGAAGAACATTCAATGAAGAACCGGTATCAACCAATACGTTTGACAGAGCATCCTCCTTGCAGTTCATTGAAATGTGCAACGCTAGATTATGATTTCTACCCTTCTCAGGGAGTTCTTCATCACAAAAGCCCAGATTGTTACAGGAGGTGATGTTAGCCACAATATGATCAAACTGATCAACCGTAACATCATTCTCTACATAAGCTTGCTTCAATGCTTTTTGCAATGCTTCTCTGTGTGCTTCAGAGTTCATTAGCAGAGACAACACTGAAATCTTGGAAGGATTTTGGAGCAGCTTCTCCACCATATTAAATTCACTCTTCTTAATCAACCGAAGTACCTCATCATCATCATTAGGCTTCAAACTGCTGGATTCACCAGACTGACACTTTGGAATGCTAACTAGATCAACTGCAGGCACTTCAACACTCTTACTGACAGATACATCTTCTACATTCTTTGGGAACACCGACCTAAAAATACGACCATTACGGGTCACCTTCGTAACATCAGCAATGCTTTCAATAGAACTTGTCGTAGGCAATGGAACCTCTTCACCATTCTCTAACATAGTCGCATTGTACTAGTATGAGACAGCTTTATCGGATGCATACGAGACTGGACCCGCTAACTGTATTACCAACGGTGATACCGATCTATTGTTGGCACTGTTACTGCTGCTACTATCAAACTGAATCACCACTCTCTCTAGAGTCTTAAACACAGGAACTATAACACTCACATCGTCACCCAAGTGACGGGACTGAAGAATCTGGATCATACCCTCATCCATCAACCTCTGGATGTCTCTCTTCACAACCATACAACCTCGGGGGTTATCACTGCAAATTGCACAACCATCATGGTCATGCTCACAATCACTCACCATATAGATATCCTTGTGCATTGTTACCAAGGACCTTCTAAAGAAACAGACATCATATACTTTGAAATCCCCAGGACAACCATCCATCATATTTACAGAAGGATTACCATGAGCAGGTAATGGGTTAGCTTTGACATTCGGCGCACGGTCCTCAAAGGACACCATTCCACTTTTGACCAACTTCTGGACTTCATATTTCAGCGGGTAACAGTTCTCGATATCATGGCCAGGAGCCCCTTGGTGAAAGGTGTCGCAACCTGAAAAATACAGTGCGCGAAAAAAACAACCGGCGAAAGAAAAAGACAGAAGAGTCGCCACCGTGCGTTATTCATCCCAAAGGAGGGAAAGGAAACGCTCGAAGTAAACCTGAAAAAGGAAAGGACAAGACGGGGTCTCGCAACCAAATCTTGGGTTCGGGAGTCGGTTATGCGAAGGGAAGGTATTAGCACCCCTACGCATCCATAGTACTCTACGGGATCCACTTTTGTGGTTTTCGTCTAAAGGGTGTGGGTTTACCTAATGTGTTTATTTACTAAAAAGGTTAAGAGAAATGACTCGCACGGATGTCGCATCCACTGCATACGTATCTCATCTGAATATGAGAATCAGAGTCTTCGTAGCTCGGCTGACCTATGGGTTGGGGGATGTGTGCTCGCTAAGACATCGCGTCTTATGCCTACGTATCTCATCTGGAATGAGAATCAGAGCAAGCCGTAGTTCGGCTAACTACGGGGTTATGGAGTGGGTTTTGGATGAACGACGTTACTACGCAATCTACCGGATGCTCGACCTTTGGAGACTTACTCACCTGTAGTAGAAGGAGTAAACGTGTGTTTAGGAGAAGAAAAATCAATGAAGGGTTAGGGTTTGGGAACGCTCATGCAAAAGGGTAATGAGGATAAGACCTCATAGCTCTTAACCCTGGACAAAGGAACCTGCATAAAGTAAACACAAAAATATTGCCTCCTATCGAGGTCTTCCAGCTAGGAAAGCAGTAAAATGCGGGAAAAATGTAAAAGTACCACACGGATAAAGATCCGAAGTAACAACAATTAAAGGAACGATAAACCCTGAGATCCTTCCAAGCTAACATCATCAAAGAAAGTGGGTCAGTACAGGTAATCGGAATGAACCTCCAGGGGGTATCCCACAAATAAAGTGGGAAACCACGCAAGTTATCCCTGCAAACGTCATGTGAGCCCTCACAAAAAAAAACTCAACAAACAGGTTAGAGAAACAAAATAGGGTAACCAAGAGTTGGCCCTAAATCAAAATGTAACCACATGAATAATTCCATCAAAATTCACAAAAAGCTCACAAAAAGCAAACAAGGGTAGGAGGCCTAAACCTCTTGTCAAACACATGCATCAAAAGGGTATCAAATTCACCCATAATACCTCATACATTTAGAGCATTCAAATTAAAGGCATAAAGATGATGGATATAGGGCAAACCTGATTGGAGAGCTTGATTGAAATTGAGTTGCACCCGTGAGGTTTACAAAACAATCTTTAGGGTTTATGTGAGGCAGAGGTGATTTTGTGCAGTTGAGTTTCCTTCAGGGTTTGGAGGCTGCTCTGAACTCTATTAGTTCTTCTCTCACTATCTTTTTCCTCAGGATTTTGTTCCAAGGAAACCTCAGAGTATTTTGCTTCTCCCCCTTTTTCTCAAGTGAAGCATTGGTATTTATAGACTGAATTCCATGGCTTTGTGGGCTCAAATGAGAGAGACCCAAATCCAAAAAAATGTGTTATATTTTATTTATTTATTTAATTAATTTTATTTATTTATTTATTTTTAAAAAAAAATCGTTTTTTTTTTTTCGTTTTTTTTTTTTAAGAAAAATGAAGGGTAAATTTTGGGGTATTACAAAAGGCACAGTGAAGCTCTGGCTTGTACCACTATGGAAGTGGTTCAGGAATCTGTGGAGGATTTCTCGGTTGCAAAAGGTTCTTGAGAACCAATGATGGATACCATTCAGCATAAGACATAGGAATCGGGTCAAAAGAGACCTTCTTCCTCTCGAAATTTTGTTGTTGCTGGTGATTGTTGGTATTGTTGTTGTTTTAGTTGTTGGTTCTTTGCGGTGGCTGTTGTTGACGTTATTGTTGAACAGGCATTTATTGGTTGTTTGAAAATACTGGAATAACAGATGATACTTGATGATGGTATTGACGGGGTTGTGGACTTCTTCTAACATGAGGCCTCCTCTGCCTCCCAATGGACACTGCATTAGTCTCGCCTTCTTTCTTTCTGGCAAACCCACTGTCGTACTTCTTGCTGGACGAAACCTCCTATCTAGATAACTGTCCCTCTCGGACACCTTCTTCTAGTCTCATCCCCATGTTTGCCATTTTGGTAAAATCACTAGGGGCACTGGCAATCATGCGCTCATAGTAAAATGAGCTCAGGGTCTTGAGAAAAATCTTAGTCATCTCCTTTTCTTCCAAAGGAAGGGTAATCTGAGCGGCAAGCTCTCTCCATCGTTGAGCGTATTCCTTAAACGTCTCTTTATCCTTCTGAGATAATAACCTCAATTATTCCCTATCCGGCGCCATACCCATATTATACTTGTACTGCTTCACGAAAGCCTCACCCAAACCATTGAACGTGCAGAGACTCGCACTATCCAAACCCATGTACCACCTCAGAGCGGCACCAGTCAGACTGTCTTGGATATTAATCAATCAGTAACTAATCATTATCAGTTTGCGTCGACATCTTTCTAGCATACATGACGAGATGAATGAGTGGACATGTGATTCCCTTATACTTTTCAAAGTCAGGAACTTTGAACTTCATCGAGATTTTGACATTAGGAACCAAGCAAAGTTCCACGGCACTCTTACTGAATAAGTATTTTCCCCTCAGGGTCTTCAACTCCTTTCGCAGCTCAAGGAATTGGTCTTTCATTTCATCCATCTTCTCATAGACATCCGGACCCTCAGACGGCTCGGAATGGTATATGGTATCCTTAACACGAGGCAGAGTGTGAACAACCGGTGGTGTAACAGACATGACCGGGTTAGATGTCGGCATGGAAGCAAAAGTAGGCGCGAACCCTTCAGGCATAAAGTTGGGCGGCATTCCCCACGGGAATCCGTCAGGCATGGCAGGAGCGAAATGAGCGGCAGGCACGGTTGAAGAAACAACCTCTGATATGACCGTCCTCTGAGGAGGAGGAGTTGCAGGCGTTGAGGAAGATTGACTTTGAGCAACTAGGACTGACTCCATTATGGCAGTCAGACGGGCAATATCGTCCTTCAAGTCTCTATTCTCTTGCTCTAGATGTTCCATGATTCTTGGATGATTGGTGTGGGTATTGTATCGATGAGTCAGCTTGGCTGAAGCACATAAGAAGAACCAATAAGACATCTGGTGAAAGAAAACCTGTATGCAAATGATGCATGAAATGCAATGCTTGATTGTTTTTATTTTCAAGGAACGTACTACTTTATTTGCAAATATATAATAATAACAATTGCACAATTTGATTGACCATAAAATCTCTTTTATTTATATAATTTGAAAGGATTACACTGAGTACAATTCAGAAACCAAAAATACAAAATACAAGAGAAAAGGAAACTAGTCATCCTAAGGATCCCTAACAACAATGTCAGATGATCGGGCCGTAGGCACGTACTTCCTTCGGATGCGTCGGATCTCGGACTCAAAAGAAGTCTTCATCTGAGTCTTCTCGAGGACAAGATGATCAACAATCTTCTTCCAAGCAACGGAAGGTTAAGGCATACTAGAGGAAGATGAAACCTCTGGCTCTCTCTGTCTCTTCATTACTCGGTCTTCAAGAAGCTCAATAAGTGCATCTTTGTCCTTAGACTCAAGCTGCAACTCCTCATGCTTTCTGCTCAAAGCATGGAAACGCTCTTCTCACATATCCTTCTCTTGCTTCATCTTGGCAAGTGCGTCATCCAACTCCTCTACATCTTGGTTAGGGAGAGTTAACGGCTCAACCACAACCATAGACATAGGTATCTCACAAGCATAAGGGCATCCTCAATTCCAAATCTCTCTTCTTGACCCAAAGAGTGTAAGCTTTCAAAGCTACACAGTTACGCGGACCAAGCTCGGATCTTCCTTTCCTATGCACATTATGCCAAGCATGCACAATCCTCTGCTTCAAATGTTGTGGATCTTTACCCTCTTGATAGAAAAGATCTTCTAACAAAGTGTTATGAGGTTTGTCTCTCAAGGGGAACCCAAGTTGACGACGAGCCAAAGCAGAGTTGTAGTTGATTCCTTCTTGTGTACCAATGAGAGGCACATTAGAGAATTCACCACAACTATCAATAATCTCAAGGCTACTCAATGAAGTGTCATACCAAACTATATCATTATTAGTGAGAGACATAAGTCTCTGAGACCACCTTAGACATTGTTTGTTCTCCACAAAAGCAGGTGTCTAAGGCAAGTGTGAAATAAACTACTTGTACAGAAGAGGAACACAACACACAATCGTTCCACCACCTTTAGAATTCCTTAAATGCAAAGAAAAGTACATATCACCCAACAAAGTAGGCACATGATACCCAATCAAGAAAATTTTAATGGCGTTAACATCAACAAAACCGTCAATGTTAGGGAATAAGGCTAAACCATAGATGAGAAACACAAAGATAGCTTTAAAAGCATCCACACTACCGGCTTGAGCAAATACAGTAGCTTCCTTAATGAGGAATTCATAAGTCAGCCCAAACATTCCTCCTTTCTTCACCCAATGAGCCTCTATCTCATACTTCTTCAAGTGAAGAGCTTCAGCTATGATGTGAGATCTAGGAATCTCCTCCAATCCATTAAAAGGCACTTTGTTAGAAACAGGTATTCCCAAGAGAATGGAATACTCATCTAACGTAGGCACAAGCTGATAATCAGGAAAAATGAAGCAATGGTAGAGAGGATCATAAAACTGAAGCAACACACTCAAGAGTTCTTCAACCACATCAGTAGATAAAATAGACAAAAGCTTCCCACGACATTGCTTGAAGTCCAAGGGATCTAATACAAAAGATGACAACTTCCTTAAATCTTTCAAGTCAGGACATCTGAAACTGTACTTCTTAGTGTTCCTTTGTCCATAATCCATGGTCTGAAAATATTTGCAAATAAGACCTCAGTTTCTTGAAAAAAAATCGTGTGATGAATGTTATGATGCGCATGAATGCATGAATGCAACAATCACAAATAAGAGATCACACACAAGGAAAACAAAGGTCAAGGAATGAATCAAGTCATTGCCAAGATCAATCATCCATTTTTATGGATTATGGTTTTCACCTTATCAACACCCAAGTTCCATTGATATTGACAAGACTTGATTGGATCAACCAAGAATCAAGGGTTTGTTGTGAGTCACGAGCATGGAGTCTGGTTAAGAACCACCCCAAAGGAGTGTACTAAGGATAAAACCTATAGATCATGTTCTAAAAAGTCCCTAGAGTCTTAATTCCATCTATCGGATATTATAGGTTAGGATGACTGACTCATCAACCCATAATATTCTCAAGAGAAACTCGTCTGAGTGTAGTATCGCGTAACAACTGTTATCAAGTCTACACTTGGACAGTCTCCGCACTACGTCCTAAATAGGAAAAGAGGGGTTAAATGTTATACGGTCCTCAGCTTCTCGGACCCCAAATCAGAGAAAGTAATGCCTAACCACAAATAACTTGTGTGACATCAATAGCTTCAAAAGGGTCTCCACTGAGTAGATGGGTCTCAAGCCAACTTGTTAAGGACTACCTCACACAAGTCGAACATGACTATACCATCCTCCTATCTTAATTGCACTCAAGTTCGGGTTAGAACTTATCTCACCACTCAGAGATCACCAAGCACCACAAGCAGATAAAATCACACAAACAAATATACATACATCAAATATACAATTATATACACATAAAAAAGTAGGCTAAACCCACTAGAGACTACTCCCTAGCAGAGTCGCCACTTAATTTTTGTAGCGGTAAATTCATGACCATCAAGCTATGGATAAGCTAAACGTCAATTAAACCAGAGTCGCCACCGCATTTTTATTGTTTCCAAGGGAAAAGGGAAAAGCACGAACAAAACCCAAAGATAAGAAGTTTTCAAATCAAAACTAATAAAATGCATGGGATTACAGGTAAGGGGGTTGGTTACACAGAGGGAAGGTGTTAGCACCCAAAGTATCTTAGGTACTCCTAGGGAGCCCTTTTTTGTGTGCATATGTGTTTTTATACAAAATGATGTTTGCAACAAATGGAGTGGAGGGATGAGAAAATAATTCATTAATTATATTTTTGTGTTTGACAAGACCTTCAGACTTGTGCCTACGTACCAACATAAAATGAGGGATCAAAACCTCGTAGTTCGTGGTAACAATTTCAAAATGAATGCATTGCTTTTAACAAAAGTTTAAGTTTGACAAAGGCATAAAATGCCTAAAAAGGTTTGAATGAGTGTTAGTTCTTTTTGTCTTTTGAAATTTTAAGTCAAGTATAGTTAGGTTCATTTACAAGTTTAATTAAGAAAAGATTTAAAAAATGTAATGGCATAAGGCCAAAGTTTCTAATTTCCAATATGGTCTAAGTTAAAAAAAACACAAGCAACAAAGATTTTAAAAGGAGGGAGAGATTTGAAATTAAAGAAGTGGGGAAGAGATGAAAAGACTAATCCTAAGCAAAAATTAAAAGTTAAGAGTTGAAAAGATCTGACCAATGGGATGCAATCCAATAGACAAGAATGTTATATAGAAACCCAAATTTCCCTTAGACTTTAGAATCAAGCAATATCAATACACAAATAGCAGGATGAAGAGCAAAGCATCAAATAAAGATGGCCACATCCAAGCTAAGCAACTCCATAATCTTCTTCATAATCTCCCATGTATTAGATGACTTCAGAGATAGGCATTAGGTATAGGTTCAAAGTAACAGCTTCAATAAGACCATGTAGCAAATGAACTCAAATGGATCTTCAATATTTGCTTCAGATAAAGTTTCAATTCACAAGCACTTGGTTTCATGAAAGTTGGCATTGGTCAAGTCCTTTTGCATAGGGAGTGTTGCCTAATTCTAAGTCCAATGTCTCAGATCAAATCCAACAGTTCACACAAATTTCTTTTAAGGTTTTTGTTGTTATTATGTACATTAAGGTCAAAAGACCACAAACACAAACAAGTATATACAATCACAAGATTAGGCTCAAATGAGCAAAGTGAAAATGGCATTAAAGTAAACAAGTTAAATGGTATGAATAATGGAAAATGAATAAAGACTTAAAATTAAAATGCATAAAAGTAAATGACTTAAAATTAAATGTTTGTTGTTAACTGATTAGAAGTTAGTATTGTTTTTGCTTTTGTTTTGTTTAAGTCATTCTTTGGATAACACTCAACCCACTATTCACAAGCATGGATCCTTGAACCAAGACATCTTCTAAAGGAAGGAAAAAATGCCAAGTTTCCACACAATACCATGAAAGAGGGGAGACTTACAATCTCACTTACTAGAATGTTATGCCTTTTTGTATCACAAATTTAGCGCTATGTTAAGCAATCGTAATTGGACTTATGTAGAAGTCACAGCTATTTGAGGTCGGGCAATAGAAATTTTAGTGTTAATGCGTGTTAGAGATATTATATCATGAACCATACTCCTAAAACATACCACACTTAAAAGAATATGAAAAAAGGGTGGACCTAATCTCATCCACACTTATGTTGATTTTGCAATCAACTAGCCTTAGGATTAGAGACATCATAGGTCCATGAAATGAGTGAGAAGAGAATGGGATTGAGATGAAGAGGGAGAGGAAATGGAATCAACACAAATTGGTCAAAGAAGTAGTTTTATCAAATTAAAATCATTCATTCATTTTGGGAGATGAAATGTACATTTCATCAATCCCCTAAATCCAATGATTTTAACTCAACAAAGTCAAATTAACCTTGACCAAGGTCCAACAACACAAGTCAAACTCAACAAGTCAATACCAAAAGCTCAACACAATTTATTTTGCAATTAAATAATTAAAATCAATTAAAAAATGCATTAAATTAAATTATGGTTGGTCAAAATCCTAAAACCTTATCAAAACACCAAATAAATGGCCATGAGATTTATCATAGGTCAAACTAGGTCAAAGGATCTTGGAGAATTTTTTTTATTAATTTTGGAAACTTAAAACTATTTTTAAACAATTAAAAATATTCACAAAAACAATTAAATCATGAGAAATATTAATAATGATCCAAAAAATAATTTTAATTCAGAAAATGAAAGAGGAATTTATTTAAATTTTTTTGGTGAAACTCTCATATTTTTGGATCAATATTAAAATTAATATGAATTTTATTAAAAATAAACCACTTTATCTCCCTAATTAATTGAGGTGGCAGATCAAGTGGTCCTCAGCGCGCATTCCATCATGAACATGAGTCAAAGCGTTGCATGGATGGTATTCAGAACCAATGCGCGAGATTAGAACATTTAAAAAAGATCATATGGCTCAGATGAACGTTAGCACACCACCAGAGCCAAAGCTCCGGTCTCCTTCTCCGATGAGCCTCACCGGACTGGTTCACTTTCAACCATCACCAAAATAAAAAAGAAGGACATGAATTTAAAGTAAAAATGCTCAGGAGCTCGAATTTGACCTCAATTTCTCCTAACTTCAAGTATATTGAAAGATACAAGAAGTTGAAATTTGAGGATCATGATCTGAGGTACTTCGATTTGACCTCAATGCAACTCAATCTTGTTGCCTACATTGGTAGGACTTCAAACAACCAAAGATCAAGAAGAATTATGAAGAATTGAGTGAGAATCGAAGAAATGAAAAATTCTGAAAAATACTTTTAATGCAGGTCTGTATGAACACGGTCTTGCTTCCAATTGCTCTTGATCTTGCTTTGGACAGTTGATGGAATGGAATTAAATCAACAAAAGGCACAAGACTCTTGGATATTTGAGTCTCAAAACAGTGGAGATTCAAACTCAATTTCCAAATGGGATTAATTTGGACTTTTTGGAAAGGTTAGATCAAGAGGAACAACTTTCATGTTGAACATTTTTTCATTTGAAGCTTGGATCATGATGAATTTTGAGGTGGAAATTGGGAAAATCAAACATGTCAAAAAAAATTCTAAGTGTTTATCCATATGTTCACTTATTCCACCCTGGATAACTTTTTATGTGAGCTTCAAATGAGAAAAGTTTCTTCATAAAAGTTGTATCTCTCTCAAAGTCCTTCAAAATGTATCCTCATATCACATGCATAGAAAAGTTGAATTTGCTCATCCTATAAACATCAAAGTTGAAGTATACATCTTTAATTTGATTGTTAAACTTGAATATATTTCATCTCATAAAAATTGAGCAAGTTATGGTCTTGTAAAGTTGACCTCCAAATTAGGGTTTAGACAAAATGACATATAATCTTTCACCATAAAAAATGACTTTCCAAGCAAAACTAGCTCTTGACCTCAACATGAAAGTTGTTTGGAATGTCATTTATAGTAACTTTTAGCTTGGAATCATTTTTGAAATTCTGGTATTAGATATGAGATGTCGAATGTAATGTCACGACACTAATATCTGAATTACACTAACAGAAGAAAGATATAGAAAGGTAAAGCAAAAGACACAAGCAATTGTTAACCCAGTTCGGTGCAACTCACCTACGTTTGGGGGCTACCAAGCCAGGAAGGAAATTCACTAAAATAGAATCAGTTCAAAGACTCTCCGTACACTTCAACAAGTTACAGTCTTTCTCACTTAATCTCTACCTGTGCAATTTCTACCTAAGCACTCTTAGATATGAGAACCCACCCACTTCCCTACAATCACACCTGTGATCTTAAACAACAATCCCTTGAGAAAAGAAAAAACTTTTCAATAACACACTCTTGATTTTACTTCACAACTTCAATCAAGAAGACACACTCTTGATCTTGCTTCACAACTTTGATCAAGAAGACACACACTTGATCTTGCTTCACAGATTTGATCAAGTAGACACACACTCTTGCTTAACAGCTTTAGAGTGACAAATTACAACCACAAATCAGTCCAATTCAATCATCAAAAGATGACTTGAATGGCTTATAAGTCTTACGACTAAACAGACACAAACCCTAGCTCTCTCACTATATTTCGCTCAGTATTGGTTGTGTGTTAAAACAGGTTTTCTAAGTCCCTTTTTATAGAAGCTTTCAGCTGGGCTTGGACATCTTGAAAATCCTAAATCTATTTTCCAATCAAATCTTTTTATAACAGCTGGTTAGATCTCCTTGGAAAATAAGTAAATCAGGTTGTAATCCATGATTGAATGCGCCAGCTAATCAGATCTTCAATCATACATAGATTGCCATTAATTGTGCAATCACAAAACACCAGACATTCACATTGAATGTTCTGTGTACAGAATGTCATGACATCGGGTCTGACATCCTGGAAAAATCCTGCATAAATCAATAATTCCTTTTATAACTTCCAGCAGGTACAACCATATCAGATGCCATGACCTTGTGTATGACATCTTGAAACAATCCTGCATGAACATCTCTTTCATTTAAGCTCCAGCAGGTACATCCCATATCAGATGCCATGACCTTGTGTATGACATTCTGAAACAATCCTGCATGAACATGTTCTTGAACTCCAACAGATACATAGGATATCTTATGTTAAGACATCACACATAACATCTTGTGAACACTCTTTGTTTTACCAAAATTGCTGCCAATATTAAGAATCAACAAACTCCCCATTTGGCAAATTTTGGCTAAAACATATATCTGTCCTTTTTGTTCACAAGGTAAACTATCAGCAGTTAAACAACATAGTAGTAGTTTAAACAGCAGCAGAAGCAACACAATTACTAGCTAGTTACTAGTAATACACACATGCACAAAGGTACTTCTCCTCCCCCTAAATTTGTGCAACAAAAACAGAATTACTAGTTATGGATGCAACTAGTAAGACACAGAAATGCACAAGGGTACTCCTTCTCCCCCTAAATCTGTGCACACATCAAACATCTTTCATGAATATCACAGCTACTGTAACCACAACACCTGTACCAGCCAGAATGTCATTCAGACATCTGCTTCAACATCAACACCTGTGCACCATATCAGACATCCTCTTTGACATCTGTAAACAGAACAACATTCTGTTTTAACACCTGTGCACTTCCTTCAATAATAGTTGTCCTTCAGTTCAGCTACATACAACTCACCACTCCACAACTGCTTCCACATTCCACATTAACACTTCTCCCCCTTTTTAGTCAAAATTGACCAAAGGTGACCAATTAGACAAAATAAATGTCAATTAGTCTATCAGAGAATGTCAGGACAGATGTTATAACATTAAACATGTTAAAACATAACAGTTAAGCAGTACAAACCATCATTATACACAGCTGTGATAGCTGAGATAATGAACAAATCCAAGGAAGTCATTAAGAGCCCAAAATATTACAAACAAGCATCAATAAGGGCTGCCACAAATTACACATTTTTCAAAAAAAACAATAAAACTTCAGCATCCATACAGCAACAGCAGAACAGCTTCCCAAAAAAAACAGTCACAACAGTCTTCACAGCACACCTCACACCATCTTCAGTGTTCAACACACAAAGGGGGGAACCATCAATTAGAGGAAGAAGTATCACCTTCACCTTCAGAGCCTTCAGAGCTTTCAGAGCTGCCACTGGATTAAGCATTTGATCTCTCACTTGAAGTATTTGCATCTGAGTCTTTGGTCTCACCAGCCTTCTCCACCTCTTCCTTCTCTAGGCCATGAATAAGAGCCTCCAAGGCCTCTTTTCTTGCTTTGGCAACCCTAATACCATTCTCCAGTTCTTTGCAGGTTTCCTTCAACTGATCAATTAAACTCCCTTGAGATGCAGGCTCTTTTCTGGCAGATGTCTTGACAACATCATTGACATGACTTCCCTCAAACAGTTTATCATGAATGGATAGTGGGGGCTTTCTTCTGCTTGGAATGTCATTTGCATTGAGTATGCCTGGTTGTTGACTCAAGATGATACCACAAATAATAGATGGGAAGGCAATGGGCAGCTTCACAGCATTTGTGTAGGCATGTCTGATAATTTGGTCAAACATAAACTTTCCAAAATCATAGTTAATCCTGGTTCCAATTGCATGAATGACTCTTCCAAGACTGATGGAGATGGTAGAGATATGATTAGTAGGCATCCAATTAGCTGAACCAATCCTGTGCAAGATGGCATATTTGACAGTTAGCTTGCTAGCTGAAAGGTGATTCCTACTAGGCCATTCCTTAACTTGGCCAGCTGTAATGATCCTACAGACCTCATTGTCTGTAGTCTCCAGATCTATTCCTCCATCAGTTCGTCTCCCTAGGAACTTTTTGATGATGGTTGGTGAGAATCTCACACACCTACCTCTTACAAAAACTTTGCAAAATTCCCTGCTGCTTCTTTCAGAAATCTCCTCAGGGATATTTACAACAAATTCTTTCACCAACCCCTGATAGCATTGGGGCAGAGCAACCACAGTCTTTATCAATCCAGCATTCTTGATTAAATCCATGACTTCCTTTACTTCAACAACCTCTTTTCCCAACTCTCTCTCAACCGCTACCCTCCTCTGAATGACAAACTTCCATTTAGCAGCACCGTCTTCTAAGTGAAAAGAGATGTTGTCTAAATGAACAGCTGCAGCTTTTCCTGGACACTTCTTAACAGCCTGCCTTTTTGCAGGGGAGAAGTCTGGAACATCATCTTCGACATCCTCATCAGAGTCAGAACTCTTACTTTCTTTCCTCTTCTTAATCTCAACCTTGCTCCATGATTTGGAGGGTCTTACACCAGCAGTCTTCTTCCTAGTCTTGGATGCCATCATTTCAGCCACAATTTTTTCTTTCCTGGTCTTCAATTTCCTAGCAGCACTTGGTTTCACATGGTGAACCAAGGTGTCATCCTCTTCCTATGATCTTTCTTCCTCCAAATCAATATTATCCTCAGCAGTATCAGGAGACATGCTAGCTGGTTTCTTGCTAGGTAAATTTTTTCCAAGAGAACATAATCCCTCAGCAGCTACTTCCTTTTCTGTCTTAGATGAGTCATCATCTTTCTCAGCTTGGGTTTCCACCTCAGGAGAGGGGTCCCTTCTGGACAGAGGGGTAAAAATATCCTTGACTCCATGTTCTTCATTCAGAATCCTAGTAACTAGGTTTCTTATGGTGCGATCAGTAAAGTGCATGTCCTCTTTATCAGGAGATTTTTCAAGAATGTTACCTTGCTTAGTTCCAGCCATGGAAGAGGGGCCTGGGACGTCACCTGGTATCATGCACAGAGGAGTCACGTCCATCAAATCTTCATCTAGAAACTCCATGGAGGGAGTTCTTGTATGAAAGGGTTTTGAGCTAGATGATAATGGATGTTGAGACATGTTGTTGAACTTTTGAGGAAAATTTATTTGCCCTAGCAGAGGTTCTTTGAGTAGTTTGATGAAGATGGAAAGAGTTGTGTTCAGGTAGAGCGTGCAAATGGAATAGATACTATTTCCAATACTAGGTAATGATTCATTATTAATGTGGCTCTTTCTTTTAATTAGGAAGACAATATTTTTGTTACCTTTTCCACTCCACATTAATTGCCATATTTTCTCAAGAATCCAAGTCCCTAATTTCCCCCTTTCATATTCAAGTTGGATATCATCCAAATCCCTTGCAGCCTTGTCAGGTAGTTGCATTTCATGTTGTAGAACTATGAATTTGTTTTCCACATATTTTCTAATTGAGTGATGACAGCAAATGATGTACTTGGTCCAGTTGTGCTGAATATGATTTTTGGACATAGTTGCACCATACAGGTTGTCATAATACAATGTCATGACATCGTGTGTGACATTGTATACAATTATCAGTAGTTTCATCCAACCTAGTTGAGAACTGCTGCTTTCATCTGATATACTTTCATCATCACCATCATTTTTGTCTTTCACATGTGTAGGATCAGGAGTCTTATCACTCTTCATCTCAATCTTCCCCACGTTGTTCTTGGCACACATAGCCCCTTGTGGCTCAGTTCCAACAAAGTTCTCTCCAATATCAGACTGCATATAACTAGTCACATGTCCACCTATTTGATCTAACCTCTCAGCCATTTGGGCCATCATGACCTTTTCTCCCTTGAGAGTAAGGTTAAGTCTGAGCTTCTGGTGTGACATCCTTGTTTGACATTTCCCACAGGCTTGGCTTTCATTACTCTTGAGGGTTCTTCTAGCAGCTGTACTTATCTTCATCCCTTCCTTTTTGTCATAGGTACACTTTGAGGAATGATGCAATTTAGAGATCCACATGTAACAATTGTCTTTGGTCCTGATTCCTTTCATAATCACTTCACTATCTTTGTTAGAAATTAGGCATTCAGTTTTGGTGAAGTTAACATTCAGACCTTGATCACATAGTTGACTGATGCTTATTAGATTTGAAGTCAAGCCCTTAACAAGTAGAACCTTGTCAAGTTCAGGAACTCCAGGACAATCAAGCTTGCATATCCCCTTTATTTCACCCTTTGCTCCATCACCAAAAGTTACATGGCTTATGATATGAGGGTGAAGATCAGTTATCAGGTCTATGTTTCCAGTCATGTGTCTAGAACATCCACTATCAAGATACCACTCTTCTTTGGCTAAGATTCTAAAGGGAATGTGAGCTATTAGACTTGCAACATTAGTCTTAGGAACCCATTGCTTCTTGTTGATAGGCATGTGCTGTTGATAGTGAGTCTGTTGATGAACAGGGATAGGGTAACCATATAGCTTATAGCAGAAAGGCTTTAGGTGACCAAATTTCCCACAGTAATGGCATCTCCATCTTTGGTGTTTCCTTTTCTGCTATCTTCTCCTCTGATGTTGTGACATCTCAGGACTGCTCTTACTATTGCTGCATTTAGGTTTGGCTTGAGGTTTGTAACTAGTGTAACTGATATCAACCTTGGATTTTTTATATCCTATTCCAGATTTGTCTCCTGTGATTAGTCCAGTTTGGAGAATCTTGTCTAAGAAGTCAGATCCATTATTTAACATCCTTACATACTTGGTCATCTCTTCTAGTTTTGAGTTCAAAAACAAAGCTTCTGTTTTTAACTTGGAGATGGTTTCCACATGTTCAGCCTTTTCATTCTCAAGCTGTACTATCTTCTGGCTTTCAACTTGTTGACTTTCATCTAGCTTGACCTTCAGAGCCACTGCTTCTGTTTTTAATTTGGAGATGGTTTCCAATTGTTCTACCTTCTCTTTCTCAAGTTGAGTTATCCCCTTCTTCTGGTTTTCGACCTGTTTACACAGCTCTACACTTTTGTGGCACATCTTTCTGTAGGTAGAGGCCAACTCTTCAAAGGTCATTTCTTCATCACTTGAGTCTCCATCAGAACCCCATTTTCCTGTTAGTGCAGTCACCAGATTTGCAACCTCCTTTGTATCACTCTCATCAGACCAAGTGGCAGTAAGACTCATCTTCTGCTTCTTGAGATATGTTCCACATTCAGTTCTAATGTGTCCATACCCATCACATTCATAGCACTTTACTTCTTTTCCTTCTTTGGGCTTTTCATCTGACCTTGCTCTTCTTTCATTGATGATGTCAGATGTGATGTTCTTGACATTTGCCTTGGATCTTACATCCATCTTTTTTAACAATCTGTTGAACTGTCTCCCCAGCATTGTAACTTCATTGGCCAAATCTTCATCAACATCCTGACTATTTTCCTCTTTTGTGTTTGATATGAAGGCAATGCTTTTGGTTTTCTTCTCAGAACCATCATTTAATCCCATTTCAAAGGTTTGGAGGGAACCAATTAGCTCATCAACCCTCATGTTGGAAATGTCTTGAGACTCTTCTATGGCAGTCACCTTCATTGCAAATCTCTTAGGGAGTGACCTAAGTATTTTCCTTACCAGTTTTTCATCTGTCATCTTTTCTCCCAGGGCTCCTGAGGCGTTAGCAATTTCCAGGATACTCATGTGAAATTCATGAATGTTTTCATCTTCTTTCATCCTTAAGTTTTCAAACTTGGAGGTGAGCAGCTGAAGTCTAGACATCTTTACCCTAGAGGTTCCTTCATGAGTGGTCTTGAGAATGTCCCAAGCATCTTTGGCCACTTCACAACTGTTTACCACCCTAAAAATGTTCTTGTCTACCCCCATTGAATATTGCATTCAATGCTTTAGAATTTCCAAGAGCTAGATCATCTTCCTCCTTGGACCATTGTTCTTCAGGCTTCTTCTCAGTGGTGGCTTCTCCTTCTTTAGTAATGACAGGATGCACCCAGCCTGTTAACACAGCTTTCCAAGCCTTGTTATCAAGAGATTTTAGAAAGGCTATCATTCGAGGTTTAAAATAGTCATAGTTTGAACCATCCAAGATTGGTGGTCTAGGAACAGATCCTCCATCTCTCTCCATTGTACTAGAAAGTATTGTCCCTAGATCTCACCAGAACCAAAGCAGGATGCCTCCTCTGATACCAATTTAAATTCTAGTATCAGATATGAGATGTCGAATGTAATGTCACGACACTAATATCTGAATTACACTAACAGAAGAAAGATATAGAAAGGTAAAGCAAAAGACACAAGCAATTGTTAACCCAGTTCGGTGCAACTCACCTACGTCTGGGGGCTACCAAGCCAGGAAGGAAATTCACTAAAATAGAATCAGTTCAAAGACTCTCCGTACACTTCAACAAGTTACAGTCTTTCTCACCTAATCTCTACCTGTGCAATTTCTACCTAAGCACTCTTAGATATGAGAACCCACCCACTTCCCTACAATCACACCTGTGATCTTAAACAACAATCCCTTGAGAAAAGAAAACACTTTTCAATAACACACTCTTGATTTTACTTCACAGTTTCAATCAAGAAGACACACTCTTGATCTTGCTTCACAGCTTTGATTAAGAAGACACACACTTGATCTTGCTTCACAGCTTTGATCAAGTAGACACACACTCTTGCTTAACAGCTTTAGAGTGACAAATTACAACCATAAATCAGTCCAATTCAATCATCAAAAGATGACTTGAATGGCTTACAAGTCTTACGACTAAACAGACACAAACCCTGGATCTCTCACTATATTTCGCTCAGTATCGGTTGTGTGTTAAAACAGGTTTTCTAAGTCCCTTTTTATCGAAGCTTTCAGTTGGGCCTAGACATCTTGAAAACCCTAAATCTATTTTCCAATCAAATCTTTTTATAACATCTGGTTAGATCTCCTTGGAAAATAAGTAAATCAGGATGTAACCCATGATTGAATGCGCCAGCTAATCAGATCTTCAATCATACATAGATTGCCATTCATTGTGCAATCACAAAACACCAAACATTCACACTGAATGTTCTGTGTACAGGATGTCATGACATCGGGTCTGACATCCTGGAAAAATCCTGCATAAATCAATAATTCCTTTTATAACTTCCAGCAGGTACAACCATATCAGATGCCATGACCTTGTGTATGATATCTTGAAACAATCCTGCATGAACATGTCTTTCATTTAAGCTCCAGCAGGTACATCCCATATCAGATGCCATGACCTTGTGTATGACATTCTGAAACAATCCTGCATGAACATGTTCTTGAACTCCAGCAGGTACATAGGATATCTTATGTTAAGACATCACACATAACATCTTATGAACACTCTTTGTTTTACCAAAATTGCTGCCAATATTAAGAATCAATAATTTTCGTATGACAAAAAGTGTAGGAGATAGGGTCTAGGGACCCCCAGTTTTGATCAGATGAATTCCTCTGGTCAACCACCATGAACCATCTTGCTAGATTTATATTCTATTGAATTTTAGGACTCATGGAGGATCAAATATAAATAATATGATGAAATTTTAAGTATCCCTTGAAATATTTGATCAATTGGTGAAGAAGCTTGTCGAAGAAGTTACACATGATACCCAGATGAATTAGGGTTTCCAAGGCAAACCAACTCTAAACTCTTGATGATTTTTGATCAAAATAACATGTGAAAATCATGGGGATTCATATATGATGCTTAGATCCATAGTAAACCAAATCTTGATTGAACTCCTTGCACTGAGGGTCTTAAACCCTAGATGTGAGCTTGATAGATCAAAGGTGAGCACATGCCCTACCTACAAAAGAGTTAGTTTATACAAAGACATATTTTTGGTATTTTGGTTAGTAAAGATGATAAAATACAAAGTAGGATACAATCAAATGGTGCTTGGTGATCTCTCCCAATGCAAACCCAATGAATGAGGGGTAAGGAGGATGCCAAGATGTGATCCCAATGCCAATGCATATGATGAGATAGCATGAGGGATCTTAGGGTCAAAATTGGGGTCTTACAGGTATCTCCTAGTGAGTCTCGGCAGTAGACTCCCTAGTGAGTTTTCTTTTGAATCTTCCCCAAGGAACCTCGACAGTAATCTTCCATGTTGGAACTTCTTTAGAGGATTATTCTCGAAGAACATGCAAGCAGTCAGAGTAGTTGACCACTTCTCTCCCCAGTGATTTCACCTTGAATTTTCATTCACGAGTAAAGGCATCTCGCCAAACCACATTTCATATCATTTCATGAATGCCAACATTTGCATATCATGATCATTCATACATCATGCATAGAAGCAAATTTAAATCATTGCATAACCAAAGATTTCTTCACGCTCATCTTGCATTGACCCAGGTCTTGTTGTTGATTGTTATCCCTTGACCCCAAGTCCAGTAGTTACTGATATCATTTGAATTCCAGTTGTCACTGGCACCTTTTGTCAAATCCTATTTGTTGTTGGTAGTCAAATTTTGTTCGCACCAGCGTGTATCCTCTCAAATCCAGTTGTAACTTGTACCTGTCTTCAAAGTCCAATTGTCATTGGCACCCAAAGTTCAGTTGTCACTGACACCATTTTCCAAGCCTGGTTGTTACCATTTTTACTTTCGAAGTCCAATTGTTATTGGCACTTTATTTTGAAATCCAATTGTAATTGGTACCCTAAGTCCGGTTGTCACTTGCGTCTTTTGTTCAGTCTGATTGTTATCAGCGTATGTCTTTCAAATCCAGTTGTAACTGGTATCTCTTTAAAGTCTGGTTGTCACCAACATCTTTTGTAAAGTCCAGTTGCAAATGGAATCCTATTTTAAAATCCATTTGTAAATGGTATCTTAAGTCTGGTTGTTATACACATTTGTTTGCAAGTCCAATTGTTATTGGCGTTACTTGTTAAGTCCAGTTGTAACTGGCACTCATATTTTAAAATCCAGTTGTCACTAGTATCCTTTTAAGTCTAGTTGTATCTCGATTTTTATTTAAAATCCAATTGTAATTGGTATCTTAAGTCTAATTGTCACCAGCACCCTTGAACTCTAGTTGTAACTAGCACCAATCTGTTTGAAGCTGGTTGTAACCAATGCTTACGGTCTAAGTCCAACTGTGGTTGGAACCTACAGGGAGTTTTATACCCTGCTTTCCCTGATATTTCCTAGAAAGTCATGTATGACTCTTTATCCTAAGGAATTTCCAAATTTGTGGATGTCATTCTTGTTAGAAGACTCTGACTTTTGTGTGGATGTTTTCTTGTTAAAAAACTCTCGAATTTTATCTTGGACGATTTCTTTGTGAAGAATCTCCATGTTGTTTTTCTATACGGAGGAATTTCTTGTAAGAAAACTCCTGGATTTGTCCTAACTTGAATTCTTTGTCTTGAATCCCCAAAGTCTTTGTTTGGATGTTTTTCTTGTCGGAAAACTCCCGCATGTTGCTTTGAGTGATTTTCTTTATAAAGAATCTCCATGTTTCTTTATGTGGATTCTTTTCTTGTGAGAGAGCTCAGAGTTTTGTCTTATTTGTATATTCCCTATTAGGGATTGCCTTGTTTTTTGATTGGATGCTTTTCTTGTTGAAAAGCTCTAGATCTTTGTGTAGGATGTATTTCTTGTCAAAAATCTCCTACTTTTGCAGTTTCTGGTATTCTAAAGTGTTGTTTGTCAAATTTCACTTTGAATACTCCCCAGTGTGTGTCTGATTCTCCAGCAGGATTGTCATCCCCAACGAGTTTTTTACCCTCATTGTTGTTTCTTGTGGGATACCAGTATCTTGGTGTCCATAATCCCCACATATCTGTTTGTCTTACATAACATGTCCTGTTAGGGTTCTCCATATCCCTAGCAGATCAAAAATAAATCCAAAAGAGAGTCTCGCATCCATGCATATCATCTCATATCATGACATTTTCATTTTCAGGATCAAAATTTGGGTTTTCTTAGTATTTAATTATATCCCACTATGATCATATGAAGAGTGTTCTGCTTCATATTCTCTTTTTGGAGATACTTAAATAGGGTTAACCGTCACACTTCAATTTTGACCCTGAATCACCGATTCAATACATTCATCATAGTTATTGCATCTCTGTATAGCATAACATGCATCCCATACCGTATAGTGCCTAGATTATCATTCGAAATAAACTTTCAGATCTACAGACAGACTGGTTGAGTCAATTGTCAAATATGTGTCAAAACAACGGGCGAAAAATTTCAAAATCAGGCTTGCAGACATTGGTTTTGTTAATTTACGTTCCGCGTAGTTTAACCTGTTGTGCTCGATTTATTTTTTGGCTAATTTTTTGATAACATTTTGGTTCATCTGAGTGTTTTAACCGGACATTTTCCATTTCAAAATATGACAAAAACCTGTATGTTTCTGAGAGGTTTATTTTACACTAATCATTGTGGTGCAATCGTTTTAATTTTGAGCATTTTTGCGCCCGATTTTTATTCATTTTTTATATGTTTATTTTTGTTTTCTAGTCAAAACGATCATGATAATTATTTAGAATTAATCGAGTTTTTAGTTTGATTTTTGGTTATTTTGTTTATATTAATTTAATTATTGAAGTACATTTAAAAAAATATAGAAAATAATAATATAAATGTTTTTTTAATAAAAAAAATATGTACATCTCCCTTTATTCGCTGCCAGCTAGTGCCAAATGGGGATTTTGAAATTCTGATATTTTTCTCTCCACATGGGATGCGTGTTGGATTTTGATTACCATTGGTTTTACTCAGAATTTTAAGTTGACCTCATAGTTGTTGACAACTATTGTAAAGGGGGAGAGAACAACAAATTGTGAGGGAGATACTAGTGGGGATCGAGGAAATTTCAGGATTTTGGGGGTTTTGCTCATGTAAAGAATTTTTTCTGGTTTTTAAATACCAAACCCCTTCTTCATCATGGAATTTCTTCCACTCTTCCATCGCCATTACACACACCATCCCCACCGCCCTTCTTCGACAACCTCACCAACGACAACCCTCTTCCATTCCAGTCTCTAACCCACACACTGTAAACCCCCTGCTACTTCGAATAACAACGTTGTCCGCCTCCTGCAAACCGCCTTCACAACTCCTTATTCCATGCTAACAACTTCCTCACTCACATGACCAAAACTTAGAACCGTGTTTGCTTGCTTCCAAATACCAACTTGTGTTTTTTTTTCTTTTTCTTTCTTTTGACAACTTTGTGTATGATATGGGAATGTTATAAACAAGTCGTTTTGATGAACGCAATGAGGATGTGTTGCTTCAATATCAATTCAATTTGAATTTCTTCTATATGAAGTAAACTATGATTGGATATGTGCTTCATGTGTTTTGTTTACTTTATTGGTTTTGCTTGATATGTAAAAAAAATGTCATGTTAGAAATTGGTTTTGATCTATTCATATTGCTATTGTTGTTGTTCCATTATTTTGTTTTATATATATTATTAGTTGTATTAAGTTTACAAGTAAGAGAACCTGGTGGAGTGGTAGATCCTTTGGCTCCCAACCACCAGGTCCTCGGTTCAAACAAGGTGCGCCCTCATTCTTGCTATTTTATGTTTTTTATCCATCTTATCATGCATTATATAACATATATTTACCATTGTATATATAGGACAACAATAAGACTACGGGGGGAATGGTTGAAGATTAACTCCTCCCTCCCCCATGTCTTGGATTTAATCCTTTGTTGCCATTTTTTCGCATTATTTTTCCATTATTTTTCACCCTTATAATTTTGCTTTCTTTCACATTTTTTTAACCATCCAAAGGTCGTTTTCTTTCTTATTTTTTGATGCCTACTTCTTATTTGTGACACTATCCTTATAATTTAATTGTTGTTTTTATTTTTTCCACTTATTTTGCCCCGATTACGGCCGTTGCAAAAGTGCCCTGTGAACGTTTTAAAAATGTGATACTTGTTGGATGTTTTCTAGGTTTCTTTGATTTTTTTCATGGTTAAGCATCGGTCTTTGATCCATGGATTTGACACTTTCTATGTCGTTATTCCACCAATTATTTTATCGATATATTTATGGTATTTCGTCGCGTTTTGACTTGTCGCATACGACATTTTCATTGTTGTCAATATGAGCAAACCAACATTGAGCACATTACTTAGGGTTTTGCTTGCACCTCTCAATTTCATTTTTCCTTGCACATCCTTGCATTATGTGACATTGATTCGCATCCTCGCATCCTGATTTTAATCCGTGAACGCTTCGATTTTACTTCTTTCGATTTAATTTTTGAATGTTTTGTAAATATACTTTGTGTTGCTATTTTCTTCACATGGCTTACTCTTGGGCCTTCTTACAATGATACCATCATCTTGCACCCACACTTGTTCATTGTTATTTGTTGATTGTACCTGATTTAATCATTTCATTATCATGAATCCCGATTCGACAAAATGTATCTCCATTCCAATGACGTGTAATCATTTTACCGCTTTTATTTCTTTGTTTGCTTGTTTGTTTAGTTAGTTACTAACACAAGAATAAAATCAATCATTTCTTACAAAAGATTTTAAAAAATGCGATACTTGTTGGATGTTTGCTAGGTTTCTTTGATTTTTTTCATGGTTAAGCATCAGACATTGATCCATGGATTCAAAACTTCCATGTCGTTATTCCACCAATTATTTTATCGATATATTGGTGGTATTTCGTCACGTTTTGACTCTTCTCATACGACATTTCCATTGTTGTCAATATGCACAAATTGACTTTGAGCACATTACTAAAGGTATTTTGTTTCAAGACGATACAAAATAATGTTTCGTCCACTTGAGCGTGTGAGTAAGCTTGCGACGTTGCCCATAGATGTTGATTTGTAAATCCATTCGGTCGTGATGCAAACGTTCATCTCTCCATTTGTTTTGGGTAGTCCAACAATATTTTTGTCGATTGACACAAAATAGCTTTTATTAAAATCGATCAACAAACAAACATTTTCTACCCGGAACTACGTAATCCTTGAGTTCTCTATTGCCCCTGGAGATACGTAAGAGCGGGATTTATAAATCTTGTCAGGCCCATCAATAAAAAACTTAGGTTTAGTCCCTTTCATTGCAAAAATCCTAAAATCATTTTCTCTTTCCTATTCTTTTTTCCCTCTTAATAACTTGAGAAGTCTAATATTTATAAGCTAACACTAATGCACACAACTGACCTAATGGTTCCTGTTGAGTACAACAAACGTGAGGGGTGCTAATACATTTCCCTTGCGTAATCGACTCCCAAACCTTGACTTGGTTGCGACGACCAATATCATTATTGTTCTCTTATGGGTTTTATCGATATTTCCCCTTTCATTTTTAGGAATAAATAAAGTTCGGTGGCGGCTCTGTTTAGTCCATCCTACAAGCGTGCGATTACGCTCTGCTAAGTCGTGTTCTCATTTTGTTGAAGTGCAACAAGAAGCAAGATGACTTCCATGATCTATGGAGTAAGTATAAATGAGAAAATAGGCATTGGTTATGTTCCACCAAATAACTCTATGTTCAAATATAAACCTAAAGAAATGGTGATAAAACATATGTTTCACAGAAGCTCCTATGTATTATCATTTTATTCACGGTCACACACATGACACCTATTTTGCACAAAAATCTTGGGTTGATAAAACCTCTGGGAATATTAAACATAAAGGACCAAAGAAGATGTGGATACCTAAAAACAAAATAATATGTGTTGTAAATATCCTTAGAAACAAAGTTGAGACCAGACATGGTATCTAGACTTTGGGTGCTCTCGACATATGACAGGAAGAAGGCGTATGTTCCAAGAGCTGGAACTTAAGCCTAGAGATTTTGTAGGCTTTGGAGGAAATCAGAAGGGTACGATCATTGGTACATGAGTAATATGTAATGGTTCCATTCCCTCTATTAGCAATGTTTTATTAGTTGAAGTTCAAATGCATAATCTTTTATCCATAAGTCAATTAAGTGGCAATGGTTATGACATTATCTTCAATCAAAAGTACTGCAAAGATTTGAGTCAAAAGGATGGCTTTGCACTCTTCACTATCAAGAGGAAAAACAACATTTATAAAATTAAACTTTCTGATTTAGAAAAACAAAATGTAAAATGCCTTTTGTCAGGGAACGGAGAACAATGGACTTGGCATAGGCGGTTGGGTCATGTTAGCATGAGAAGAATCTCAAAGCTTAACAAGCTCAACTTAGTCAAAGGCCTTCCAAATCTGAAGCCTACTTCAATTTATCTTTGTGAGGCATTCCAGAAAGGCAAGTTTTCTTAAAATTCTTTTAAAGCGAAGAATGTTATTTCCACTTTTAGGCCTATGGAACTCTTGTACATTGATCTATTTGGGCCAGTTAAAACAACATCAATAATAGGAAAGAAGTATTGACTAGTCATTGTAGATGACTACATAAGATGAACATGGGTAAAGTTCTTAAGACACAAGGTTGAGTCATATTCCATGTTTACTACCTTCTGTTCATAAGTACAAAACGAAAAAAGGCTTACTACATTCTGTTCACAAGTGCAAAACAAAAAAAGGCTTAACAATTTTAAGAGTCAAAAGTGATCATGGTGGTAAAATTAAAAATAAATATTTTGAATTTTTTTTGAAGATAATGGTATCTCTCATGATTTCTCCTTTCCTAGAACTCCTCAACAAAATGGAGTTGTAGAGAGGAAAAATCATACCTTACAAGAAATGGCCAAAACCATGATCAATGAGACAAATATTATAAAGTACTTCTGGGAAAAAGCAGTGAGTGTTGCATGTTACATTCAGAACAAGATCTTTATAAGACCTATTTCGGTAAGACTCCTTATGAGTTATGGAAAAATAAGAAGCCTAACATTTCTTATTTTCACCTTTTGGTTGTATTTGTTTTATGCTAAATACTAAAGACAGTCTAAATAGGTTTGATTCTAAAGCTAAAAAAGTGTATCATGTTAGGATACTCTAAACTCTCAAAAGTCTACAAAGTATATAAAACTGAAATCAATATTGTTAAGGAATCAATTCATGTTAGATTTGATGAGAAGCTTGACTCTGAAAAGTCAAAGCAAGTTGAAAAGTTTGCAAATTTGGAAATCATCTACTCAAACTCCGAAGGCAAGAACTTTGAGGATAAAGACTCTGGAAGTGCTCAACATCAAATTGAAAAATCAAAATCAGAATCTGCTAACACACCAGTACCTCAAAGAAACTACAAGCAAATATTCCCTCATTCTGAAGATCCGATTCTAGGTGATAGGACAAATCCTATCAGAACCAGTTCGTCATTTAGACACGATGAAGAGATGCTTTTGGGTTTGGTGTAAATCACAGAACCAACATCCATTGATGTAGATCTAGTAGGCACATATTCTTTGGATGGTTATGATGTAATTCAGGGAAACATGAGTCTGAACCAGTTAATCCTATGAAGTTGGAAGGTTCTCTGGGTCAGAAGGTCCTAGGTTAGAATCCCTCTGGGATTTTCTATCTTCTGGACTCTAAGCTTTATTAATGCTTAAAATCAAGTGTTTTTGTTTGTGGCTAAGAAGTGTGACATTTATCAAACTAATTCTTCCAACCGTCGAAAACACTTGAGTGACCTTTGGAAGTTAATTCTTTTTGGGGTAAAATAAAATCATTTTGTTGTCTACATATGTCATTAGGATGCGTCTTTTCAAAAACATGCTTGAATCAAATAATTTTCTTTAAAAACACTCCCACTCACATCTCACACACATCGTTATATTCACACCCACTGTTTGAACTTTTTCAGTGATTATAATAACTTTTTTTTCTCTCTAACCTGCAAACCCTAACTCTAAAATGGTTGAGCAACATAGTACTACTAACGAGAACGAAAGCCTTCCAAAAATTACATTATCTACACCGATTGATGAACTACAAGTTCTTTGTGAGTTTATTATGGATTTTGACAGTTTTAAGCTCAATGGGTTTGATCTTACTGGATATGTCATTACTCAATTGGGAACCTTTCTTTAATCGTCTCAAAAGACTAGTATATCCTGCTTTGGTAAAGGATTTCTTGATTCATGATAATACAACCGACCTTATGATTTCTTAGTTCATTCTAGGAAGGAAGATTTCTATTACCGAACAATCTATTCCGAAGGTAATTAGTCACAACGGTCATGGAAATATATGCTTCAACATGATTACAAAGGGAGAAAAAGGTCAAAGAGGCGGTTTCCACTATCTTCAAACCAGACGTTAAAAGCTTCTCCAAAGTGAAAGATCTCTGGCCAATATTGAGGATTTGGGAAAAAATCATCTTGGTATGCATTCATCATAGACCCGACAACAACTCACATGAGTACATAAACTGGGACCAGAAGTTCATGCTCCACTATCTGAAAATAGGAGCTAAGATGAATCTTCCCTCAATTCTCTTCCGATATCTCAGGGAAATGATTAGGGAGACAAAAGATAATGACTATAAACCCAAAAAATGGATTCCTATTGGGAGATTAATTTCCGATATATCGGTGGAAAGTCTGTTGATCAATGCCCTAGAGGATGTAGGATTTACTGAGGATATTCATACTGATGTTGGTAAACTCTTCAATGGAAAATTTACATCATATAAAAATATCTTTAAATTAAAAAAAACATATATCTTTAATTTATTTGAAACTATATTTAAAAAATAATAAAAATTTGTATCATATATCTTTTATATTATTTTAGAATTTATTTTAATTAATTTAGATTCAAGTATTTAAATATATAATATTTACTAATCTTATAATTTTTATTTTATATCAACATTTTCTTTTACAAAAAAAATAATTTAAAATATCAAATATAAAAAAATAGATTTAAAAAATATCTTTTAAGTCCGTGAAACAAGTGAGTTGAGCTTAACGAGATGAACCTAACTAGCTGAATCGAGTTATTCGTGAAATTATAACGAGTTGAGTTTGAACTTATAACTCGAGTATAAATTTAAGTTGAACTATTTCTTAACGAATCGAATCGAGCTGATGCGTGTTCAACTCAACTCGACTCATTTTCAGTCCTAAAATTCTCCATCTTATTTTGATTATAAACAAAAAAAAAACTCCATATTTGATAAAAAAAAATAATTAAATATATTTAATATTATTGATCTAATAAAAAAAGAATATTTTTGAAAGTAACATTCATCATAAATTTATTTTATTTGTAACTAAAATATTTACTAGAAAATAAAATAGAAATTAGTTGAAATGTATTTTAAGAATGATTTTATTCAATAAAGTAAAAGTAGCTTGATTTGAACATATTTGAAGTCAAAAAGAGAGAGTATATGTCAAGCATAAGACTTAACGTGAATAGGAAAAGCCTGTATATGATAAATTATGTAATAAATAAATTGCTTGCATAAACGATTCACATCATGTGGCTGTAGTTTAGTGGTAAGAATTCCACGTTGTGGCCATGGAGACCTGGGCTCGAATCCCAGCAGCCACAAAAGTTCATTTTTATTGTTCACTCTCTTCATTCAAGCATTTTGAATATACATCATCGCTTTGCCTTTGGGAACTAATTACTAGCACTATTTTATGAGTTAGATATATATATTTTTTATCTCTATAAAATAGAAGCTTTTAAATTTAGTTTTAATATTGTTTAATTCTTAAAATAACCAAAAGAATTTAGGAATTTTAACAAGTATTTTTATAATCTAACAACTTTTATCTAAAAAAATAAGTATAAAAAAATCATGTAAGTAGAAATAAATGTTTATATGCTAAGTCAAATAATTAAAATTAAATAATTTATAAATATTATTACATCATTTTTGTCTCTTCATTCGTTATTTTTTATTTGCTTAGACATAGTTTTTAGTTTTTTTTTACTAAAAACAAAATGATACTCATTCTTTCAAATTGATGAAGAACTAAGAACAATACGAATTTCGTTAAGAAAAAGAAGATAAAATTGGTAAGTTAATCGCATAAAACAAAAAAAAAAATCATACATACAATATAATGCATACAAATAAGACAAAATTAAGATATGATGACCCATGTCTTTCGTGGTCAAATGATATGTTGTGAAAGAAAACGATATTTACTTTCACAAGATATTTTATTTGTTTATAATTATCCTTGATTAGAACCGGTTGAGTTCAAACCATTGCATATATTATAAAAGGTTTGATGATAATGATTTTATCATTTTGTTGTTGTATGTAAGTGGGATGTTGGTGGTAGGCCCCAACAATGATAAGGTGTAAGAAACGAAAACACGATTGGTTAAGGAGTTTGATATAAAAGACTTGTGAATATCATTTCACAAAGACTTGTTATGACTACTTATTCTTTTATCTTTGTGATTACCTAAAATAAATGATTTAATTGATAGAATATTTTTGAAGTTTTATAACTTTGCAATAAAATATGTCTTGGAATTATGATTCCTTATCATGATAGAATGAACGAAACATTTCTAATAAAAAAAATAGGACGTATGAATCAACCCCCCATTCTATTACGAGAATCAAACATTTATAGAAATAATAGACATAGTAATTTATATCTTCTTTCAAATTATATAACTGTTGGATGAGAATATGAGATTACAACGATCTAAAGGAGATAACCAGGGGGAGGGGGGGTTGAATGAACCTCCTTAAAAATTGACCGATTAATTCCAAGTTCCAATCTAACAAAACCTACACTTATAATTGAAATCACTATCAATACAATAAAACCTAACCACACATGGTTCTAAGAAAACTGTAAACCAAATCATGCAATTTTAATCAAAATTAAAATAAAGAGAGAAGAAGAAGAAGATAGTATGTCGCATGTATAGTGGTTCGACAATCGTTCTCTCTATGATTACTCCACTCTCCAAGTAATGATTACCCATTGAAATTTTGTTGTTCTTCCATTATGATTTTAATAAATATTACAAAGATGTTCACTACAATCACAATTCAAAGAATCCTGAAAATATAAAATATATAATAATCCTCGTTGACTTGTACACTATATCTAACACTGAATCCTTGTGAAATATTTACTTGAATTCAACTTAAATCTTCCAGCTACAAGAATGTTGCTCCAAGTCTCTATTCTGCATCTTGAGCCTTGGTTTGTCTGAAGATTAAGAAGAACTATCACCTTGTATGTAGGTTTCCATACAACACTATCGAAGTAATTATGGAGTGAAGAACCTCATTCGTTTTTGTTGGATTTGTCAATCCCAGCCACAACCATACACATAATTTCCAATCCTCTGAAACCTCAAGAAATCTTCAAAGGAAACATTAATCATAATAAAAATCCTCCTCACATATCTCACACCTCGAAGATGAGAGTTAGATCTAAACACAAATGGACAAAATAAGCAGTAGAAGATGAAAGATTTCATTTGTAAAACTCAAAACAAAGATTAAAAATTTATAGAAAGTTGAGATGACAAGTGTGTTTTGAATTCTAAATCATTAGTGGACGTGTATGTTTTTTCAACATTATGAATGAGTTTTGAGAAAATGGTTTTTATATGGGCAAAATACCCTTTTTGGTCCTGTAACTTTACATCTGGGTCCATTTTGGTCTCTTAATTTTAAAAGAGGCCAATTGGATCCTTTAACTGTTCAAACATCACCACAAAAATCCTTTCCGTCTATTTTTCTCAAAGTTTATTTACGTATGTGTGGAAGTTGAGTTGGCAATTAGCAGTCACCTTTTATTACCAAGGTCACCAAAATTCCAAAATAATCCCCCAAATTTTGCCTTCAGCAGGAATCAAACCATGATTACTTGGAAAGGTTGTGTACCATTAGGCTACGTCATGTTCATTTATTTATCTTATGAATCAAATATATATTAATAAACCATACATTTTCCAACAATACAACTAGATGCATTCTATCCAGATTCATACCAGAATATATTGATCAATCTAAAGCATCAAGAAAACCATATACACTAAAAACCTATAGCTCTGTCTCTTGTGCTATGTGTAAGGATAACTTTTTCTTCCGTTTGAAATATCATCAATAAAAATATACATGAAGATTGAAGCATAAATGTTTTGCAAACATATATAACATAAACAATAACACTTCTACATTAGATTCAATATTTAGAGATGACAAAGTTACTTATTTCAGCTTACTTGAAATAATTTACTTCACATCAATTTGGCCCAAGAGTAACATGATGCCAATGAAAATGCATGAAAGAAATCGCACATTAATTTATAGAAAGAAAGCCAAATGTTTTCTTAAACTAAAACCTATAATTTAAAGATAACTAGTATAAAAATTTAAGTGTACCTTAATTTGTGTCCTTTTATATGTATATATGATACATATTAGCTCATCACCAGCTTGGATAACTGTAGGATATGAGAATTCCATTCCAGATGAGTCCTTTTAGCTTGGTCTATTTATGTGACAATGTAGGGAGCTTCGATTATGTGTTGCGCACCAACGATTTCACACAAGAAGGTACAATAGACTGGAGTAGATCTTCTATCTATCAATGAACCTACATAATCAACATCAGTGTAAGCCTCCATGGTTAGATTTCCACTTCTTTTAAATAAGAGTCTTATTCCTAGAGTGACTTTGAGATATGTAGAACACGGTCAACCATCCACAAATGTCTCACCCTCGGATCATGCTGGAATTGGTCCACCATGCTGATTGCATTTATCAAATCCGGCATAACATGTGCCAAGTTAATCAACTTTGAATGGTCTGGTCCATAAACTCTAGTACCATATTAAGAATTGTGTTTGCGCCAAATTTAATCATACAAAACTAGCTTATAAAGTGATGATTACCTCCCCACCCACCCACCACTACTACGAAAAACACCTATCATAACAGTTAGAAAATGGATACCACCACGCCGGACCAACCGTTCTGAGGTAAGGCGTGATTGTATGTATGTGCTTTTTACCACGGTCGTGCGACCGTGATTATAAGCTATGTAACACACTACCTATCACAACAGTTACTTTAAACGCCCGTTGTGATATTCTTTAATGCATAACGTTTAACAATAATAGGTATAAACAACCGTTGTGATATATACAATGAGTCTATTATAAATTATGTGGAGTGCTTATTTCGTAAATGCTCACTAAACATATAACCTTTCAATATGATCTAAAACATTATAATATGAAAAATTAAGTTATATTAGAAGAACAAGTTCACGTTCAATGCTAGACAAGAGTTCTTCAACTTCTTATCCACATTTTCTCTTTAACAATTAGAACTTTGTTTAATGATCTTAGTTCTCCAACAGCTCATTCATTCACCTCTAGTTCATTTTGCAAAATATTATTTACTTTGCAAATAAAATTAGAGGTGGAGAAAGTGATGGTTGAAGAACTACAATCATTAAATAAAGTTCTAACAGTTAAAGAATAATATGCAGATAATGGACTGAAGAATTCTTGTCTAGAATTGAACATGTACTTGTTTTCTAATATAACTTTATCTATCATATTATAATTTTCTAATGCAATCTGAAAAGGTATATATTTGATAAGAGATTGAAAAAGCACTCAAACTACATAAGATATAATAAACTCATCTTTTAAATAAACATTAACAACAACATTCATCAACAACACACCGTAAATAACGTACACGATACAACAAACATATAAACTCATAGAATATTTTAGAAACGTACATGTCCCATAATGACATCCACAATGAAAGTTCCATAATTGCAATGCTCACTTTAGCTTTTTCCTCATTATTGAAACAAACATCCCTACCTACATGTCAAAACAAGCAGAAAGTTTAAACATTATGAAACAAGCTATTGAAACATAAATAATAATAAATAAATAGATTTTGAAACATAAACTATAGTGAAGACGAACATGTAAAATAATCATTTGCTAAGATTTGATGCAACAAAGGTATCCTTCGAAGAAGACGAGTTGGATGCATAAGTTTGAGGTTTCCATATGAGAGAGACGAGTGATATAGATGTTAGAGTTTTGTTGTGAGAGAGACGAGTGAAAGAGATGTCAGAGCTTTATTTTGAGAGAGACGACTGTAATGTACTGAATCGAGAGATAATTTCGTTTATATATAAATAAGTAACACCTTTCACCACGGTTGACAATATTAACCATGATGAAATGTTAAGGTCAAGCCCATTATGTCACAATAAATGAAAAATTGTTGGTGCTGAAATTCAAACCCTTTCCCTCCAGGTACATTTCACTATGGTTGGTACCCATGACCGTTGTGAAATGTATTTTAGTAAATACGAAAAAAAGTGCCTAAAAAAGAACTATTATCACGGTTAACAAGAAAACCGTTGTAAAATGGGTGTTATGAAATATTTATTTTGTAGTAGTGCACACACACTTGTAAATATATATTGAGATCATATCATTTTCAACGTGAGACTTTTTACACACGTTCATAGGACTAGACATATGGAGCGTGAATGTAAATAATAGATGGCTTGATAGCGAAAATAATCTGATTGTAAAGGCCGAACAAATATTAGATAGACTCTGATACCATATATTTTGAAGTGTCATTTAGTTCTTGAAATATTTTTAAAAATATCTATATATGGATGTACATGTAAAAAAACATATATAGGAATCATTATTTTAATGAGAATGAAAAATAAAATCTAATTTAAAAAAAATAATTGAATCCCACTTTTATTATTAAGGCATTAATATTTGAATTGTAACTGTTTGTAGATTTCAAAAAAAAATGTCTTTTACTCTCTAAAGTCAAGAAAGGTATTTGAACATAACCATTATAGTAGATTCTAATCAATTGCGTGGCCAATACAAATATGATGGTTTATCATTTAGTGAGCCTTTCTTCATTATCACTTTTCATTCCCACACTTAATTTTATGTCCATTCATAGTTTTCTAGTCTATTTTCTACACATTTGTCTCTATTATTTGACTTAACAGTTTGCTACTATTTCATTGCTAGTTGCATTTTTGGATGAAAGTTGTATGTTGACTTAGTCAACTGTGATTTTGTATGAGTATCAATTTGGAAGGTTCATATGCAATCTAAAATTGACTAAACATTAAGATCTTGCACAAGCTAGGTGGTTCCTATATGGAAGGAATTGACTGCATGTGCTTACATTAATCTTCACATGCATGACTTTTATAACCAATGAAAATGGTTTCTATCAAGTGAACATGATGATAAGACTATAGCAAGTCATTAATTATAAGACTTGCTTCTTCTTTATTTTTCTTTTCTCTATATAAGTCATTAACTTTTGGTAGTGACAGATGTATGACTCTCGGTCAAAGATTATGAACCTAATTAATAACTATAATTATACATCTAAATAACAATTTTTTATTATATTATTTTTTAATCTCGTAATATTTACGAACTTCGCTTTTTAGTTTCTATAAGAATGAATATATAATATTTATAAGAATGAACATATAAAAAAGTTGATTGTGAAATTATTACGCATATTTTGGATGTAACTATTACAAACTTAATTATTCTTTGTTATATATATATATATATATATATATATATATATATATATATATATATATATATATATATATATATATATATATATATATATATATATATATATATATATATATATATATATATATATATATATATATATATATATATATATATATATATATATATATATATATATATATATATATATATATATACTTTTCATTTTAAAAATAATCTTATACTATTAATGATCGATATATTTGATAAAAAAAATAATCTAATATGTCTTATATTAAGATATAAACAAAAAATATAAAGAGTGTGATAATAATTAATGCGTGTTTGGTTCGGGGTAGAAGGAGAGGAGAAGAGAGAATATGTTTAACTAAACATGTTTGGTTTAAATTTTACGAGGGAAAGGGAGATGAGTGTTAGTGCGTGAGACACTTTTAGTAAAGAGAGAAAGAATGAAAATAATGATTGATATTATTGAATTACAATTGTGTTACAAAACTGAATTACAAAATATCTATTTATATATAACTAATTGACTTGACTACTAAGTAACAAATAAACAAACCCTAAATTCTAATTAATTTTGGATTTGAGCCACACACAACTTGGATTATATTACATATATCTCAATGTACCCCATACAATCCAAGTTTTCGAACATACGCTAATTATAGTCGATCTGAACTATTCATAATTTCTTTCTCAAATTCAGGAATATGTCGATCTTCAATCATTTGGTAAAAATATCCGTCAATTGTGCTTCACTTGAGCATTGTCTCGCTTCAACTTCACCTCAATTTACCTTCTCCCTAAGGAAATGAAATCTCGCCTCAATGTGCTTACTCCTTCCATGCAGAACTAGATTCTTCGCAAGATTTATGGATGACTTGTTGTCAATCTGCAACACCAGATGGTTCTTCACTTTGACCTCAATTTCTTCCAGCACAGATCTGATCCATATTGCTTCACACGCAACATAAGTCCTGCTATATATTCAGCATCACACGATGACAATACCACCACATGTTGCTTTCTCGAGCACCATGAGATTAGGGCACCAAATACTTGAAAGAAATAACCAACTATGCTGCTTCGATCTTCCTTATCTCCACACAAATCAACATCAAAACAATAAGTAACCATAACTTATTTGCTTTTAGAGTCTCGTCGAGATAAAATTCTATAATTTATCGATCCTTTTAAGTATCTCAGGGTTCTTCTTGTAGCCTTCATGTGTGACACCCTTGGTTTACTCATGTATCTGCTCACTAATTTGATTGAGAAACCTATATTAGGTCGACTACTGCACATATATCTCAGAGATCCGATCATTTGTTTGAACAAATTTACATTTAATTTGTCTTCATCTTCATGCATCTCTAATTTCAAATTTGGTTCGACAGGCGAAGATACAAGAGTCGAATCATCCATCATGAATCTCTTGAGTATCTCTTTGATATACTTTCTTTGATGTAGCATCATACCTTGCTTCGACATTTGAAATTACATGCCTAGGAAATAAGACAAGTTTCCCAGATCCGACATTTCAAATTCCCTCACCATTAGCTCTTTGAACTTTGACAAGTTCTTCAAGCTATTTCTAGTTACTAGCAAGTCATTGACATATAAGCAAATGATTGTTATATCTTATGCCACAACCTGAACATATTACCCCATAGTTAGATTTGCATTTGACGAATCCCAATCCGAATAAGTATGAGTCAATCTTCTTGTTCCATACTGTAGGTGCTTACTTGAGTCCATAAAACGCTTTGTGCAACTTATACACTTTCCTTGCTTCCTTATGTATCACAAACCCATGAGGTTGCATGGAATAGACTTCTTCGTCTAACAGACCATTCAAAAATGATGATTTCACATCTAAGTGAAATGTCGACCAACCTTGCTTACATGCCCAAACCATTACTAGTCGAACAGTCTAAAATCTTACTATTTGTGTGTATACTTAAGAGTAGTTGACTCCTGCTCTCTGAAGAAATCCTCGAGCTACCAATCTCGCCTTATGTCTTAATATCGACCCATCAGCATTGTGCTTCAGCTTAAACACCCACTTTACTTCGATAACTTTTATATGTGTCGACAATTCGACTAGATCCCATGTGTTATTTCTTTCGATTGCTTGTAACTCTTCGACCATAGCAGACTTCTACTTTATATTCTTTAAAACCTCGCTATAGTTGATTGGTTCAACACCTGCAAGTAAAGCAAAATTAATTAATTCTCTATCTGGTATGACTTCATCATCACTAATCACTTCGTAGTCTTGAAGTCTTGTTATAAGAACTCTAGTTTTTTGAGGTCCTTGACTAGTACTAGCTACACCATCTTTGATTTCGATTGTGTCGGGCATGTCAGCATCTGCTTCGAATGGATATCGACAATATCATTGACTTCGACATCATTACTTGCTTCGTCGAAATCATAACTCATCAATGGCGTATCAATTGCATCACTAGAATTCCAATCCTAGAAAGAATTTTCATCGATCATAATATCACGACTCATCACGACCTTATGATAAATTGGATTGAACATCATGTATGCACCATTTTTATGATATCCTACCAAAATCATAGGTTCACTCTTGTCATCATGCTTCCTTCTTCTAGCATCAGAAGCATGCTTGTAACAAATAGAGTCAAACACCTTCAAATGACTCACTGATGGTCGTTTGTCACTCTAAACTTCTTTAGGAATTATGTTCTTCAACATCTTGGTAAGACATATGTTTAGAATATAGAAAATAATGGAAAAAACTTCACCCCGTAAGGGTTTTGGCAAGTTCTTCTACTTCGGCATGCACCTCCCATGTCCAATATGGTCATGTTTCTTCTTTATTCTATTCCATTATGTCGAGGTGTGTAAGGAGAAATTACCCCATGATCAATACCATGTTCTACACAAAATTCTTCAAATATCTTTGATGTATATTCACCACCAAAATCAGTTCGCAGAACTTTGATCTTCATCCCATTCTGGTTTTCAATAAGCATCTTGAATCTCTTAAAGATTTTGAATACTTCGTCATTTCGTTTGATCACGTAGATCCACAACTTTAGACTAAACTCATCGACAAATGAAAGAAAAATACATATTTTCACTAATGGTATGGTCCTCAAAAGGGCCACATACATCTAAATGTACAACTTTGAGTATGTAGGAGGATCCCATTGGCATAGTCGAAATGAAAGACTTTTTGGATTGCTTTCCGACTAAGCAACCTTCACAAAGTTTATCAGGCATCCCAAGACTTGGTATACCAATTACCATATCTTGAGTAATCAATCGATTGAGTGATCGAAAGTTCAAATTTCCAAACCTCAAACTCCACAACTAACTATGCTTATGGTCGACAATAATTTTTATACATTATACTTCAGTCGAACTAATCATGGCCTTGAATGTCATATTATTTGACAAAGGGAACTTCAAGACAAAATTATTCTGAGTATCAAATAGTTCCAAGGCTTCATCTTTCATAATCACTGAGAAACCTTTTTCGACCAGTTGTCTAACACTTAGCAGATTGCACTTCATTATAGGTACATAGAGTACATCTTTGATAATAACTTTTCTTCCATTGCTCCTTTGAATAACTATGGCGTCAGTACCTTCTGCTTGTAACGAGCTATTATCAACAAGTTTGACATTTCTCTTCTTCGACCAGTCGAAATATTCTAACCACACTTTTCAACAAGTCATGTGATTAGAGCAGCCCGAGTCGAGCAACCAGATCTTGGAGTCGACACGATCATCTGCAACTGCATCCATAACCACCATATCTTCATAATCATCTTAATCTTGGCGTGCAAGGTTCACTCATTCCTCCTTGCCTTTTATCACTCCATTGACTTTATTGTACCAACAATTCTTGGTCAAGTGACCCCACTTTTCACAGTTATAGCACTGCACACCTTTTTTCTCTTTGTCTTTCTGATATGAGTTTCTTTCTCCTCTTTTCGAGGACTCAGAAGCCCTATCATCGATCTTATGCTTTTTAGGGTTCGGCCAAGACTTCTTACTCTGAGTCTTGTCTTATTTTCCTTTTAACTTGTTGGAACTACCATGCTTCTTCCAAGCCTGAGCATGCAGTGCTTGTATCGAATCTTGAAGTCATTTCCTTTAGACAATCTTAATCTCATACGCCTCCAACGAACCAACCAAATACTCCAGTTTACCGTCGACTGAATGCAATATACAACCTTGCAATCTTTCTTCTTTTCCTTCTTGTTCGTGACTCTTTGATCATCGGTTGGATTCTCAACAATCTCAGGGATGCCATTAGTAACCACTTATAAGGTTTCATGAATGCCAAACAAAGTTTGCATCTGTTTTCTCCATCGAATCCAATTCTTGCCGTCAAGAATTTGAAGAGAATTTGAAATACCATTAGTGCCATTTATCTTTGCAGCGATTGATTAACAACTCACGATCCCGAAAACACAATCACCGACATGTGTTTCTTTAAAACACGATCAAGAACCTAACTAGGCTCTAATTCCAATTTGTTAGTGCGTGAGGCACTTTTAGTGAGGAGAGAAAGAATGAGAGAGAATGAAAATAAGGATTAATATTATTGAATTATGATTGTGTTATAAAACTGAATTACAAAGTATCTATTTTTATACAACTAAATGAATTGACTACTAAGTAACAAATATAATAATCCTAAACCCTAATTAAGTTTGGGCTTGGATGATACACAACTTGAATCATATTACATATATCTCATCAGGGAGGGGAGCAAAACCCCTCAAAAAACTCATTTTTTGCGTCTCTCCAAATCGGGGGGATTTGGAGGGGAGGGGAGAGAATATGAACATTCATATTTTAAAGATTATGACATTTGCTAAAATATCCTCAATTTTATTTTAGTTTTTCAAAATTATTCAATTTCTTCTGTTTCCTGCTTCTCTTTTGTATGGTTTTTCTCGGTTACTTCCATCAATTTGTTATAGTTGTTCTTTACCATCAAATTATTTTTTGTAACTTTTTATGTAATATAAATTATGATCACTTTTTTTTTCTTTTTTTATAATTTTTTATTTTTACGTTTATTAATGTTATTTTTTATTTTTATGTTTACTAATGTTTTTTTTTACATACATATATACGCGCGCACACACACACACACACATAATTTGGTAGTAAGTTATTTTAAGTATTTATTTTATTATATGGTTTATTGCAATTTAAAAATTGTTACCAACACATAGTTTAATTTGTGTCGGAGAGTTATATTGCGAATCATGTGTACTCAATTTTTTTAGCATCATGTAGCAAGTTATAATTTTTTTAATCACTCAACAATATAAACTTTATGATTAATTATATATGTGTATCTTATTATAAAAAAAAATTATAATTTTTTTTTAATATAATATGACTTATATTATATCATAAGGATAAAATGTAAATTATTAATAAAATTTCTCTCCTCCCTTTGTCAACCAAACATAGTTTTAATTAAAATTTCTCTCTCACCCTCCCCTCCCCTCTTTTAAACCTAACATATATATATAATTAAAAACATTTCTTCCCTCCCCTCCCCTTCCATTGTTAACAAGTGTGGGGAAGTCCCACATTTGTTAGAAGTATGGAGACTTAAGCATTTATAAGTGGGGGAATCCACACACCTATCACCTTAAGGTTTTAGGTGAATATGTGGTGTGTCTCCCACAAATGTGTGTTGCTCATAATAGGAAAGTCCCCAAAGTGAAAACGCTCCCTCATGTTGACCCTCCCACCCGAATTGACCCCAACAGTGGTATTATGAACCTTTGGTTCAAGTGAAGGGACCAACTCACTTGTATCAAAATTCCCTACTGAGTAGGAAGTGGCCTGTTGAAAAGTGTCAACAACGGTACAAGTGTAAAAGAGCTCCCGCTTGAGGGGGAAATTGTGGATATACTCACACTTGAGGGGAAGTATTGAGAATAACAAGTGTGAGTAGTGTGGGAAATTCCCATATTGGTTAGAAATATGGAGACTTGAGAATTTATAAGTGGGAGAACCCACACACATATCACCTAAAGGTTTTGGGTGAGTATATGGTGTATCTCTCACAAATGTGTGTTTCTCATAAAAGGAAAGTCCCTAAAGTGAAAATGCTCCTCCATGTTGACCCCAACAAAAATCAGGACACCAATTTATATGGTACACTGGTGTGAGGAAATAATCACTCAAATATCATTGGATTGATATTGGTAAAACCACAAATTTGGGAGTTGTGGAGCGGGTTATTCAAATTTTCTCTTTTTTTTTAATATAATTATAAATGATGTGTTATGTTATTTTTATTCAAATGCACTAATTTTTTTTTAATTAAATGTTATTTAACCTATTACTCTTATTCTTTTAGATTCAAATATCTAAACATACAATAAAGTTCATCATAAAAATAGTTGTAAAAACCAATGTTGCATCACGTAAGTACCTGGAATTGCATAAATACTTACAACTTCCAATCATTAGCATTAAAATAATTAAAATTCAGCACCCTGAATAAGTTAAAATAATGACTCACAAAATATTAAATGTTCAAGAATTTAAAATTGAAGCAATTAAGTCTAAACCTATCAAAATCATCACTCATCAAGTTACACAAAGAGGCAAAAACATAGTCACCCAATAACCCATGGGTTTCACAGGTTGGGTCTGGATTCACTCAGAAGCCAATTGTTTTGATTGACTTTTCATTTTGTAAAATCATATTTATCTAATAACCTAGTCCAACCCGTTTTTTGAGTCAATTTGGCCGAATTTATCAAATTTACCCAACTTATATACACCCCTGGAAGTGAATATGCTTTTGTACTTGTCAAGTTAAAACTAATTTTGTATCAAATGATGTACTTGCTAAAATAATACATGAGATACAACCCCTAATTGTGTAATGTTGTCTGATGCTTTTAGGTTTTTTTTTAGTGTCGTGAGAGCTCGCCGATACATGGTTATGGAAAGCTCCTATGTGTATTTTTGAGGGAACTTTGTGATTAATTTCCTTGCCTTTGATGTAACATTAGGTGCACATCATGACTTCTGCCATGAAAGCGATTGATTTCTAGGAGGGGGATTCATTAAAGTGCCTAACCCTTAATTCATTCTGGAAAGGTCCCACAAACATCTCCCGCTTCAGGTGGATGATCTTGATAGTCGCATCATTGAAGTGGGTGAGGTAATTCCTTAGAGATTCTAAAGGCCTTGAAGAACGTTGAACATGCTAGTGGTGGACATCTTCTTGTGTCTGCTCGTCGAAAATCGATGGACCAACCGCTTCACCAGGTCTTAATAATTGGTGACTGATAGACGTGGCAGACTCATATACCACCGCAACGCTGCGTCCATAAAGGCGTTGGAGAAGAGTTTACATTTCAAAGAGTCTGGTTGTGGCGGCATAAATTGTACATAGCGGCACACATCTCTGATATGACCCCATGGTCATCATCGAAGTTATTTACAATTTAAGTCTTTGCTTATCTGTTTCCCATATTGGGGAATATGGTGGAGGCAAGCGGTGAATAGATCGTTGATCACACATGTTGCCCATGTTAGCTCTACTAGGGCCCTACAGTGGACGCCAATTTTACTTACTCCTTTATCCACTTCTCCCTTACAAGACTTTATGTTTGAGAGATTGTAGATTATTATGTCTTCCTTTAACCACTTCTCTCTTACAAGCCTTCTACTTCAGAAAATTTGGACGATTACATTATAATCCAAACTCATTAAGTACTAGTGGTCTCGACCCATTAGCCCTCATCTCGTAAAAGGGGCATAAGGAATAAAAAAAAGGTTGGACGAAGTTGAACACATGTCATATGGGGGTGAGTTCATCATGTTCCCCCTACATGATAGGAGGTTACTCATCAAGCATGTTCCCAACAACTAACAAGAATGTTCTTTCTATAACCTAATAGTCCAAAGTCTTCACCTTGAACTATAGAAAATCGACATATAAAGCCAAATTGCGCTATTTTTTATTACTTAAAAAAACAAAAAAAAAACATACATTCCCTCGATTTTTCATAACACCGAGGTGAAAAAACAACTCAGTACAAGCTTCGATTCTTAGCTATCTTAGTTTATGATTTTATTTGTTTATAAGTGTAAACAAAATGTTCTAACCCTTTGGTTTTCTATTTAACCGAGACATAAAATAATAAGATTTTACTATAAAAGCACTCATTAAACAGATTTTACCCTAATCCTTACTAATATGAAGCCGCCCCAAAATCGCAAGCATCATTCTTCGGGATGGATTACAAGATAGAAAAAATCTTCAATGTTCTTCTATCTTGAACAAAACATTTTTTCCGCCCTTGCAATCTATCTCACATAATGGTGTTGATATTGTGTTTATTATATTTTTGGAATAACCCTCAGCTAAAGAAGAGAGCTCAACCTTTAAAGAGTACTCAGTTGATAGATTGCAAGTGCAGAAAATCATTCTCGCTTCAAGTTACACAAAGAAGGGAGCTTAACCAACAACGAAGATAGTTTAACCAACAAGGAAGGGAACTTAACCTTTGAACAAAGAAGAGAATGCAACTAAATATGGATGGATATCAGCGAAGATATTTAGTAATAAGAGAAAGATTTGTTGTAAATAATTTATTTTAATATTATGTGTAAACAATGTAATTTAAAAAAAATAAAAAAAATTATTCACCTCAGTTTTCCTCATCACCGAGGTGATAGTTAAAAGGAGAAGATAAAAAATCCCAAAGAGAGGAAATATTCACCACCGTCCATTTGATCATGAGTTGCTACTACATATCACTGAGATGAATTGTGAGTGCTGAAAATAAAAATTCTCATTGGGAAACAAATCTCTAGCATCTTGCATGAGACCTGGACCTGGAAAATAAAAAATATCATTAGGAAACAGATTTTACAATGTATTTTTAATATTATGTGTAAACAATGTAATTTAAAAAAAATAACTTATTCACCTCGGTTTTCTTTCTGGCCGAGGGGATAGTTAATCATTTTTTTACTATATTCAACGCCCTTAAACAAATCTTTGTCGTCCATTTAATATTTATCAACGCTCAAGAATCTTCCATTAGTGATCCGCGTGAAACTTAAGGGACATCTATTATAAAAACATATTGAATATTGAAAATCTAACTTATATGGAACATGAGACACTTGAAACATAAAGTCGTTTGAAAAGTTCTCTAAGACGGATTGCAAGAGTTGAAAATTACTTGGGTTTAAGGTTTGTTTTCTTAAATATTTATTTGAGCACAAAATCATATATTTGATTATTGATTTTATTTATCTAACCCTTTTTTTTTTCTTCAGAATCAAATGCATGCAAAGCCTTGGAGAATATATTTTCACCAACATTTGATCTTCACCCACCAAGGAAATTTAATTTTTATCTATATCTATAGGGAATTTGAATTTTATTTTAATATTTTGTGTAACAAATGTAATGTTTTGGATAACCAATGTAATATTCTAGGTAAACAATATAATATTCTGGGTAAACCATATAAAGATTTTATTTAAATAAAAAAAAAAAGAAATAATCTTACCCCTCGGTTATATTTGTAAACCGAAAGGTAAGATAAGCTAATTTTGAAAATAATAAAAGTGCAACTGTTGGGGCTCAAACCCATGTCCATATAACTTTACCTCTTGGTTTTATTTCCACCGAGGTGATAAGTGGCGAGTTTTCATGTCGCCCTTCGTTACCTCACTTTTTAGCCGAGGTATTATGCATTTTACGTCAGAGGTAAAATCGTTTTTTGTAGTAGTAAGTGTCGCGTCCATAAAGACACTAGAGAAGAGTTTATATTTCAAATAGTCTGGTTGTGGCGACATAAATTATACATACCGGCGTACACATCTCTGATATGACCTCATGGTCGTCATTGAAGTTACTGCCAATATAAGTACTTGTTTGCCTCTTATCCATATTGGAGAATATGGTGGAGGCGAGCGGTGAATAGATTGCTGATCACACATGTTGTCCATGTTAGCTCTACTAGGGCCCCACGGTGAACGCTAATTGTACTTACTAAAATCAGACAATCCTATACAACAAAGGGTTGTCAATCATTGTAGTTTTTTAGCGAGTACAAGTGATAAAAATAAATTTTTTTAATATATGAGAATGCAAATAGTCATATTTAAAATAAGAGACTAATGTCTAATATATGAATGAAATATATTTTAAAAAATGGATTGTTATGTCCTCCTTTATCCACTTCTCCCTTACAATACTTTATGTTTGAGAGATTGTAGATTGTTATGTCTTCCTTTAACCATTTCTCTCTTACGAGCCTTATGCTTCAGAAAACGTGGACGATTACATTATCAGTCAAACTCATTAAGTACCAATGGTCTCGATCCATTAGTCTTCATTTCATAAAAGGGACATAGAGAATAAAAAAGAGATTGGACGAAGTTAAACACATGTCAGATGGGGTGAGTTCACCGTGTTCCTCCTGCATGATATGAGGTTGTTCATAAAGCATGTTCCCAACAACTAACAAGAATGTTCTTTCTATAACCTAAATAGGTTAAAGTCACTCACCACATTGTTAAAGTCAAGTTGTATGTGGCCAGTGTTATACACAAAAAAAATCGAGATTTCTCGAAGAGAGGTCAAAGTTATAAATATTTATCTAAAGAGTTAAGTCAATGTATCACTTATTGACGTGTTAGAAACCTAGAAACTCTTTGTTTGACTAACTTGAGATAAAGTATACTTAAAGAAAATAAAATATTTTTTTTCTATATGATATATTAAAGTACTATTTTTTTTTATAATACGTACTCAAATAAACATTTTCAAAAAAGAAAAAAAAATGTTGATCCGAGTTCAAATATAAAATTAAATGCAAAATATTATCACATTCAAACTATTAAAAATGTTCCAATGAAAATATTAAGATCCTAAATTTAGATATTTCTTCTATAGAGTACAAAAGCCCCCAAATTGGACTAGTGGAAAAGTTGTCTTTGGCAAGTCTCAAAATGTAGGACACAATTGAGTGGCTGCAAAGTTTATACGGTCCATGCCCCAACGTCGGCACGTTTCTCATATTTGGCAGTCATTAAATTTTTATTTTGAGATGCAATGTTTATTTTTATTATTTTGGTACTGACTTAATGATTAACATTTACTTAATTTATTATGTGATTTTAATTTATTAGTTAACTTTTTTTACATAATTCATTATGTAATTTTTAATGTATTTGTCTATAAAAAAAATTACAAAATAATGTATTTCCCTTTCGAAAAAACCAATAAAACATAAGGAAAATCCAAATTACTTACTTAATTAATGGTAATTTTTGTTGTAACTTGTGGTGTTTTAATATGTAGTTTTCTATTAATCCCAGTAGCAAATGGTGACAGTTTGAAATGCTACTATTTGTAGTGTATTGTGGCGGTTTAAAATCTGCCGCAATAGTATAATTTTTTTTAGTGATTTCTCTCATTCGTTGTACAATGACACATTGTTTTTTTTTTCTTTTATTTTAAAAATATTAAATATTCATGTAGCCATTTTTTGAAGGTCAACGTGTCTTTAGTTCAGCCATTTTTACACTACTTTCCTAGCTCTCTATATAAAGCCATGTTCATATAGTTTTCATTGATAGTGTAACTCTAACCATGGCTTCTCCTCCATTGCCGGTAGCATACCAAGCATGGACAAGTCTAGCAGTACCAGACTGGTTAAACAAAGGGGACAACACATGGCAAATGGTATCGGCCACCCTCGTCGGAATCCAAAGCATGCCGGGACTCGTCATCCTCTACGGCAGCATAGTGAAAAAGAAATGGGCGGTTAACTCAGCTTTCATGGCACTTTACGCTTTTGCGGCGGTTATAATCTGTTGGGTTACATGGGCTTATAAGATGTCATTTGGTGAACAGCTTTTACCCTTTTGGGGTAAGGCCGGGCCGGCTTTAGGCCAGAAATTTCTTATCAATCAGGCCGGGCTACCCGCTACGGCGCATTACTATCACGACGGACGAGTTGAAACCGGTGAAGCTACGCCGTTTTATCCCATGGCTACTATGGTTTGGTTTCAGTGTGTTTTTGCGGCTATTTCGGTTGTTATTTTGGCGGGATCGGTTTTGGCGAGGATGAGCTTTAAGGCGTGGATGATGTTTGTGCCTCTTTGGTTAACTTTCTCTTATACTATTGGTGCTTTTAGTTTGTGGGGTGGTGGGTTTTTGTTTCAATGGGGTGTTATGGATTATTCTGGCGGTTATGTTATTCATCTTTCTTCTGGAATTGCTGGTTTTACTGCTGCTTATTGGGTAATTTTTTCTCTATTTTACCATGCTTTTTCTATATAGATCCTACGATATGCATGATTACGTGAATTAGGAGATGCAAAATGAGTCTCATTTGACCAATTTTAGACCTATATCCTCTATCTTATTAGTCCCGTCTCGTTTTTTTTAACTCATACTTAACGGAGAAAACATGATTTTTTTACGAGCTAAAAGAAATTAGAATATTAGATAATTAAATATTGGATTGGCATGCAAGGAATCTTTTAGAGAAATTCCTTTTTAAAATATTAGATAAAATAAAGTATTGTATTGGCAATGCAAGGAATCTTTGAGAGAAATTCCTTTTTTCTACCAGCATTGACTTGGTAGATTGAAAAATCTCAATATTAATGTCCATTCATAATATTAATATATTTAAATTGTTAATAATAGAAAAGTATATAAATGCATTTATTGTTTGGTAGTGTTTGTACAAATGTATCCTAAATCTTTTTGTAGCACTGCATATCTAATTATAAACTTGTGTAAACTTGTGAATGGTGACAAATATTCAGCAAATAATTAATTAACTAGGTCGGTATCATGGAAGCAAAACCAAACTAGAAAAATCTAATATAATATAACAATGAGTTTGAAAATAATATAGGTGGGGCCAAGATCAAAGAAGGACAGAGAGAGATTCCCACCAAACAACGTGTTACTAACGTTGGCAGGGGCAGGTTTACTATGGTTAGGATGGGCAGGTTTCAATGGTGGGGATCCTTATTCAGCCAACACTGATTCCTCCATGGCTGTTCTCAACACAAACATTTGTGCAGCCACAAGCCTTTTGGTGTGGACATGGCTTGATGTTATATACTTCAAGAAACCATCTGTAATTGGAGCTGTTCAAGGCATGATCACTGGTCTTGTTTGCATTACTCCCGGAGCTGGTACGTACTCTCTCATGCTACTATACTTCAACAACAATTTATTTACATTAATACATGAATATAAATGAATATTGTAGTTAGAAATTCATCTTTAAACTAATAGCTAATTTTGCATTAGTTGATAAATTTAATTTATTTATGAGAAATTATCTTCTATTATACTCTTACAATTGGCATGAAACTTGCTGGGATATTCCACTCTTGACTCGGGGATCCCAAGAATAGTATATACTAATAGATTCCATTATTGACTTTCCTCTTTGTTTTTATTCACCATCATTGAGTATTTTTTTAACTACTTGGTGTTGGGTTAATTTTAATTCAAGCATTATATATATAATTTTAATTCGAAGTTTTAGATAGTTAATTTTATCTAAAATTTTATTGTTTGTGATTTTGAATAGGTTTGGTTCAAGGATGGGCAGCCATAATAATGGGAGTACTATCAGGAAGCGTACCATGGTACACAATGATGGTACTTGGAAAAAAGTTCACAATATTTCAAAAGGTTGACGACACACTCGCCGTCTTCCACACACATGCGGTGGCCGGCCTCCTAGGCGGTATACTCACCGGCCTCTTCGCTGAGCCACAACTAAGTTCTCTCTTTCTCCCTGTCACGAACTCGAGAGGCGGTGTCTATGGAGGCTCCGGCGGTATCCAAATCCTCAAGCAAATAGTTGGAGCTTTATTCATCATTGGATGGAACATTGTTGCCACTTCAATTATTTGTATAGTTGTAGGTTTCTGTGTTCCTTTGAGAATGACAGAGGAAGAGTTGCTTATTGGAGACGATGCTGTTCATGGGGAAGAAGCTTATGCTTTGTGGGGTGATGGAGAGAAACTTAGTCTCTATAAAGATGATACTACACGACAGGGTGTTTTGGCTTCAAGTGGTGCCACTCAAGTTGTCTAGAGAATAGAGTATCATGAGAAAATTCAACAATATTGAAATTAAGGGCTATGGTTGAGTTAACTGATATGATTTTTTATTGGTGAAAATATAATCTTGAAGGAAAACAAATACTAGTTAAGAAAAAAAAATGTGATTTGTTTTGTTCTTCATTGTTAACCAGCTATATATAGTTATGATATATGCAATTATGTGTGTTGTGATTTGAATGTTTGTTCAATATTAATTTTCTAGCCAATGCATTAGTGCATTTGATTCACATCATATATTAAAAGCAAGTGAGTTCAAATTCAATAATATGAATATCCACTTAGTTTCTGTTTCAAATTTTTCTTCTCTAATAACGAAGACTTTTTTGATCTTAATTAGGGGTAAGTAGATCAGAAAAAATAAATTAAATTAATAATCTAAATCAACCTAAATAAAAAAATTAATTTTATGGTTCGGTTCAAAATGTCGCGGTACGAAAAAGACGACCACGAGCACATCGCAAGGTCGTCGATGGTAAACAAAATCACAATCGAAATTTATTTATTCCAAAAGAAGAAAGAGAAAATATTGATAAAACTCTTATAAGATGACAATGATATGGTCGTCACAATCAAATCGGGCTCGGGGATCGATTATGCATGGGAAAAATATTAGCACTCCTCACGTCTATTGTACTCAATGAGAACCATTTAGTTAGTTTTGTGCATAAGTGTTAGCTTTTGAATATTTGCTTTCTCGAGTTATTAAAAATTCAAAAAGAAAAAGATAGGGGTTGCAAAAATATTTTTTTATTAAGGTGCCTGACAAGATTGCGGGTCTTGCTCATACGTATCTCCGGGTGCGATGGAGAACTCAAAGCTACGTAGTTCTGGGTAAAAAATATTTTTGTGTGTGTCGATTTTAGAGAAAGTTATTTTGTCGCAATCAAATGGAAAACATTGCTTACCCAAAACAATTAGAGGAGGGGACGTTTTCAACACGACATAATGGATTTACAAATCAACATTCGCGGGAAAACGTCGCTTAGCTCACTCACACATATAAATGGACGAGGTGTTATTTTGCATCATCTCAAGATGAAACATATTTTATTTAAAAAGAGTTTGAAGTTTATGCCAAAAGACAAACGGTTTGAATGTGTTTGATGTACTTTTGGGTGGAAGACGAGTATTTGGACTTGCAAGCTATTACGGCTTGAGTCTAACACTCGGGACTATGATTGAACATTACACATAAAAGATGGATTGTGGATGGAAAAACAATTTCAAGGACATTCATCTGGACAAGTTCCTGATCAATCACCATGACTTTGGGAAACAACTTCTCATATGTGAACAACTCATTCAACTTCTCTAGTGCCTATGTGAAAATTTCCTTTCTTTCATGTTTCAAGTAAGCAAACCCAATAGAGAATTTCAAATTATTTGATGTAACACCTGAAATTCTAGTTATCAGACTTTAGATGTCACACGGGTTGTTATGACATTCAATTCTGCACAGACAGGAATTATGCAAAACTTAAACGTAAGTGCAGTAAATAACACAAGTAATTGTTAACCCAGTTCAGTCCAACATGACCTACATCTGGGGGCTACCAAGCCAGGGAGGAAATCCACTATTAGTAGTATTAATTCAAAGCTAAACTCACCCGTTTACAACTTATCACTTAATCCCTACCCAATGCAATTTCAATCTTACACTAAGATCAGAGTTCCTACTCACTCCCCCTCAATCACCTCAGTGATTACTACCTTTAATCAATATTAAAGACAATTTGAAGTCACACTTCAAACAACTCTTGATTGTGCTTCACAGCTTTAATCAAGATACATAGCACTCACGCTTAAAAGCTTTGAGCGACACAACACTTACAACTCAATGAACACCCTATGCCACAGCAATCATCTACTTGATAATGGCTTGGCTTACAAGATACGTCTAATACAAGACTCACAAAAATACAGCAGTGAAGTATGATGGACACACAAAATCTTCACGCCTCAAAAATCCCCGAAACTGAATGAAGGAACGCCTTCCTTTTATATTGCAGTACCTGGGCTTTTGCACCTGTATTCTCCTGAATTTAAGGTTACGCGAGTTCCCATAAATTCAACATTTAGGTTACTAACAAATAGGCTATTTGTTAGGTTCATTAAATGTAGATTGGTTGTTGATTTCCTGGATTTTCTCTCAGCTGTTGAATCCCTGAAGAATAGCCTGAGAAAAAGCTGAAACAGAAAACTGAACAACCTACAATATAGCATATGCTGTCAGGAATGAATGTCACGACATTCAGCTTGACATCAAGGATCATATGCTGAGTCTGTTTTTCCTAAAAGCAGACTGTACAATTTTGCTGACCTGTACATGACCAAGTTGACCATACTACAGTAACAGCTTACATTAATAAATGCCAAAGTATCCAATTTGACATTTATACATTTGGCCTTAAGTTAGTTCTGTTATCCTCTTGAAGAACAAACTAAGAAACATACTGAAGTGTAGCAGAACACCACTCTGTCTATTATTCAGTATATATTGTCCATGATGAATGTCATAACATCCAGTTTGACATTCATACAGTAGGCCTTATGCCAGGTCTGGTTCTTCCTTGATAACCAGACTGCAAATGAATACTGAGCTCTAATAGAACACCAATTGTTCTATTCCTCAGTATCTGCTGACAGGGATGAATGTCACAGTATCCAGTTTGACATTCAATAAATCCTGTATTAGCTAATCCTGCAGTAACTACTCAAGTGTGTCATGACATCAGTCAAGACATCAGAGTACAGTTAGATATTCTAACCTACAATGTAGTCACACATACATACCATGTCATGACATCAGTCAAGACATTAGTAACCAGCTAGTGTTTTACCATATAATGCAGCCAATTAAGCACCTACAAACTCCCCCTTTGGCAAATTTTTGGCTAAAACACTTTGATCCCCATAACAGAGTTCATAGCAGCGGAATCACACACCTAGCAGGAAATAAGCCTAGCTAATACACTCAGAGTGGCAGCACACTCACACACATGGAAGTTAAATAAAAACTTCACAAAGCAGCACACATACAGAAGTTAAATCTAAAATCTAAACTTCAACACACAGCAGCTGCAGGGGAGGGAGTTAAATAAAAACTTCACACACAGCAGCATATAAACAGAAGCTAAATACACACTTCATCACACATCAGCTGCAGTAGAGGAAAACTTCAATCTGTCATGTATGAGAACCTGTTTTAACAAAGTTTAACAAAGTAAACTTCTGTTGTCCTGGGGTATCAGTTGTCACTCCCTCTTTTTGTCCAAAAATGTTGCCAAAGCAACACTTTAAATTACAGATCCACAAATAGTAAGTAGAATTACACAAATGACAGAAAACACACAAAGACAAGTATTTAATCCTCAGCCTCATCATCAGCCTCCTCTTCAGAGCTGGCCTCCTCCTCATCCTCAGAACTTTGCCTATCAGCTCCATCCGTGTCCTCAGCAGAAGTCTCCAATTGCAAGATGAGATTTTCCAAAGCATGCTTTCTAGCCTCCAGCTCTTTGCAGGTCTCTCTGAGAACTGCAATAACAGCAGCTTTGTCTGGTTGGTTGCCAGCTTTGGATGTTTCTCCCGATGTCAAGACAATATCAGGGACATGCTTGCCCAGGAACAGTTTGTAGCTGAAGGCCAATGGACTCTCTCTTCTTTTCACAAAGTCATTATCTGTCAGGATGTGTGGAAATTGATTCAGCACAATGCCACATATGAGAGATGGAAAGGCAATAGGTCCCTTCACACTAAAACTCCCAGCATGTTTCATTGTCTGATCAAAGATGTAAGTACCATAGTCCACCTTTGCCTTGGTTCCCACTGCATAGATGAACTTTCCTAACATCACAGACACAGTTGACTTGTGATTTGTGGGTACCCAGTTGGCTGCTCCAACTTTGTGTAACATTGCATACTTTACACTTAGTTGACTGGCCACCAGCTTCCCTTTGAGAGGCCATTTCCGGACTTGCTTTGCTGTGATGACTTGACAGATTGTATTGTCAGTCACTTCAAGCTCTGGTTGCACTTCATCTGATCTTCCCAAATACAGATTTATCACTGAGGGGGAAAAGGTCACACACTTGCCACGCACATAGACCTTTCTGAATTCTCTGGATTTCCCATCAGCACACTCCTCAGATAGATTTACAATGAACTCCTTCACTAAGGTCTCATAGCATTTAGGGAGTTGAGTCACAGTTCTCATCAACCCTGCCTCTTTGATGAGATCCACAATCTCCTTACATTCCAATGCATTCTGAGCTAGTTCTCTCTCCAAGGCCAGCCTCTTGTGGTAGACATACTTCCACCTGTTAACACTGGAGGCAAAGTGGAAGGATACATTGTCAATGGGAACTTCTGGGACACTAGCAGCCAACTTGCTAGAAGACGGCTTCTTCCTGGACATGGATGTTGTGACATCACATGGGACATCAGATTCAGACTCCACCACCACAGCCTTGGTCTTCAACTTCTTGGGCACCTCTTTGCTCCAAGGTTTGGCAGGTCCATGACCTTTCCTTTTGCGTGCACTCTCTGTCCCTGTTTGCTTGTGAGGAGTTGTCTCATCAACTTCCTTGGATGGAGACCTTTGCATCACTGTCTTTTTCCCTCTCCTAGTTCTGACCCTCTTGGCTATGCTAGGGATAACCGAGGCCAACAGTTCGTTATCAGAGAACTCGTCCAGGTTGACTGTGTCAGCTCTAGGGTTGGCCTCAACATCTTGAGGGACACTTACTTTCTCACCTCTCACCTTGCTTACATTTTTATCATTCTTAGGACCTTCTTCAGGTAATCCAACCACATTTTCCCTTAACACAACTGCGGTTTCACGACATGCACCATCATCGGGTACGATAGTGTTCAAGGGAACAGAAACCCCAGGAACATTCTGATCCCCGGACAGAACCTTAGTGACCATAGAGGCAATGGCATTGTGCACATACCTCGATCCTTCCTTGGAAGGGTTGTCCAGAGCGATAGCTGAGGAGATTCTGGAGACCGTTTCTTTTGGTCTTCTTGCATGGGACGACGTTGCAGCGTTGACACTAACTTCCTCCCGGTTGGGATTACTGAACTCCGTGCTGTGAGAATCGGACATGGTGGTATAGGAGGTGGTATCGGATTGATGTGCCATGCTGAATATCTCAGAGGGAAGATGAACCGTTTCTTTGGAAGAGGGTTTGCACGAATGGGGTTTGAAGCGACTGAATGTGAAACGCTTTATGCAAGAGTAAGGTCTATTAGATTTTGACCACTCAGAGCTCACTATTTGTTGTTTAATAATTTGACTTATTAAACAGTAGCTAACTAACTTCATTAGTTGCTATAACTTTTCAGACGCACGCATTCCCTCTTTGCCCTTACTATTGTCACACTTAGTAGCGTACAATGTCATGACATTCCGGGTGACATTGTACCCTGTCTGCATCAGGTTTCTCCATACTAGGGATGACCATCTGCTACCACAACCTAGGTACTGAGTTTCTGCAGACGACAATAGTACACACCTCTGTCTGTCCCTTTTATCTACAGACAGATATGAGACTCTTCTCATAGCTCCCTTGGGAATGTTCTTCTTCATTCCTTTTCCCTGAAGGGGATCAAGTCTTCCATGCCCCAGCTTCCCTTCCTGATCTCCCTTGAGAGAGTCTTTAGATTTCCATAGATAGCAATTATCTTTGGATCTGTCTCCTCTCATCACTTCTTGATTGCACTCATTCAACACCACACATCCTCCCTTGGTAAATTCCACCTTGCATCCTTGGTCACATAGCTGGCTTATGCTTATGAGGTTCACAGTTAGTCCTTTTACTAACAATACACCATTCAATTTTGGAGCTTCAGGACAGGCCAGCTTGCCAACACCCTTGACTTCTCTTTTAGTTCCATCACCAAATGTCACAAACTTGGTGGGAGGAGGATGCAGATTCACCACTAGGTTGCTCACCCCAGTCATATGCCTTGAGCAGCCACTGTCAAGGTACCATTCTTGTCCGATATGTGCCCTTGAAGATGTGTGAGCAAGGTTAGCAACACACTGTTGATTCTGAGGAGTGAAGTGATGCTTAGATACTTGCTGCTTAGGATTGCCCTGAGATGACTGCTTAGCCGCCCATGTTTGTTTCTTACTGAGGACATTATGTGTAGACACCTTCTTCTTAGGCCTACCTTGTGATGTCTGGTTTGGGTAACCATGTAGCCTATAGTAGAAGGGTTTTATGTGACCGAATCTACCACAGTAATGGCATCTCCATCTCTTGAATTTCTTCTTCTGATGATTGCTCATTCTGGGTCCTCGATGTTGAGACATTGGATGTGACTTCCCTTGGGATTTCTGAACTTTAGCCTTTGGGCGTTTGCATTCAGCTGAGGATCTTTTCCCAGAGCCTAAACCAGATGAGGTTCCAGACTTCTGTCCTATCTTCAGGATCTCTTCCACGGTGTCAGATCCCTTATTCAACAGTTTGATGGATTTGGTCATTTGGTCTAGCTTAGAGGTCAGCAAAGAAATCTCACTCTTCAGACCCTCTATGACTTTCAGCTGCTCTAGTTTCTCAGCTTCTAGCTCTTTGATGAGTTTCTTATGTTTTTCTCCTTGGATACAAACTTCTGCACTTTTAACACATAGTTCTTTATATGAGGCAGCAAGTTCATCCAAGGTGAGCTCATCTCCACTTGAGTTATCCTCTGAGGCACAGACACTGGTCAGAGCAGTGACATGTTTGGCAGATTCTCCTTCAGATTCACTCTCAGTGTCTTCTTCTGGCCAGGTGACAGATAGCCCTTTCCTTTGCCTCATGAGAAAGGTAGGGCAGTCAGCCTTAATATGACCATATCCTTCACATCCATGGCACTGGATTCCCTTGCCTTGGTTGAACTTTTCTTCAGAAGTTGATATTTTTCTTATGTCAGACGGAATGTTCTTGACATTAGGTCTACCCTGTTGATCAAATTTCTTTATGAGCTTGTTGAACTGTCTCCCAAGCATGGCTAAGGTTTCTGATATACTTTCATCATCTTCAGTATATCCTGCTTCTGACTCTTCTTCAGCATTAGATACAAAAGCTACGCTTTTGTTCTTCTTTTCAGTATTCTCACACAAGCCCATTTCAAAGGTTTGGAGAGAACCAATGAGCTCATCCACCTTCATATTGCAGATGTCCTGTGCCTCCTCTATGGTTGTGACCTTCATAGCAAACCTTTTAGGCAAGGACCTGAGAATCTTTCTTACAAGTTTCTCTTCAGCCATTTTCTCACCTAGTCCACCAGAGGTGTTTGCAATTTCAAGAATATTCATGTGAAAGTCATGAATAGTCTCATCCTCTTTCATCCTCAGGTTTTCAAACTTGGTGGTCAACATCTGAAGTTTGGACATCTTCACCTTGGAAGTACCTTCATGAGTTACCTTGAGGGTATCCCAAACTTCCTTAGCTAGTTCACAGTGGTGCACCAGCCTGAAGATATTCTTACTGATTCCATTGAACAATGCATTCAAGGCCTTGGAATTTCCAAGAGCTAGTGCCTCTTGCTCCTTGTCCCACTCTTCTTCAGGAATCTGCACACTGACTCCATCCTCACCTGTCTTCGTTGGATGTTCCCATCCTTTGTTGACAGCTCTCCAGACTTTGCTATCTAGAGACCTTAAGAAGGCTATCATACGAGGCTTCCAGTCATCATAATTAGAGCCATCCAACATGGGTGGTCTATTTGAGTGTCATATATCCTTGTCCATGGTACTAGAAAGTAACTTCCCTAGATCTCACCCAGAAATTCACAGGCAGGGTGCCTGCTCTGATGCCAATTGAAATTCTAGTTATCAGACTTTAGATGTCACACGGGTTGTTATGACATCCAATTTTGCACAGACAGGAATTATGCAGAACTTAAACGTAAGTGCAGTAAATAACACAAGTAATTGTTAACCCAGTTCAGTCCAACATGACCTACATTTGGGGGCTACCAAGCCAGGGAGGAAATCCACTATTAGTAGTATTAATTCAAAGCTAAACTCACTCGTTTACAACTTATCACTTAATCCCTACCCAATGCAATTTCAATCTTACACTAAGATCAGAGTTCCTACTCACTCCCCCTCAATCACCTTAGTGATTACTACCTTTAATCAATATTAAAGACAATTTGAAGTCACACTTCAAACAACTCTTGATTGTGCTTCACAGCTTTAATCAAGATACACAGCACTCACGCTTAAAAGCTTTGAGCGACACAACACTTACAACTCAATGAACACCCTATGCCACAGCAATCATCTACTTGATAATGGCTTGGCTTACAAGATACGTCTAATACAAGACTCACAAAAATACAGCAGTGAAGTATGATGGACACACAAAATCTTCACGCCTCAAAAATCCCCGAAACTGAATGAAGGAACGCCTTCCTTTTATATTGCAGTACCTGGGCGTTTGCACCTGTATTCTCCTGAATTTAAGGTCACGCGAGTTCCCATAAATTCAACATTTAGGTTACTAACAAATAGGCTACTTGTTAGGTTCATTAAATGTAGCTTGGTTGTTGATTTCCTGGATTTTCTCTCAGCTGTTGAATCCCTGAAGAATAGCCTGAGAAAAAGCTGAAACAGAAAACTGAACAACCTACAATATAGCATATGCTGTCAAGAATGAATGTCATGACATTCAGCTTGACATCAAGGATCATATGCTGAGTCTGTTTTTCCTGAAAGCAGACTGTACAATTTTGCTGACCTGTACATGACCAAGTTGACCATACTACAGTAACAACTTACATTAATAAATGCCAAAGTATCCAATTTGACATTTACACATTTGGCCTTAAGTTAGTTATGTTATCCTCTTGAAGAACAAACTAAGAAACATACTGAAGTGTAGCAGAACACCACTCTGTCTATTATTCAGTATATACTGTCCATGATGAATGTCATAACATCCAGTTTGACATTCATACAGTAGGCCTTATGCCAGGTTTGGTTCTTCCTTGATAACCAGACTGCAAATGAGTACTGAGCTCTAACAGAACACCAACTGTTCTATTCCTCAGTATCTGCTGACAGGGATGAATGTCACAGTATCCAGTTTGACATTCAATAAATCATGTATTAGCTAATCCTGCAGTAACTACTCAAGTGTGTCATGACATCAGTCAAGACATCAGAGTACAGTTAGATATTCTAACCTACAATGTAGTCACACATACATACCATGTCATGACATCAGTCAAGACATTAGTAACCAGCTAGTGTTTTACCATATAATGCAGCCAATTAAGCACCTACAACACCAACAACCTCAAGTAGTTGTAGCTGATACTTATTGGTTTTGTACATGCAGTCAAAAATCAAAACCAAATGAAATATATTCAAAAGATTCACTAAATCAAGACGTGTCCAAAATAGATCATCCAAGACATTTGAGCCCTCACTATTTCTAGGCCAACGCATATACTTCTCATTATGATTAAGGTCAACAAATGTTACATTTCCATCAATGAACATATAATAGTAGACCGGTATGTCGATCTTGCCTTATGCACTTGGCCAACATTAGTTAGATTCTCAACATTTCTGTCTTTCAATGCACTCATTATGTACCTAGGAAGCATTGTACTTTTTTCATATCGCTCACAAACTATCTTTCTTTGAGTTTTAGACGACCTAGTAAGTCATGATCGTATAAATCCTCAGCTAGACAGTGGGTGTGAATACTGTGTCTAGCATTTTTATTCCAACCACTTAGCACAAATCTCAACCAAAAAGGGAACACAACCCTTATACTACACACTTTTTTGAGGTAACAACCAAACTTTTGAAAACAACTCTAATTCTTGCCAAACTTTTGCAAAAGCGCTCATTCTTACCAAAATTTTCGAGGTAACTACCAAATTTACCCAAGTATACAACTTTACCATCATTTTTCGTTTTTTTACCTGAATTTTCTTTAAAAACATGCATTTTTACCGGATACTTTGAAAAATCCGGTTAGAATGCATGCATTTATATCATTATTTTGAAAAATCCCACAAAGATGCATATAAGCATACCGAATTTTTCAAAAAAACCGATAGAAGAAAATATTTAGATGGTTAATCGAATATTTTGCAAAACCCGGGAAAGCCATGTTGACTTTTGGATTTTTAAAAAATATGATAGTTTGTATTTATTTGTGTTTTGTTTTTGAAGTGAGGACCAGATGATTAGATATGACGATTTCTTCTAGGTAACGTGACAAAGCTGCAGCGAGGGCTCGTGCGAGGACCGATGACATCGAGGATTCACATATCTGGATGGGGAGACTAGCCCGACTAGTTCTCATTTGAGGAGGATGGTTGAGCAGGCTCGTACACTCCATAGTATCCAATGTAGAGGAGCTAGAGCTGATGGATGGGCTAGAGATCTTGTTGATGAGCCTGAGGTCACGGTTGTTGACAATGTTCAAATAACAACTGAAGATATGGAGTGTCATGATGATAGAAAGATGGTGGATGAGACAGAGGTGACCCATCATAATGAGACAAATGCTTGGGTTGATATGAAAGTGAATCCTCAGGCTAATACAAAGGTGACTCTGCCAGCGGATATAGAGGCTAATGCTCTGATAGACACAGAGGAAATTACTACGAGTGATATGGAGATTACTTCTCTAGCTTATATAAAGGTGATTGCTCAGCTTCGACGGAGTCATCTATACACAATAATAAAAGGTTTCTTGAAGGTCCCAATGATCGTTTAGTGCTCAATGTATTTTCCGATCATGTGACATTGAGATTATAACAGGGAGAGGTATATATATGTTATTTTAAACTTGTTTTTATTTATTATTGATACGTTGAACATGTAAGAACAAGATTTGGTTCTACATCTGACCTTATGTTTTGATGATAACAATACATAGATTCATAAAGAACAATTTTGTATCCTATCTGTTTTGTTAAGTGTGCATATACTAGATACAAGTTCTAATTCTGAAGATGTGACGTGTGATGTCATCAGAATCTAAACCTAGTGCACTCTAACTCTGGGATGTGTGTTCTACAAATATAATCAAGCTCTGGATTACTTTACTCAATGCTTATGAACATTGTTCATCCAAAGGCATATGTTTTGTAATCGTGTCACTTTTATAGCAACTCAAGAGCTTTTGATTTTATTGTATCTTTCACCTTTCATGTTTGTGTTATGTTATTTGACATAAGTTGTGGCAATCATGTTCTATTGTTGCTTTATATGCTTGTATTTATGTCTAGGCATTATTTTTCAATATGAAAATCATTCTATGTGAGTGTTATCATATTGATGTTCTTATATTTTCAAATGACATATGTGCGTTATATTGGTTTATGCGTGATTTAAGATACTTCTCATGGATTACTTCATTTCTTTTTGATGTTATTAAAGGGGTAGAAGCAAGATGAAGTTGGAATGCATATATTCAGGGGGAGCCTTTCATTGAAAACACGAAACACATCATCTCAAGTTTTGCCATCATAAAAAATGGGGAGTATGTGAGTGCAACTTTCGTTAGATTTATTTTGCATGATGTCAAAACTAGGATACTTTAGTGGTAATGTATATTGGATGATATCCTCTGATTCTCTATGTGCATCTTTGCATTAGAAAGCATAAAAGAATTTGGAAACAACTTGGAAAAGGTCTCATGCATAAAAAATACATGACAAATATTTTTTTGTGAAAACTTGCATCATAGGTTGACACATACGTCTACAGGTCGACCTATAGAAAAAAAAATTGTTATAGGTCGACACATCTATTCCATAGGTAGACACCCATGGTGCATTATTGAAGCCTGTAGGTTCTGACTTATATGTCGCCTCTTCAGATCGACACGTAGGCAGCGCATGAGATAAACAGGTCGACGCATGATCTTATAAAGATCAACCTATGCGTCAAACAAGTCAACACATGACTTTCATAGGTCGACCTAAGCGACGAAAATTTCCAAAATTTCACTTTTTTTTCCAAATCTTTTTCATTCCTTTTACCTCCAAACATGCATGCATATAAATAGTTCATACATGCATAGTTGTCTAGTAAGGTTTCTAGTGAGTAAAACCTATATGAAATTAGGATTTCAAAGCATTCTCATCATCTTCAACCTCTTTCCTATGCATACACACAATCAAACTGCACATAATCATTTTTCGATTGGATGTCATCTAGATTAAGGTTGATAACATCCAATTAGGTTGATTGTACCGTTGATATTGGGTTGAGAACTTTGAGGATTTCAAATAAGAAAACCAAGGTGGGGGTTTCCTTCAAGATTGTTAGGATTTGAAGGTTTTAGACAAGATTACATAATCCGGATTCGACCGAGGGAAGTCTTTGAAGAATGAGAGGTTCTTGGGAAAAGGAGTAGCGTTGGACGATGGATCGCATCTGTAAGTCTTGGGTTTCAACAAGCGTGCGCTTGAAATTAATTCGACCGAATGAAATCTTTGAAGAGCAAGGAGTTTTGTTCAAAGAAGTAGTGTGAGACGATGAATTGAAGCGACATTGTTGGTTACTTGATCAATCGTTGATCAAGGATTTTGGAGGTGGTAGAATCAACATCAAACCTAGGGTTTGTAGGGTTAGATTTCTACTTATCTTGTATTTGTACATTTGCAAAGTAAGATATAATATGATATCTCAATTCTAATTCGAATTCAGGACAGATGTATCCATAACGAGGTTGATTGAGGAACTATCTAAACAAATCCTTATGTACCCTCTCTCTCTCTCTATTTTATTTTCAATTTGCAAATTATCGATTACATTGATCATTTGATCAATTTTGTTTGGATCATATTTTTGAACATATTTTGAAATTGATGTTGTTGTGTAGATCACAAACCATTTGGTTGTGATTGAATTTTTAAAACAACAATACCACATAGAATTGCAAACATTATTGATCACACACTAAGTGTTCGACAAATTACTTCACTTATATTTTTTGTGTAAATTATCATTGAAGATAGACTTTTTTTCGTATTACTTAGCATTCAACTAATTGTGATTAGTTGTTATTGATCGATTCGAGAATCAGTATCATATCGTTGTCATTAATATGCATATTCAGACTTTTTGATAGCGAGTTCGGTTAGAAGATTTTTGATCTGGGATATTTGTAACTTGCTTTCGAACCATAATTTTTAAAACCTATTTTTTGTCAAGTTTTTAACTTGGGATCTATTCACCCCCCCCCCCCCTCCCTCTCTCGATCTAGACCTATCGTCTAACATTTTAATCAGGACAATTATAATTTTGTTAGCTGCTTCGACTTGACCATTTTCTTAAGAATAATAAGGAGTAGAATTTAAAATTTTGATTCCTGAGTTTGAAGCATACTCAACCATCTTTCGACCAACAAAAATTGTGCCTTTATCAGTGGCTAAAGTTTCAGGAATTCCAAACCTGTAGATAATGTGATTTTGAATAAAGTTAATCATTGCTTCCTGACCAACATTAATTAAAGGAACAACCTCTACCCATTTGGTAAAATAATATATACCAACCAAAATGTATTTGTGACCTTTGGATGATGTAGGTCGAATATCACCAATTAAATCTAAATCATATCCTCTAAATAGACAAGGTTTAACAATAGAGTGTAACTCAATTGTAGGAACATGTTGAATACCTGCATATTTATGAAATTATTGGTAACCCTTTGCAAATTTGATACAATCTTTCAATATAGTTGGTCAATACAAACCTTTTCGGGAAAAAAACAATTCATCTTGTGGCCTACTTGACGAGTGTCACATGACCCACTATAGACAATAAAAGTTTCCAAATAAGCTTCACTCTCGCTAAGGCATTTAAGCAAGATTCTGTTCCCAATAATAGCATAACTTAATGCCTTATATTTTATTTTTTGATCTGTCACCCCTGTTGGATTTTCCAAAAAATCAATAACTGATTTTAGCCAATCATTTGTCAACAGATCAATGGAAAATATTTCTACAGAGTTTTGAAATTCATCAAACCCTTCCACCCCCACCAATTTTTACTTTGACAACTCAAATGGGAAGGGGTTGGTCGAAATCAAATTCTCTTTTACCTCAACTAGTTCTTCTAACATTTACTTAGAAACTCTATAACTAGAAGTAATTTGTGTTAAACCATTAGCTTCTTGGTTTTCAATTCAAGAAACATGTTTGATGTCAACTTCATCAAATCTTCTCAATTAATAAATTGGGTTTGACAAAGTACATCAACATATTTTTTTTGATACATTTGTACTCTTTGGTCAATTGTTTCACAACTAACTCTGAATCACCTTTAATTTCAACTCTTTTTGCTCCCAAATCTAAAATAATGTCAAGGCCTTGTATCAAAGCTTCATACTCAACCTCATTATTGGAGCATAAATCTTTAATTTTAAATTTGAACTTCGTTGGAATTTCTTGAGGGTAGATGATCAAAATTTCAATACCATATATATTTCCATGTTTAGAACCATCGAAGTACAATTTCCAAGGTTTTAGACCGACTTATTTCTGTGTCAATTCAACTATTACGTGATCAGCAATAAAATCAACATCAACTTACCTTTTCACATGCCTTAAAATTGCATATGTTAAGGAGTATTTGGTCAAAGCTAAAGCTACTTTTCCAATTCGACTATGTAAAATGAGTTTTGACAACTTATGCTTAATAATATAAAAATAGGAATAAAAAAACATCAGTAGGCATTATATAACATTTCAATTTGGTACATAAGAAATACATGCAAAAGGCATAAATTCTCTATTGGGGTATACCTAGTTTCTGTATCATTTTGACTAAGGTAATAAATGGCTCTATCGACGCCATCATCATCCTCTTGGACTAACGTACTTCGTATTGTTAATTCAGATGAAGAAATATACAATTTCATAGACCTATTTCTCATAGGAGGTAACAAGATAAGAGGATTCGTCAGATAATTTTTAATGTCATCAAAAGCTTGTTGATGCTTTGGTTCCCATTTGAACCCTTCTTCTTTCTTTAAACGTAGTAGTTGCGAAAATAGTTTTGTTCTGCCACTTAAATTTGTAATAAATCTCCTCAGGAAATTAATCTTGTCCATCAAAGACTGAAGTTTCTTCTTATTCAACGACGAGTTTGTAGTGAGTATCACCTTTGTCTTGTTTTGATTTATTACTATGCTCTTTTTATGAACCATAAAACTCTGAAAGTTGTCTCCATGGACATAAAAAATACATTTTAATAGATTCATTTTCAATTCATATTTTCTCATTCTTTTGAGTGACTGTTGAAGGTGGTCTGAATGACCATTTTTCAACGAGAATTTCACAACTTTGTCATCAATATAAACTTGCATAAAGGTTTCAATGAAATCATGAAACATAGTATTCATTACCATTTGGTATGTTGCATTAGCATTCTTTAGGCCAAAAGGCATCGCTACTCATTCATAGGTTCCCAAGACCCAAGAACATCAAAATGTTGTTTTCGTCACATCTTCTTCTGCAATAAAAATTTGGTTATACCCTGAGTAGCCATCTAAAATACTTAAATACTCAAACCATATTGCTGAGTCGACTATCATTTTTCTAACAGACATTGGATATTTTCTCTTGGAGTGACATCATTTAAATCTCTAAAATCAATACAAATTCTAAGAGTTCCATTTTTTTTAATAACAGGGACTATATTTGCTAACCATTCAACATACGTTGCAGTTCGTATGAATATGTTCCTTAAAAGCCTTTAGATTTTTTCTTTGATCTCTGACATCACTTCTGGTGCAAATATCTTTGGCGTTTGCTTCACTAGCTTCTTATCAGATCGAATTGGTAATTTTAACTCCATCAAATCTCGTAATCCCAAACAAAGCAGTCTTTAATTTCTTTCAGTAAATCAATCATCTGGACCTTCACGCTTCGATCAATATTTGCACTTACTTATGAAAGCTGGAATTCCAAGCGGCAAAGATCTTTGCACATATATAAGTGCAAAGATTGAATATATCTTCTTTTGAATAATTTTACTCTAAATGGCTTCAACAACCATTTATGAATGCTAGAATTCCAACCGAAGATCTTTGCCGATTTGAAAAGAGCAATATGTAAACATGCTTTTAAAATGCTCATATTTTGTATATGATAGGAAGGATCCAACTTACTAATCATCCTATCCATGGAATGTTGATGTATACTTATATAGTTATTATTTTCCTTATAGATTGAGATAAATTGATAAATGGAAGAAAATTAAGTTTGAATAGGTGGTATTGACAAAAAAAAGTTTCTTTAACTAGGCAAAAAAATTGTGCTTGCCTTTGTAAGATGGTTGCTTTGGATAGGGAAGTATATTTATTCTAAATCTTTTTGCAGTTAATCAATCTAGCATTTAAAAGTGATAAGTGACTATCATCTTGTATTGCAACGGATGAAAATTTGAATAGAAGAGTTTTTGTTAAGGTTTGTACTAGTTTATATCACGAGACCTATGAAACTACTCAACATCTCTTCTTCCACTACTCTTTTGCTTTGAAGTGGTAAAGTTGGCTTTCTTTAATCATATAATGTTCTTTGGACCTTTCTTCCTCTCCTTCTTTATTGCCTATCTTAGATAGAAAGTGGAGCTTTCAAGTCAAACACCTTATTATTTCAGCTATTACTAATTTAGTTTGGCTTATTTGGGGATGTGAGAACAATTTGAGATTTGATAAACAAGTGCTTAATCATGTTCAAGTGCAAAATTTACTTACTAATGTCATCAATATGTCAGCATCAAATTTCAAGGGTACTATAAAATCTTTTAAGATTTTATTTTAAGGCGGTTTTAAGATGACTCGGGTTGGAGGTTTATTTAATTGAAATGCCACACTCTCTTGATTGTCCAAACTTTTTCCAATCATTATTTTTTTTCTTTCTTGAAAACCAAAAAATAGATGAGATAATTGCTTGCTTATTATTGAGTTTTTATTTTGGAATATATCTGTTAGGAAAAAAGGATAGTAAACCTAGATTTCGAGGACTAGGAACCTCCACAGAATAAGAGAAAAAGAAAGATTGGTATGAAAACTTGCTTATTTTATTCATTCCTTAAACATTCTATTTATAAGCAATACATAACAAACTGATAGTGACAGAATGCATTCAAAAGGAAGAATCTAGAGAATAATCTTTGCAAGATTTGGTGAATCCAATGATAAGCTGCCAGCTCATTTTCTCATAACTGAATTTGTTGCATCTTGAGTGACATAATCTTCTAGATATCTTGGTTTAATGATCTTTCTTTTGGGCTTATCATTGTGGGCTTCTTCGGTCATCCCTTCTTTGGTCCACATGCTATCATTCCCCAGCTCATCCGGAAGCACCTTGTCCTCAAGGTGGTAAGTTCCCTTAAGAGTCTCCCAATCCTCCCAAGATGTATCATCAGCATGAAGACTCTGCCATTGCACTAACACCTCAAGACGCGGTTCCGTTGTCTGAGTCCAACGAGTGTTGAGTATCACCATGGGAATGATGATAGGCTGATTCTCTACTGTGTCAGGTGGTAGAGTTGCCACAGGAACTGATGTAGCAGCAGCTTGGTGAAATGGTTTGAGCATCGAACAATGAAAAACCGGATGAATTTTGGACTCGGACGGTAGCTGTAGTCTGTACGCGACGGCGCCAATTCTCTCCAGAATTTGAAATGGACCATAAAAGCGTTTGTGTAACTTGGAATAGGTTGTGTTAGTTACCGAAGTTTGCCGATGTGGACGAAGTTTAACCAATACCCAATCCCTTACGTCATACTGCACATCACGTCTGTGTGTATCAGCAATTTGTTTCATAACCCGTTGTGCCTTAGCCAATTTGTGTCGTAATTCAGTCAGCATAGACTCGCGAGAGGCTAGCAATTCATCCACAGCTTCAATTGATGAAGTTCCTGCCAAATATTGTGCCACAGTGGGTGGAGGTTTCCCAAATGTAATCTCAGTTGGAGATTTGCCAGTACCAGAATGCTGAGATGTATTGTAAGACCATTCTCCCCATATCAAGTACTTTCCCCACGTTGTCGGTTTGGTATGGACAAAAGTGCGCAAGTATTGTTCGATGACTCTGTTCAAAACCTCAGTTTTCCCATCTGTTTGTGGATGGTATGATGAACTCATCCGTAGCTTGGTACCACTTAATTTAAAAAGCTCACGCCAAAAGCGGCTCACAAAAAGAGGATCACGATCGGAAACCAAGCTTCGCGGCATGCCATGAATTTTCCCCACAATTTCAAGAAACAACAGTGCTACTTTGTAAGCCGTGTAATGGGGTTGCAACATGCCCAAATGCACACCCTTGGAAAATCGGTCAACTACTACGAGAATTGTCGTGTGACCTTGATACGCAGGTAATCCAACAATGAAATCTAAGGACAAATCCTCCCAAGGAGCATGTGGGAGAGGTAAAGGACACAATAAACCAGCTGCCTTCTTTGTTTCATATTTGGAATGTTGACAATCCAAACAAGTAAGAACATAGCGTTGTACATCCTCCCTGATTCCTGTCCAAATAAAATTGGGGCTGATGCGTGCCAATGTTTTGGTAACGCCCATATGACCGCCTGTGGGGGTTTTGTGGAACTCCTAAAGTAAAAGTTGGATGAAAGGAGTGGTTCGAGGTAACCATATTCGCTCCTTGTAATAAATCAGATCATGAGCCACCTTAAAATCTGGACTGCTAGTGGGGTTGGCGTGAATTTGTTGCAGTTTGGTGTTGAACTCGGGTTGTTGTAAAAGTTCCTTCTTCAGGGATTTTAAAAAAGAGAAACTGGGCACAGACAAGAAGAGGAATTCGGCAGAAGTCACCTCTGGTATGCGAGAAAGAGCATCAGCCACAACGTTATTTTTGCCAGAACGGTATTGAATCGTGTAATCATACCCAATCAAACGCGACAGGTACATTTGTTGCTCTGGGGTTTGAATAATCTGAGACATGAGTTCTTTCAAACTTCGATGATCAGTGAGAATGACAAATGAATGACCCAATAGGTATTGACGCCATTTCTTAACAGCGGAGGTAATGGCAAAGAGTTCACGCACATATGTTGAAGCTCGCATCATTTTAGGACAAAAAGGTTTGCTAAAGAAGGCAATTGGGTGGTTCTGTTGGGACAACACAGCCCCCATACCAATTCCAGAAGCATCCGTTTCAACAGTAAATGGCAAAGTAAAATTAGGAAGAACCAATACTGGTGCATGACTAACAGCATGTTTGAGACCATCGAATGCCAATTGCGCTTCAGGTGACCATCCAAATTGATCCTTTTTGAGCAATTGAGTCAAAGGAGCAGCAATGGTTGCATAACCTTTGATGAAACGACGATAAAAACCTGTTAATCCCAGAAAACCGCGGAGAGCTTTGATAGTAGTAGGTTTGGGCCATAGTTGAATTGCTGCAACCTTTTCCTGGAATGGTTCGACCCCCTGTTGTGACACAATATGCCCCAAATATTCAATCTGACGTTGAGCAAATAAGCACTTGGATTGCTTGAGAAAAAATTGTCCAGCTTCTAGGACCTGAAAAGTTTGCTCTACATGCATCAAATGATCCTCAAAATTGGTACTGTAGATTAATATGTCGTCAAAGAACACAATGATAAACCGGCGCAGAAACGGTTTAAAAATGGTGTTCATAGTAGCTTGAAAAGAGGAAGGAGCGTTACAGAGGCCAAATGGCATCACTTTAAACTCATAGTGTCCTTGGTGTGTCCGAAATGCAGTTTTTTTGATGTCATCTTCTTGCATTCGAATCTGATGATATCCCTGTAGCAAATCAAGCTTAGTAAACCACGCAGCGCCCCCCAATTCATCCAACAACTCATCTACTGTTGGAATTGGAAATCGATCCTTGATAGTAATGGCATTCAGTGCGCGGTAATCCATGCAAAACCTCCAAGAGCCGTCTTTCTTCTTAACAAGGAGAACCGGTGAGGAGAAAGGACTAGTGTTGGGCCTTATCACACCATTGTGCAACATTGCATCAACTTGTTTCTCGATCTCTAGTTTCTGGAAATAAGGGTATCTATAGGGACGGACATTTACAGGTTTGGTTGTGGAAAAAGGTGGATAGAGTGATTTGTGTCACGGGTAGGTGGAATAGTGGAGGGCGTCTGGAACAGGGAAGTATACTTGCGAAGAAGTAATTGGATTTGAGGGTTGGTAATTTGGAGTGAAGGGGGCTCATGATTCACAACCTGGATATGGAAAAATGCGCTAGCGCCATCAGTGTGAAGGAGACGGCGTATTTGTTGTGCAGATATGTGATGAAGACCACCATCTCTTTCTCATTTCAATTCAATCATCTTACCCTTTTGCAGAAACTTCATGGTAAGGTCATTGTAATCCGTCAAAATAGGTCCCAATGATTTCATCCATTGTACTCCTAGCACAATATCCGCACCGCTAATAGGGAGCACGTGTAAATCAATGATGAAAGTGTGTGATTGGATATGTATCTGGACTTGGGGGCAAATCTGATGACATTCTATCTCGTTACCATTACCAACCATAACCCTAAGGGATAAAGTGGGTTGGGCCTTAAGCCCAAGTGACTTGACTAACCTCTCTTGGATAAAGTTATGGGTACTACCACCATCGATCAGTATCACCATATTCTGGGTGGAGACCCGGCCCACCAAGCGAAGTGTTTCCGGGGCAAGGTTACCTGAAAGGGCATAGAAGCTGATTTGTGCTTGGTCTGGATTCGGGTCAGGATCGTGGGTAAGGGAAATTTCAGATGCGCTGTTGTCGGACTCAAGGTGTTCATCTTTCTCCATTATTAACACAAAGAACTTTGATGCACACTTATGGCCCGGACTGAACTTCTCATCACAGTTAAAACACAATCCCTTCTCACGCCGTAGTGACATCTCAAATGGAGTGAGGCGTTTGAAATGAGGTTGAGAAGTTTTGGTGGTGCTAGTGGGGGGTGGTTTGAAATATTGGTGGGTTGTAGGCGGAGTAGGAAGAATACCTTTGGATCGTGAGGATCGACGACTTTCGTTGATTTTCTCTTCCTGTAAACGAGCCAGAGCAGCCGCCTGAATCAGAGATATCGGTTGCAATGCCTGAACTTCCCGACGAACTTCCGGTACGAGTCCGGAAACGAAACAACTCAAGAGAAAACAAGGAGCTAACCCCACAATACGATTGGCTAGGGTTTCGAATTCCGTCAAGTAATCATGCACCGACCCTTTCTGCGTGAGTTTGAACAACACCCCCTTTGGATCATCATACTCAGATGGTGCAAAACGAGCTTCCAGTGCATGTAGAAATGATGTCCACGATGGGATCAGAACATTTTTATACATCCACTGAAACCATCCCAAGGCTGGGCCTTCCATGTAGAAGGATGCAATCGTCAAACGTTCGGATTCTGGGGTAGCATGATACTCAAAAAAATTGTTGATTTTGAACATCCAACCCACTGCATCGGTGCCGTTGAAGCGCGGTACATCGAGTTTCATACGGTGAGGTTTGTTGGAGTTGTGGGATGAAGAGCCTAATGTAGCTGAATGCGACGGCGATTCGAGGGCAGAAAGTTTGACGAGGATGTCATCAATTTTGGAGGCCATGAGTGTTTGGGAATTGGTGAGAGTGGTTTGATTTGATGTTAATCGTGCGATGGCATCGTCGATAACTTTCGAACGAGTGCCGTCAGCCATGGAAGGAGGACAATGAAAGCACCAAAATTGTTAGGAAAAAAGGATAGTAAACCTAGATTTCGAGGACTAGGAACCTCCACAGAATAAGAGAAAGAGAGAGATTGGTATGAAAACTTGCTTATTTTATTCATTCCTTAAACATTCTATTTATAAGCAATACATAACAAACTGATAGTGACAGAATGCATTCAAAAGGAAGAATCTAGAGAATAATCTTTGCAAGATTTGGTGAATCCAATGATAAGCTGCCAGCTCATTTTCTCATAACTGAATTTATTGCATCTTGAGTGACATAATCTTCTATATATCTTGGTTTAATGATCTTTCTTTTGGGCTTATCATTGTGGGCTTCTTCGGTCATCCCTTCTTTGGTCCACATGCTATCAATATCTCATATATAAAATGTAGAAGAAATCAATTGCGTTGAAAAATTAACGAATGTGAATTTTCAATTTAATGAGATAGATTGGTGGAATTTATAGCTAAATTGTATTTGTAGGAATAATTAGGATTTTTCAGAAATAAGAAAACATAATAAGAGAAAAAAAGTATATTTGTAAAAATGGAGTTTTATTAAAGTGAAGTTGTGGTTTATTTAGATTTACATCGTCATATATATATATATATATATATATATATATATATATATATATATATATATATATATATATATATATATATATATATATATATATATATATATATATATATATAGATAGATAGAGAGAGAGAGAGAGAGAAAACCAAAATATAATTCATTAACGGTAGTATTCGACTCTGTCGAATATTTCTTACACACTTCGACACATATATTGTATTCGGCTTCGTCGAATACAACTTACTTCTATTTAGCTTACTTCGACTATATTGTCTAACACAACTATGTCAAATTCAGATTTTCTACTAAAACACTGAATTACATCTTCTAACACACCTCCTAATTCATGTTTTTGTGCCTTCTTATTCCAATACATCTCTTCAACATATCAAACTTGACTTTCTTCAAGGGCTTGATAAGTATGTCAGCTAGTTGTCGTTCTGACTTGCAATGCTTAAGTTCAAGTTTTTCTTTATTTACTTGATCCCTAAGGAAATGATACCTTGTCTCGATGTGCTTACTTCGACCATGACATACATGATGGTTTTCCATATCGACAACTGACTTGTTATCAACAAACAACTTTATTTTCTTAGGTTCCATGATCTTGAGCTCTTCGAGCAACATCTCTATCCATATTGCTTGACATGTTGCATAATATGCAGCTACATTCTTAGTTTCACAAGAGGATGATGTCACAATGCTTTGCTTTCTTAAGCTCCAAGAGATTTGTCCTTCCCCAATCATGAATATGTAGCCTACAATACTCTTCTTCTCGTCTTGATCTGCAATGAAGTTTGAGTCGGTGTGACCATGTACTTATACATATGTGCTTATATTCTTTTTCCTTGACATCAACACACCATGATCAACTACACCTTTTACGTATCTCAACACTCTCTTGACTGCAGTGAGATGAAATTCTTGTGGCTTCTCCACGAATCTACTTAATAAACTAACACTTTGACAAATATCGGATTTGGTAGTGCATAGATACCTTAAGGATCCAATAATTTTCTTGTACAGTGTTGTAGTTACAAACTCATAATTTATATCCTTTCTCAATTTTTCTCTAGTTTTCAATGGTGTGACAATTGCATTACAATTACTCATCTTGAACCTTTTCAAGATATCTTGGGCATACTTCTTCTGGTGTAGAAACACTCATTCACTTGTGTCTTTAAAATCTATCCCTAAGAAATATGACAAGTTCCCTTGGTCGGACGTTTCAAATTCATGCATTAGTTTCGACTTGAAGTTTTTAATTTCTGCTTCATCTAACTTGTAATCAGTAAGTCATCCACATTTAAGCATACAATGAATCAATTGAGCATGCTTGCGTTGTTGACATGCACTCCATGTTTTGAGCCACATTTTGTGAAACCTGCCACGATTAGGAAGCCGTCCTTTCTCTTGTTCCAAGCCCTTGGGGCTTGCTTTAGACCATATAGAGTCTTCCTCAATATGTACATCTTATGTTTTTGTCCTTTGATTTCGAATCCTGGTGGTTGACAGATATATACCTCTTCTTCCAATGGTCCATTCAGAAATGACGACTTTACATCTAATTGGTGTATCTTCTATCCTTTGTATGTTGCGGTCGATACAATAATTTTGATGGTTTCCAGCCTTGCAATAGGTGCATAAACTTCGTCAAAGTCAATACCATATTTTTGTAGGAGACCTCTTGCTACCAGTCTTGTCTTATGCTTGGAAATTTAACCATTTGGCCTTAGTTTCAACTTGCATACCTACTTCACATCAATTGGCTTCTTGATTGAATTTTCTACAAGCTCCTAGGTCTTGTTCTTCTCGATTGCTCTGAGTTCTTCTTGCATGGCTGCCAACCAAATTAAATCATTCATGGCTTGATCCAAACCAATTGGTTATGATCAGCCATCATCATCACTTCTCCTATGAATTCACCATCTACATCGATTTCTTGATCTGCAAATCTATCATATCCATCTATCCTTGTCGACTCAGTTCTTGTTCTATCATATCTTTTAACCTTATGCTCAAGTGGTTCTTAATTTTAAGTGGTTATGGCTTTAGTATGTTGGTCTTCTTCAAGCGTAGTTGTGATTGTATCTTGCTCATGTCGAAGTGACCCTAAGTCCAATTCCACCCTTTGCTTTCGTCCACCAGAACACCCCTACTAATCACTAGCTTATCATCATTTGGCAAATACAATTTGTATGCATTATTCGAATGATAACCTATGAGCACCATAGCCTGAATTCAATCATTAAATGTATCTGATGGTTCTTTGAGACATTGATGCCATCCATACATGGAGAATGAATCAAGAAATGTGGGTCCATAGAATGGTTACGCCCTAGTATTGTACTAGAGCGCTACTCAAGCATTCATGGGTTGTCGAATCAAATGGACATTTAGATTCACATATGTCATTCATCTGGGGTAGTTGTCCCCGAAGAAAATTCCAATACTTTAGAACTTTGAGATGAACCTACACTTGATCAAAGATGACAGATTCTTCAAGACTGATAGATTGTACTTTACAAGATCTTCTAACATTTTTCATTCGAGACAATTGTGACTTGCACACATTTTAGAACCGTAAATTCCTAGAAATTTACTATAAAAGACAGACCACCCGTCTCAAGTACATAATATTTCAAAAATTTGAACTTCTAACTTATAGTCGTCTAAGATGATTGTTTCAGTATTTACAAATACACTCTCCATATTATCGGACAAAGTTTGATAATCGCTTCAAAAATTCTTCTTAAAATTCATCATTATCAAGAGTACTTGAAGAAAAAAAATCCTACTTGATCATTAACATGATTAAAATGACATCAAATCATAACAACGTCTATATACTATTAATTTATCTAATCTTAAAAAAGAGCAAAAAAGACCCTACTTAATCATTAGAATAGTTGGAATGTGATCAAATCATAACAATGTCTATATACTTCTAGTTTTATCTAAAAAGAAGAAGAAGAAAAAACTTATAAATGTGATATGCTATGGCGTAAAAAAGTAGTGTTTCTTATCAAACTTGTCTCATGATAATAAACATTTTCCACAAAAAAGAAATAAAGTGAAAATTTTCGATATAGAAAAAGAACACAATAGCACTTATAGTAGTTGCAACTTGCTAACAATTCATTCCCATTACGTAATTCCCATACACTCCTTTTCTCCCACACCCCACCCCATGAAATCATTTCCCCCTCAACAAAGTGCCCTATTATAGACTTTGAAGTTGCCTTCCCCATTCTAACTCATTTCTAGCTTCCTTTTCCTTTTTGGCCACCATATCCTATCCCATTTTACCAAAAAAATCAATCTTCTTTTTCCCCCATAGCCCCACCCAAAAGGCACACAAAGAAAAGAAAAAATCTTTGGTATACCCCTCTTTTGATTTATATTTTTCAAAATTATAATAACAAATAACCATTTTAGTACTTTGGATTTTCTTATTTAAGGGAAGTACAACAATAATAAACAATAGTACACCCTTCAACTTAGTGTTGTGTCCCTAAAAATCCAACCACACACCCCATGCCAAATGCTCAATGGTTACTTATTTCTCAAATCCCACTACAACTATCAAAAGTAACAAAACCGATTAAAATTTTATTTTATTTTTTATTTATATTCAAAATTTATCATATTTAAAACCTTAACACTTTCCTCTATCGACTCACAAACTCATCTTCCTGCACATAGTTTTATTCTTTGATTCTCATATGATACAATTGAAAATTTTAACCAATTAACTCTTAGTAACATGTGAATCTTGCCTCAAATTGATTTCTTACAAATGTCACAATCTCACTCCACCATTGTTGTTTGTGTGTGATGATACCATAATTATCCATAATTCCTTATCTTAATTAAAACTTTACTTAGTCTCCTCCTTTTCTTTCCCACTACCACACGGTCCAAAAAAATTCTCTATTATTACTAATGGAGCCTTTTAAAATGTAGCTAAAGTGGTTCCTTTCTTCTTTTCCTTTAAAAATATATATAAAGAAATGGATGAGGCACTGTCAAGGAACAGGAGAATATATAATCAAATCATTTTTAGTGGAAGCTTCATTTGTGCCACAGTTCAGCATAAACATGAGAGAATGAGATATTTGCTTGGACTTTTTTTTTTATAAAAGAAAACGTGGAGGAAAAATATTATTAACTAAAATAGAATTTTTAACTATTTTAAAATTGTTTTTAAATGATTTGAATTTTGTATTTTAAGGTTATAAGTTCAAACTCTTATCCTATACTTGTTTTCTAGTTAGGACATTTTTAGTTGCTTTAAAAATATAGAGAAACTAATAAATTGAAATTCTATACAATTATTAATTATTTGAATTTAATTTTTTAATAAAAAAGTTGATTTTAAACTTAAAAATAAATATGAGTAAATTGTTGATTTTAGGGTTCAATCTCTTAGAACAACATTTATTTATTTTATACATAAATCTAAACCATTTATTATATTTATTTATCATTGTGCCTATTATTTAGACAAATATATTTTTATTATAATATTTTTTTGTTAAATAGTAGATGAAATTTCACCATTTAAAATATAAATAAATGAAATATCGTGAATTTAAACACACGTATATGCAATGTCTATGAATAAGTAAATTTTTTGTCTTATTATCTTAAAAAAATAATATTAATTTTTTTATTTACCTTTTTAGTAATTAATTTAAATTTAGAATTTTATGATTCGACGAACAACAAGTCGAATTTAAGCAAAAATATAAAATTTTAAATTAATTATTGATAAATCAAAATCAACTTAATTAGATACTCAAATTTATAAGTACTTGTATAAATTCAATTTTAAGATGGTGGCTATTAGATAATACCTTTAAAATTTTAATTTTTTTAAATCAATCAACACTTATCGATATTAATAGATAGACATTTTCACGAATTTGAATCTAAATCCTCGTATTTAAATATGTGAATTTTAATAATTATTGTTATTTTTCTACTTATAATAAATAAATAATAATAATAATGATAATGTTTAAAAAAAATATATACCAACTCTATAAATGAATCTAAATATTTGAAAAGATTTGCATCTAAATCCCTGTCAAAATAGAATTGAAATAGAGAGATAAAAGGGTGATGAAGAAGCCTATTAGTATCAACAAAGCAAAATCCCAACTTAGTGGGATTCTCATTCTCTTCCCACCATCACATTCTTTCTCATTGCTCTCTTAGTATATTCCTTTTTTTCCTCTTCTTCTTCACACATTTTTTACCTTTCTTCATGTTATTTCTAAAAAGTTTACCCTTTTTAGCCCTCTTTCTCAATGCCATGTGGGTCCCTCCCTCCTTTGCCACTCAACTCATTTGACATTCATCTTTCTCACAACAATAAAGTCTCATCTCATCCCTCTCTCCCTTCAACTCTATCATTCTTCATGTTCCCCAAACTAGTAAGTTTTTTTCCCTTCATATATCATCAAAAAATACATGCATGTCATCATTTTATAATAAGCTACAATAGAAGGACTATTTTGCAATATTACTAAAAAAAAATTTTTTTTTTGATTTTACTTCATGAAGGGATTGCTTAGGTTTGTTTTCATTGAATATCAAAGTGGTTTTCATGTTGTCCCCAAATTCTTCTAGCAAGGTTGCTTTCAGAATATTTATGAGGTGGTTCATATTCATAGTTGTCTTGAAACTTAGTTCTTCAATCAAAGATCCTGATATAGAAGGTGTGTGCTTATTCTTACTCAAAACTAAGAAATATGTATGTATTCTTTGAATTCAATTTTGATTCCTTGTGTTACTGTGGAATGAATTTTAAGCTATCAATGAATGTTTGAAAAAAACTGTTTAAAGAACCCAAGGCTTTCGCGATTTTGGTCATTTGATACAGGTGTTCAACACCGATTGCATTCGTCGCGGTATGAATTAACCACAATTTGTTTTTTTATCATAAAAACGGTGATTAATTTAAGAGTATTGGTATCTGCACTTTCTGATACCGTTTTGTTGCATATGTTTTAAAATCTTGGAAAAACCATAGATTATTTATTACCATGATGTATCTCAACACTCTTGATGATTCAGGTGAAGCTCTGCTTGATCTTTTGAATAGTCTCAATGATTCAAATAATCAAATAAAAGATTGGGATAGTCATTTAGTGAGCCCTTGTTTCAGTTGGTCACATGTAACTTGTAGAAATGGACATGTCATATCTCTGTAAGTATAAAAAATTTCTTACGATTATTTTCATAATCTACAACTTTTTCTCTTTGATTTCTCAAACTTTTTAGCGAATCGATTTTCAGGACTCTGGCTTCAATTGGATTTTCTGGAACACTTTCTCCCTCGGTTACCAGATTGAAATATTTGGTTAACTTGTAAGTCTCATCGTGAAAATTTGTTGATATTAATATGATTTTCAGCTTATCTAGCTAATGAACTATCGTCATTTAAGTAGCTCTTGTTTGGATAAGCAGCTTAATTAAGTGCTTATAGTACACATGCTTATCATATAAGTACTTATATAAGCTCTTTCTTTAGTTAAAGATAAAATAAAGTCAAATTGTTTTCACATAATCTATAACTTGTTTGCATAAGCTATCATGAAGAGCTTGTGAAGATAAGTTGAAAACAACTTATGGACATGTCGTAAGCCGTTTCCATAAGTTGTATCCATAAACTTTCTCGAACAGTCTTTAACTATAATCTTGGTGATGCAGAGAATTGCAGAACAACAATCTTTCAGGCCCCTTGCCCGATTACATTGCCAACTTGACATACCTACAATATCTAAATCTTGCTAACAATAATTTCAATGGTTTGATACCAACTACATGGGCTCAACTATCTAATCTCAACAATGTGTAAGCCTTCACTTTCCATTTCTTAAGTGCTTTTCTATGGCATATCTCAAGAATTCTATAATTGATTTTTTGTTTTTCTTTTGACAGGGATCTTTCGTCTAATGATCTTACCGGAACTATCCCAACACAACTCTTTTCGGTTCCGATGTTTAAGTATTAATACTTACATATATATGATGTTTTCATTTAGTGATAAATAATACTGTATTCTCGTAATTTATAGATTTCTTATTTATTTTCAGTTTTTCGGATACGCGCCTTGGTTGCGGCTCTCGCTTCGAGCAGTCTTGTGTTTCTAAATCTGATCGTCCAGGTTTGTTTGTTCAACTCGGAAAAAATAAAGTATATGATAGAAAAACTGTTATCTAGCAGGTACCTAAAGTTTGCCTCTTTCATTATGCAGATTCAACGGGCAAATCAAAATTGGCAAAAGTCGTGCGATATGCGAGCTGTGGTGCATTTGCACTTCTGATTCTCGGGGCCATCTTTACGTATAGACACCATCAAAAGGATAGACACAAAAATGATGTCTTTGTAGATGTTTTAGGTAAGTTTTTCTTTCGTCTGTTTGAGAGAACATTTTCTAATAGGTTTAGCGAGCACGGAAGTTGATTTCGTATGAAAATTATATTTGTACAGGTGAAGATGAGAGCAAAGTTTATTTTGGCCAATTAAGAAAGTTTTCTTTGCGCGAACTCCAACTTGCGACTAAAAATTTCAGCGAAAGCTGTGTAATTGGCCAAGGTGGCTTTGGAAAAGTGTACAAAGGAATTCTCTCGGATAACACAAAAGTCGCGGTGAAACGTCTCACTGATTATCATAATGCTGGTGGAGAGGCTGCATTTGAGAGAGAAGTTGATCTCATTAGTGTTGCAGTTCATAGAAACCTTCTAAGACTAATTGGATTCTTTTCAAGCTCAACTGAAAGAATCCTTGTATATCCTTTCATGGAGAATCTAAGTGTAGCGTATCAATTAAGAGGTAGTAAAACTTATATAAGTCGTTTCGTTCTTTGATTTATTTGTTTCTGAGCTTCGGGCTCGTTGCGTAATATTTTTGATTTCTCTATGATGGTTGTAGATTTGAAATCTGATGAGAAAGGCTTAGATTGGGCAAAAAGAAAGCGTGTGGCTTTCGGTACTGCACACGGTTTGGAATATCTACACGAGCAATGCAATCCGAAGATAATTCACCGTGATCTAAAGGCTGCAAATATCCTTCTAGATGACGAGTTTGAACCTGTTCTCGGTGATTTTGGATTAGCCAAACTGGTTGATGCACGGATGACTCATGTTACCACTCAAGTGCGTGGTACAATGGGTCATATTGCCCCGGAATATTTGTCAACTGGAAAATCATCTGAGAAAACAGATGTTTTTGGATACGGCATAACACTTCTCGAACTTATCACTGGTCAGCGTGCTATTGACCTCTCTCGGCTCGAAGAGGAGGAAGACGTACTTCTCATTGATCATGTAAGTGTCCTATCTTCTTCGTCCATTAATTACTTGATTGTCAAGTAACATAACATTTCTTAGTGTTCATTCATAGACTTTATGTAATCACGCGTAGACGACTCGTATTTATATATTTGCATTTATATGAAACAGGTAAAAAATCTATTAAGAGAAAATAGGCTGGAGGACATAGTGGATAACAATTTGGACACGTATGATCCGAAAGAAGTCGAAACCATTCTTCAAGTCGCATTACTTTGCACCCAATGCTACCCGGAGGATCGTCCGACGATGTCCGAGGTCGTAAAAATGTTGCAGGGAGTCGGATTAGCAGATCGATGGGCGGACTGGAAACAACTCGAAGAGGCTAGAAATCAAGAAATAGAATTGTCACTCATGACTCATCAATTTCCTTGGAGTGATGAATCAACTCTTGATCAAGAAGCTATACAACTTTCAAGAGCAAGATAGGAATAACATAAACTGAAGTCAATTTTGAAAATGCTGTTGCTTGCAACATAGAATATAATATGTAAGGGCATGTATACATACTTATCTTAAAGTCTGTGCTATATATAGTGATGATATTGTATATGTAGAATCGAAAAGAAATGAATGAGAGGGTTTGGTGCAGATAATAGAAGTGAAGATTTAGGTTGCAATATATGTGTATCACAATTCACAATTATGCATGTGTCTCTTTCATTGTAGTTTCTTTCTCTTTCTCGAAACATGTTTTTACTCTTTTGCTCTATACACATGAACTTCTGTTCTTACGATATTTAGATTATGGGTAATGCTAACTTGTGCTCTAGGGGCACAAGATAAGACACACATTTGTAGAAAGTTTGTATTGAAAAAACTAATAATAAAATTACTTTTATATCTTTATCAAAATCAATTCACAATTTCCAATACAAAATTACTTTCTTTAGTTCTTATTTTGTGTCCCTATGACACAAGTTAGCATTACCCTTAGATTATTTATTTCCCCTCTCTTGGGTTAGATATACTAAAAGTTCAAGTCTTTTGTGAGCTAAAAATACAAGACAATCCATGTATACTATTTGGTAGAGAGGTTGTGAAAAACAATTAAAAACTGACAACACCTCTCACATCCGTTGTACTCAACGAGAATCATTTTGATTGTTCTTTACTCGAATGAGTGTTATATCTAAAGATTACTTGCGAAAGGAAAAATAAAGTTTAATATATTCGCCAAAGATTTGAACCCTTGTGCCTACGTATCCTCATAGTGCAATGAGAAAATTAGAATTTCGTAGTTCGTGGAACTAAGGGTAGAAACGAAAAAAAGGAAAGAGTTGATTAGATTGCAAAAAGGAGAAGAAAATTGCTTGAATAAAAAGTGTTGTTTGTATTGAAAGAGTGTGGCGTTAACCAATAGATGGTGATTAGCCAAAGAGAGCAAATGAGTGTGGCATTAACCAATAGATGGTGATTAGTCAAAGAGAGCAAGTGAGTATGGCATTAACCAATAGATGGTGATTAGTCAATGAAAAAAGAAAGAGGTGATTTCCTAAGCATCGAGTCTGACAAGGCAAACATGCATGAGAAAAGTTTGTCTAAGCATGTGGTCTGACAAGACAAATAAGCAAGAAAAGAAGGTTTGCTTAAACGGTATGACAAGGCAAACATGCATGAGATGAGTTTGTCTAGGCGCGGGGTCTGACAAGACAAACAAGCAAGAGAATAGTTTGTCTAAGCACGGAGTCTGATAAGACAAACAAGTAAGAGAGGAAGGTTTGTTTAAGCACAGGGTCTGGCAAGGCAAACATGCATGAGAGGAGTTTGTTCAGAGATGGGTATTTGACATGAGGTGCTTAACCCAAAAAAAAATGTATGGAAGTCCAAAGAATGTAGTGTGTGGTCCAAATAGAAGTGTATTATTGATGGAGATTGTTGCAGTGTCGAGACGTTGTTTGTGGGGAATAAGACTTGACAGTTGTTTGATTTGAATTGCACTAAAATCTATTAGTGAAGGTGAATACTCTGAGCAACTGGGTCATTCGTCCCGTACCCAAGGATATTCAGAATGAGGATAAGAATTCTATCTCTCACTCCTTCTCTACTACTTAAGGCTCGTGGTGCACAGTTTGAATTGTAATTGTCAAGTGTTAAAGAGGAACCTTTGTTATGCTTGAACTATAGTCCAGTGTCCAGTCTGTCTGCAGTGTTCTGTCTGACTTGCATTGACTTGAATGTGAGATATTGAGTTGTTCATCTTGAAAGATCCAATGCAGCTCCAGTACATGAGACTAGTCTTATCAAGTGACCAAGAGGCTTCTGATCACTTGACTAGACTGAGGGAATATGCACATGTCAAAGAACTTAGTTGATCAAAGAAGACTTTGATCAACTTTATCAAACAGGGGGAAATCCAATTGTAAGTCAGGCACAAGGATTTTGTGAATTAAATTCAAAGAGAAATTAAATATTTACAAGCATACTAATTCTAAAGAATTTAATCTAAAATTAGAATGAACAAATGGTTTTAATTGAAATTCATCATAAAAACTAAGTATTATTTTCTAACTAATGGTTTATCATTGTTTTTATTTCTTGTTTTTAAACACAAAATGTGAAATGTAAAAATGATTATTATAAAGAAAATAAAAGAATAAGAAAAACATTACAAAACAAACAAAATAAGAAATAAAATAAAAAAAGAAGCGCAAGGGCGTGGTTAGTGAACCAGAGGGTGGCGTAGAGTAGTAAATTTGCATGGGCTTGGTCAACGGAAGCCCAAAGTCAAGTTATTTGTTGTTGCTCAACCCAGCGAGGTGCACCATGGAATAGGATGGGTGTAACGCGTGGAAACATAGGGTGTATAGCGAATCACCATGAACCTGTGTTGTTTCAAAAGCCCAGAATGATGAACAAAAAGGGCGTAACTCTTCCAAAATAAGACCATTTCCTCTTTTCCCACTCGTCTCCTCTCATTCTCAACCTTCTCCAGAATTCTTCCAAAACGAGCAGCAGTCAACACACATCCTTGCCAATTTCTCTCCCTAAATCTGGATCCATTAATCGTTTTTTCACAAATTCTACATCATGAATCCGCATCGAAGCTCGCGTATGGCGTATTCTTAAGTTCAAGTTCGATCTCGATAAACGTTTTTTAATCGCAAAATTGAGACGAGCGGTGGTGGATGATATGTTTAGAAGCAGCATAATTTAATAATGTAAGCAAGAATTCGCATAAAACGTACCAAAGAATAACTCTGACGCGATGGTGCTTTGAACTCCAACAAGGGGTGAAAATTGAATCGAAGAGTAAAACTGGTATGAACCAACAAGTGATGGGCCCAATGCATGGCATCACTATGTTGGAATAACCGAAAATAAGAGAGAACTAGGTGTTTGGCAATAATCCAAACAACTCTTGGTTCACAAGCAGACACAAGATGGAGCGCAAAAGGATAATATATTTGGCTCAAAGATAAACGGTATATCACATGGAGTGAATGAAGGTAGTAGTTTATGAATGTATCATGGAGATGAATAGGAAGATGCCCTAAGGCAGGAGGAATAAATAGGATTATGCCCACCAAGGATTCGCATCCTCGTGCATACGTATTCTCAATGTGCAATGAGAGAGTTAGAGCATTCGTAGTTCGTGGAACCATAAAAGGAAAGAGAGAGAGAACAAATATGTGTTTGTATAAGTAACAAGGACTAACAAGACAAACACAACTAAAAGGGTACGATTGAAGTGATGAACATAACTTGTACCAAACGATAATGGTAGCATGAGAAACCATAAAGGCAAATGAACTTTGGATCAAAGAGTAAACAAACAAACTGGCAAGTGAGGGGGCTAAGACATGATATCACTATATTGAAATGGCTGGAAACATAGGGAATTAAATGTCTGGCAATAAGCCAAGCAACTCTTTATATAAAGGTGGACAAATATCCTAAAAGGTTTAGTATGGAACCCAAAGGAAACTATTGATTGGTACAAGGAATAATATATCACTGTAGGGGAACAATTAATTTGAAATCAAAGAAGAACGATATCTAGGATCCATGATGGAATAAGCTTTGAACCAAAGAGTAAAGATAAACCAACAAGTTAGGGGCCTAAGGCATGGTATCACTGTATTTAAATAATAAAAAACAAAGGAGTTAAGTGTTTGGCAATAAGCCAAACAACTCTTGGTTCACAGGGCGAACTTCGATTAGGTCGTCCTAAAAAGATGTGCATGGAATCCAAGGAAAATGATATTTGATCTCAAAAATATGGTATTGATTGATGAATGAATAATGAAGGATTAATAAATAAGGTAGCCCGCGGAGAATCTGAATTCTCCTCGTATTCTCATTGTGTAATGAGAAAGTCAGAGCTTTCATAATTCATCCCATTGAGGCTGACAGTAAGATGATCGAGGCGAAAGATATGATTGATGATAGAAGATGAAGAAGACTTTGCAGTTAATGGATACGGACCACACTAAAGTCTATGAGTAAAGGTGAATACGATGAGTAGCTGGGCTATTCGTCCCATACCCAAAGATATTCAGAATGAGGATATGAATTCTCCACCCTCATTCATTCTTTACTACTTAAGGCCCGTGACATGTGATTCTTATCATGGATTTCAAGTTGTTGGAGAAGAATCTTTGCTACTCCTTGAGTTAATGTTACTTGCTGGAGAGAGACTTGACAATCATATGATTTAAATTATGCTAAAGTCTATGAGTAGAGATGAATACGATGAGCAACTGGGCCATTCTTCATATATCCAAAGATATTCAGAATGAGGATACGAATTCTCCACTCTCATCCCTTCTCTATTACTTAAGGCTCATGCCACACAATTTTAACCTTGATTAACAAGCTCTCAAAGAACCACCTTTGATGTGCCTTGTATGATCCACTACTTGATATGACTGGGATGCCTTGATTGAGAGTCTGAACTTGAGGCCTTGAGATCCACAACTCACAGAAAGAGTCTTATCAAGTGATAGATGGTATTTTAATCACTTGAATAGATTGTGGGATTATACAAGATCAAAGGATTTAGTTAATCAAATTTGCTTTTGATCAATTTGAATTGAGCGTTTGGATTAACTTGAAAAATGATTGGTTAGCCTAATATAAGGGTTATAATTATTCACAAGATATTCCTAAGGGAGCATGTTATGTTAATCAAATACTTCAATGAAAAACTTGATTAAAACTATCTAATATTCTAAGTCAAAGATTAGTCCTAAAGGAGCATGCATTTATATGGTCAAAACAACAAAATAAACCCCTAAGAGCAAAATGGTCATTATTCACAATTGATATTGAATTAATTTATAATCATGAAAATTCTAATTAAAATCAATTAAATGTAATCTATCATAATATTCTAATATTCTAAAAGATTATCTAATTAATTATAATTTTTATAAAATCTAATTAAACTAAAGAATTAATATTTCTAAAAAATACTATTAAACTAATCAAGATTAAAATATAATTCTAATTAAATTCTAATAACTATATTAATCCTAAAATCTAATAAACCTAATTAAACTAATTAAGATTCAAGATCCTAATCAAATTCTAAATCAAAATCTTATTTCTAAACAAACAATAAAGCAAGACAAAAGCACAATCCCAAAAGGGGGAATGGGCCTTAGCGTTGCAGCACTAAGGGGTGCGAAACAAAATCTAGACATGGGCCTCAAAGCAAAGGCTCATTCGCTACTGCAAACGTGTGGGGAGAAAACTTTACCTCGTACCCCTACAATTGTACCCATACCCCTATAAATAATTTTTTTAACCAAAATACCCTCATATAAAAAGGATATATTTTTCAGAAATGGAAGTTTTTTCCATTTGCGCTTGAAGACTTCCGGAAGAGAAATTTTGGCATTTTTTGGCATTATAAACCGGAATACTAAGAGTAAGTCTTCCGGTTCACAAATTGTATACTGAAACACTTATCCAAAGTCTTCCGGTTTGCTGCATTTTTGGGGCATTGAACCGGAAGTCTTTTAGGAAGTCTTCCGGTTTGGTTGGCTATGTACCAGAACTCTTTCTTAAAGACTTTCGGTTTGGATGAACTAAACCGGAGCTCTTTTAAGAAGTGTTCCGGTAGTCAACCTTGTTTTTCTCCACACCGGAACTCTTCTTTGAAGTGTTCTGGTGCGTTTTTTTTTTTTTTTAATTAAATTTTTTTTTTAATTTTTAATTATTTTTATAATATTCTTTTGTATTGGTTCGAAGACGAGGTGCAAATGGTAGGATTCCAGACTGCAGTTTAGACCGGGGCACATCTTCATCTGCAGCAGAGTCGGCTAGATATCCAGGAGGGCCGTACGATACGTCTCTTTTGGTGAAGTACGGGCATCATGTTGTTCGCCATTTATGGTTTGGTGAGCTAAATAAACTGGATATATTTGAAAATGAATAATATTTGAATATTTTATATTGTGTTTCCTAATATGTGTTTTAATTGTTTTTAGGAAAGAGGTCCAAAGAAAGAGTTAAAGGTTGCTGGACATGGACTAAAGCTGACATCTAGGGTTTCATTAGCTCTTCCACAACAGGTGGAGAGTTGGGTATCTAGATCTGGTTTATCTTCACTTCAGAGAACTAGTCTGAACAAGATAGACACAAATCTTGTCTCTGCATTTGTGGAAAGATGGCATCTAGAGACATCTTCATTTCACATGCTGTTTGGTGAAATGAGCATTACTTTGGATGACGTCTCATGTCTGCTTCACTTGCCCATCAGGGGTGTCTTCTGGAGTCCTCAGGATGTCACGGAAGAGGTAATTGTTGAACTTGTTGTTGACTACTTAGGAGTGTCACAGGGTGAGGCACAATCACATGTTCGTAGCTGTAGGGGTTCGTATTATGAGTTGGAGTGGTTATACGATTTATTCGTATAGCATAGAGCTGCTTCCAACTGGGCATATGCGACCATAGCATATCTGTTGATGTTGGTGGGTTCCACCATTTTTGCCGACAAGACCTTTACACTTGTCGAGGCACGATACCTCCTATTGTTTACGAACTTAGATAGATGTTCGGGATATAATTGGGGAGCAGCTGCACTAGTTACCCTATACAGATATCTTGGAGATGCGTCCATGTTCAGTTGCAAACAGCTCGGTGGATATCATACTCTCCTACAGGTATATAATTTAATTTTGTTTATTAACTGTTGGATTCATTTTATAAAGTATGTTAACTTAATTTATTTTGTTTATTATGCTTTTATTTTGTAACAGTGCTGGATTCACGAGTACTTTCCAACTGTTGGAAAAATAGGGGAGAATTGGAAATCAGCTGATAATTGTGGTCTTCCTCGAGCGATGAGATGGTCCTATAGGCAAGGAGTCCTGAAGGTTGATGATTTACGATCTATTTTGGACGAGCTGACACCTGCCGATGTCATATAGCGTCCATTTGAGGATCATAGAGCATGGCGTCAGTTTGATGAGTTATGTCTCTACAGGGGGTGTTTGAAGTGGGGTGACACAGTTGTTCCATACTTGCATATTTCTCGTTCACATTGATTTATGTATTAAGTTTTAGAATTGAATATAATAGACATAATATAAAATTCATGTTTTCATTACATATTCATGTTTTGAGTACATATTCATGCTAATATAGGCGTAAGTAATTGCCAATATTGTAGACGTCCTGCAAATCCTAACATCCAAGACGTTGCTGTATGAGAACGAAACTTCTTCCAATTTAATGTGACCGGTGGCAACGGAAACCTCTCTTTCATGTTAACCTGATAAAGTGAAATAATTAAAATATTAAGTCATATAAAATATTAAGTGAAATAATTAAAATATTAAGTCATATAAAATAACTTGTCATACAAAATACGTACCTGAACCCAATGATTTTGGTTAACACATACCGATTAGTCATTGTGTTACCCAAATGTAGCACTCGATTAATCCATGCTCCAACAAATCTATGTCTATGTGGAGTCAACCATGTGTCTTTCACATAATTAATAAATCCACTATAATCAACACATGCTTGCTCAAGTTGATGCAACTGTTGACCATACTCAACCTCATCACTAGCCCAAACAACTTCAATCCATAATGTGTCTATCGTCTTTTGTAGGTCATTCACCACATGTTGTTTGCATTTGGCACCAACGTTTTTGTTAATGTGAAATCTACATAGCAAATTAATCGACATGGGAAACACAATTTCAATTGCTTTCATCAAAGCAAGATCTCTATCTGTCAAAATCACTTGGGGACACAAATCTTTCTTCACAAACAACTCTTTTAGTTTCTCCAATACCCGACAAAAATCCTCTGTCTGCTCAGACTCCATATACGCAAATGCAATAGCAAAAGTCAATTCGGTTGATGTCATGCCAACAATTTCAAACAAATGTTGTCTATATTTGTTTGTCTTGTAGGTGCTATCCATAACTAACAGAATCGGAAAAATATCCAACAACTTAACTGAATCAGGATGGGCCCAAAATATCTCTCTCACAACTTCCTAGTCATCCTTTTTTCTACTCCAATACACATAGCCTGCATCCTCAATAAGCTTAAACAAATGTTGTATCTCACTTCTAGGACCTCTTATCTCTTTTTGTATCACACTCTTATGTTTGTATACTTGCGTAATCTGAGTGACATTCTCAGGATCTCGGTCTTGCAAGGAAAGCAATATGTGTCTAGGTGGTACATGTCTCTTTGTCAAATCAGCGATATGTTGCTTCTTATCTGTGGTCAACCTACCAATAAAGGAATGACCTTCTAATCTATCAGGTAAACCATGATTATGTAACCCACATTTTACATCAATCTTCCAACCAGACCCATCTTTCGCCGGAGTCGACCTGATTTTAAATGGGCATCCACATTTCTTGGACGCACTTTGGGTTCCACTATCAGTACTCTTGTATTTCCCACCTTTATCACAACCAAATATTAATTTGTTACTTCTACCTCTCTTCCCTGTTTCAGTATCTGAACGACTGATAATAACAGTTACTTTATTATCGATTCCAACCTCTTTAATCCATCTGATCACCTCTTCTCGTGTACCAAATCTTTCAGTCGTTATAAACGCATCAGAAGTATCTACACATATTTGGGGAAGATTTTCCATTCCTGCACAATAATTTTTTTTTTTTTAAAAAATCAAAAAAAAAATTGCATACCGGAAGTCTTCAAAAAAGAGTTCCGGAATACATAAAACACAAACCAGAAGACTTCTTCAAAGAGTTTCGGTATGTGTCACTTTGTTTACCGGAACTCTTTTAATAAGTGTTCCGGAACTCTTTCTTGAAGTCTTCCGGTTTACTACTTGGTGTGTTCCGGATGTCTTTTGTGAAGTCTTCTGGTTTGGAAAAAATACATACCAGAAGTCTTTTTCCAGGAGTTCCGGTGCAAGGGTGGAATGTGTAATTTTTGGAAGTTTCAACTGAATGGTAAAAATGAAATGGTAAATTGGTTAAAACCAATTAAGGATAAAATTGATATTTTAAAAAAATTGTAGGGGTATGAGGCTAAATGTAAGGGTATGAAGTAAAATTTTCGTGTGGGGATGTGGATAGCGAAAGCATGAGCTAGAGGACTAACCAAGGGGCCCAAACCAATGGCAAGAGAGGGAAGGTAGAAGGATTCAGGGTCCATGCTTCACTCTCACGTGTTTCACGTGTTCATGAAATTCATTTCAAAATTATCCATCCAGCTCACACCGCAACTTCCCTCCTCACCTAAGAGCTTCCATCCGCCGCACCGGAGTTCGCCACTGGCGGAGGCCTAAACTACAAAACAACCACATCAATATCTTCGTTTCAATTCCATGCATCCCAATCTATCATCAAATTTTCATAATTCCTGATTAAACATCCAAATCAAAGTGATTTTGTACATGAACCCTAATTACAAATTGTAAAATAAAACTCTAAAACGATGGAATCAAAACCCAATAGGTTGGGTTTTTGATTCCCCAAGCTTCGAGCTACATCTCGTATCCGATTCAAAGCAAAACGAGGTAGAAATTAACCTACCTACGGAGAAGACAAAGTTGACGGTGAAATTTCGGTAAGCTCTCCTTGCTCTGAGTTCCGTTCAAACACATGTTCTTCTACTTCTTCTTCAACCTTCTTCTTCTTCTTCCATCGCACACACGTGAGTTACGAGGGTTGTGTAGAGAAGGTGAAGGATTGAATTGAGAGAGTTTTATGAGAGTGGTTCTGAGAGGTTGAGGGATTCAAATAGAGATGAATGAATATTGGAATCGAGGAGTGTGCGTGTGAATGAGTTTCTAGAAAAAAAATGAATGAATCGGGGAGGATGAATGAATGTGTAAGGTGAAGGATTTAAATGAGTTAGAGTTAACAAAGGTTAACTCCATTAGATTGAATCTAATTTAAAACAGTTAGATGTTAGTTACTCTGTTAGTTTAGGGAAGTGTGAAAATCTGTTAGAAGGAAATTAAAGAAGTCTGTTATGGAATAGGGGTGGCAAAATGGATGGATTGAATAGTTAATGGATGGATCAAAACAATCCATTAGTCCATTAACAATCCACTAAAAGTTTTTTAAAAATATCCAATCCAATCCATCCATTAAGAATAAAATCCATCCATTTTTTTTTGAAAAAAATCACTTATTTTTTTGAAAAATTTATTTTTTTCAAAAAGTTTTTAATTTTTTTTAATAAAACAATATCAGTTTTTTTTTTAAAAATATATATTTTTGTATTTTTGAAAAAAATAATTTAAAAATCGTTTTTTTTTCGAAAAAAATAATTTTTTTATATTCGAAAATAAAATCAAATTTTGGTATTTTTTAAAAAAAATGATTTTTAAATTTTTGGAAAAAATCGATTTTTTGTATTTTCAAAAAAAAATTATTTTTTGTTTCAAAAAAAAATAAAAATTTGTTTTTCAAAAAAAAATATATTTTTTGTTTTTCAAAAAAATTTTTTTTTTTGTTTTTCAAAAAAAAAATTTAATATTTGAATTTTTTTATATTTTAAAATTAGATAAAAAAGTCAATTGGATCATTAAAATGTGTTGGATGGATTTGATCAATCCATGCTTATAAATGGATGGATTGGATCAATCCATTAACTTAATTTTTATGTAGTGGATGAATTGGATGGATTGGATAAATTTTGTCTTAATGGATCCAATTGCCACCCCTATTATGAAAGTTAGTTGTGTTTAGTTTTCAATTTTCTGTTAGACCTGGATTTAGTTATTAGAAATTCATAAATTAGTTGAATCGAAATTCAAAATGAAACTCAAGTGAAATCTCAATTGAAATGCTATTTGAACTGAAATGAAAATACTGCTATGACATTTTGTGAAAATTCAGTTGATGCTTAATTGGATGCGCTGCTTAATGCTTTGATTATTAACTATGCAATGACATGAATGTTTGATGCAGGATTTACTATTGTCATGTATGTGAATGGTTTGTTGCACCAGGCTTAAGGTATGACATGTTATGATGCATTTGAATGCATATGCATAGGCAGATGTATGTTATTTATTGCATGGATGTGATATTGAATTATGCAGTGCTGCCGTTGTAGGATTTACTTGGTTTGTTAATGGTTATGAATGTTTTAATGGTCATGAATGTTGCAATGCATCATTCTCTAATGAATTGTTATGCGTTGCTTAAAATTGCTTTGTGTAAGCTATGCTTGAAATTGCTTTGTGTATTTGTATTCGTGGCTGTTTTTGGTGTAATGGCTAGAGTTAATGGTAAATCTGCTAGTGGTTCAACATGTTAACTTATGACCTGCTACTGTTGTGTGAATTTTTTCTGATGTATGCATTGGCATGTATAATTTTATCATGCGCATTGGTTGTGAAAACTTCCATGATAACTTGGTCATGAGTGTGTTTGAATAGGATGATTAACACAATTTTAAATGTTTAGAAATGCTAATGAATGGAATTAAATGCAGGACTGTAGACTTGTGATATGGTTTCAAAGCAATTCAAGGCATTACAAAGTGTTTAAAGCATGACAAAGTTCAAGGCATGACCAATACCAAATTGGATGCAAAAATAAGATTTCTTGCCTATGAAATTTTATGCAGGAGTGAAGATGTAATGAGTATTGGGGTTTAGGTCATGAAAAGTAGGTTAGTTGACTTTGGTCATCTGGTTGACCAAAAAGTCAATAGTTGACAAAAAGTAAACTATAGGTCAAACTTTCCTTTTCTTTTTGTAATTTTTTGTATATAGGATGTAAATGCTAATTGAATGAATGAATAGACACTTATTTGAAATGGTAATGATCTTTATTGAATGAAAATAATCTTTGATTTTAAAATGAACTTTGCCTTTCATGTATTTGTTTGAAATCTAACTTGCCATGAAACTATGAATGGACTTATGGGTTAATAATGAGACTTAGAATACTTAAACCCAATGATTATGAACATATGATGATAGGATGGACCAACACAAATGGATTAAGAATCAAGAGCAACAAGAACCCATGCACTATGAACATGGACCAATGAACACACCAAGAAATTGAAATCAATGGACCCATGGATGAAGCATGAAAAACCTGACCAAATGGATCATGAAATTGAATGCTCCATAACGAATGCATGAATCCTGAATGAAACATATGAGAACTTGAACAATCAAAACTATGAAACCATGATCCTCAAGTGAACTTAATGAATGGCATGATGCAAATCACAATGACCAAACAACCCCTTCCATGAACTAGGGTTTCACAAAAAAGGGTCAATACTCAAACCAATCCATAAATGTCAGGCATACCTGATCAGGGTTTTAAGCACACACCAGGCAACGAGGCTCACAACCACTATGAACCAACAAGTTAGGGTTCTATATGGATTGAACTCCAAGATCTAAGCTCTAAGGCCTCAAGCATCTAGCAGCTAGGGTTTTTGATTAATCACAAATCCAACAGTCAACCACACAAGGCATTTGAGTACCAACTATACCTGATTAGGATTTCAAACAAAACACAAAACTCCATAAGCAACACCCCACAACATGGACCCATAATTATGGTTCAGAAGTCAAGTCAATGCACAGAAGATCAAACACAAGATCTCACAAGATAAAAATCAATAATTAGGATTATGATGCACAAATGAATGCCATGATGTAGACCTCAAGAATTAGGGTCTCAAATGATCATAAATTAGGTTTTCACCCCACATGATGATTAGTACCACAATCCTCAAACAAATCCCTTATTTTCATCAACCATAAACCTTGAATCTATGATGCTTGTTAGTAAGTGTTGATTATGCATGAATGATGCACATTAATGAGATATGAATGAGTATAGTCATAAGTTAGATGAAAAGTGAAAAGGGGAAGGAAAATTGGGGGGTATGACACCACCCAAATTCCTAATACACCCAAAAGACTACATTTTGTTTTTGTGTGGAAAACTAAAACTAACTATCTCTATCTATATTAATATTCAAATTCTATTTTCTTCTTACTACCAGATGTGGGACTTGGATGAATATATTATCTTACCCAACAAGTTCACCATTAACCTTCCTAACAACCTTACTATTCCTAGCAGGAAATCCACGAAGATGACCATATTTAGTGTGAAACATAAATCTAACATTGCGATAAGAGAAATGATACCTCATAAGTTGTTCGACAATTAATTCTTTGAAATTGATTTTCTCTAAATCAACCAGATGGTTCACTGTTATTTCGTCATCGTTGTTCCCCTCTACATCTTCCTCTAATGTGGTATCATCATTATCCGACAAAGACAAATCACTAAACCCTATATCACGTCATTCATCATGTTATAAAATAACTATTTTATAAAATCCTTTGACTAAATTCAAAATTATTTAACCATAATACTAATTCATAACCTCTGATGAACTGCCAATGCTTTCGGTACACCTAGATCTTTGAAAGATTGTAAGTATCTCTGCTATATGTATTATTGTAGTCTGTAATTGTTAAATTTCCTAACAATTTATAGATATAAACTTTGCTACTATCGCACATAACTAAGGATGTAAATCTTTCTTCTTTCTCAAATCCAAATACACCACTCGAGAACTTTTGTTGAATTACAACTTTTTCTCTTAAATGATTTTCAAAATATTTTTGCATTACATTATAAAAGAAAGAAATGGAATGATAATAGTATTAAATGTTATCGTAAATTTTTACTTTTCCTCTTAATTAATTTTCACAAGATTTTTACTTTTGTTGAAATGCAAAAAAGAATAAAAATGACAAGTGGAAATACAATAATATTATATTTTAAAAAAAGTTGCAAGTTAATACTTGCTATAACAAGTAAAAAGTGAAATGTCCGATGGTGGACAAAACTTTATCGGAATGTGTTAAATATCACCACACATCATGGAGTAAGTATTGATATTTACTACTTATATTAATAGTATACAATATAAAGTAAATGTCATTCAAAAGATAATATCAATACATTTTCGATCGATCTTGGATATCAATAATCTAACTCTTTTAATATTCCGACCAACTAAACTTATAAATACTCAATTTTTTTTATTTTTTTTGTCTGAAGCCCAATTGAACTCATACGTTATATTAATTCAAACTAAATGGATCCAATCAAATTCTAAATTTTTGTCTATCCCTAAAACTAACATGAAAAATCGTTCTTTTATATATATATATATATATATATATATATATATATATATATATATATATATATATATATATATATATATATATATATATTACTCATTCTGTTCTAAAATAAATGCCACATCTTATAAAGTTATTTATCTCAAAAGTTATCATATTTAATTTTTAATATAATTTTAATATTTATCTTTTAATTATGCCTTTTAAATAATATTTTCAATTTATTATTTTAGTAAAATGATCATTATGATAATTATTTTGAGATTAGAAAAATTATTATTTATTAATTTTCACATAATTCAACTATTTCACTATCTATTCAATAAACTACTAAAGGGTCGCGCAAGTGCAATAATTTATTTTTAAAAAATTAAAATATAATATATTTTTTTGTTTATATATATATATATATAGTTGGATCAACATACACAAATTTATTGCATAAAAGTTTTTTTTTAATGTAATGGATGTTAAATGATCAATAAATGAGTTCAAAAAATTTCCACAAATAACTTTTTCCAGTTTGGGACATAATAAGTAAAACATTATTAATTTATAGTAATATAATTTGCTTAATTTTTTTGTATACTATATTAAGGAAATAATCAAAAAATATAATACAAAATATTTTTACAATTTATTGGTATATTGATTTATAATAAACATTCCATTGTTAATGTTATGAATAAACATTCCATTTATCATTGAGATTTTGGACATAAAAAATAAAAATATATTTATTTAGTAATGGATGAAATTTTCCAATCTGTTACTAATTTGAGGTATAAAAGCGCAAATATTAACCTTCATAATAAATGATTATTTAACCAAAATACATAAACCATGTAAAAGAAATACCGGAACCTCATTTGTTTTAAAATATAGTAATGAATACTACCAAATGTTGAAATTAATTGCAATTGATACAGTAAGGTTTAATGCAACAAAGGATATTGAAACAAAAGGTTCACAATTTTAGTTAAAATTGTGAGAAATAAGTCCAGCAACAAAAATGATTTAACTTCGTACAATTCTTTGGTCCTTAAAAAACTTGGTTTATACAAAACCTACCCGCAACCTTTTAGGAAGTGATGATTCATTACCCTGTAAAAAACAATTACATCCATATAAACAAATGTTAAAACATAATGTATATTTTATACAACTCATTCAATAAAATTCTAATAATAAACAACGACATTTGTTGATATAATATAACTAATGAAAAACTTACGTTCTATAAGTTTTCAAAAACTTCTTTGAACACGACGTTTGTTGTAGAATTCAATGGATGGTTATCCTTGTCATGGATTAATATCTTAAGCCTTTTTTATTTTTGACCCTTGATATTGCAACATATAGTTGACCATGACTAAATACACTTCTATGCAAATACAATCCAACATAATCCAATGACTGACCTTGAGATTTATTAATTGTCATAGCATAACATATAGTTATGAGAAATTGCCTTCTAGTCACTTTGAATGGCCACGGAGATTGTGTTGGAGTCATATCCATTCTTGGAATATAGATAACCCCTCCAATATTCTTTCTAGATATAATATTTGCCTCGATAACGTGGTTTGCCAATCTTGTAACTATAAGCCTTGTTCCATTGCAGAGACCTTCAGGTTGATCAATGTTTCGAAGCAACATAATAGGGGTCCCAATCTTCAATTTAATCTTGTGGTTAGGTAGACCGGAAGTTGTAAGTGAAGAAGAATTGCGGTCCAAAACGCAGCGGAAATTAAAATTTCTCCTTTAGAGATCCTTACGAATGGTCATGATCAGTGATAGAATATTTACCTCTTGTGATGATCGAAACCTTTGGTGCAGATCTCTTGTGACGATCAAAACCTTTGATGCAGATCCACGAAGCGATCACGAACGTTGAACGATGACAACGTCTCTACTCAGTCCACACGAACGGGTTCCTTCAATCTCAGTGCTAGCTGGTACGAATGAAGGCTTTGAGTGTGTGTGTGAGAGAGAGAGAGAGAGAGAGAGAGAGAGAGTGAAAACGAAAAGAATGCAACCGCCAACAAATGCTTTTGCACAAGGGTTCTATTTATAGAACCACTTGTGTGGGTTTCAAGCTAAAAGGCCCACTTAAGTGTATTTTGGCCCATATCTTATAATATGCCCAAAATCACTTAAGCCCATGGTACCTTACCATATTTCGTATTCTACTCAAGTACACCGTACCTTACGATGTTCTATAATTCACTTAAGGGCACCGTACCTTACGGTATTCCTTAGTTACTCTATCTCTCATCAATCCGTCCTTTGTGTGTGACCCTGTAGGTTTTCGTGACGTTAGCAATTATATTAAATCACGCATTTAACATAATAAACAATGAGCGGTATCTAGCAACACATCACTGCTACCCAAGACACGAAAATGTCAAGTGATCTGACAATTCCTTCTGTGATAATAATTATGTGTATAATTACCCTTTTGCCCTTATGTCTATATTGAACACAAGGCATAGACCGTGTCATCCTTGTCCAGTTCAATATTGGGCCCATAGACATTTATCCTGTTATGCAGGATGGGCAAATTCCATCTAGGTCACTCATGTCCCTCAGCATGCTTTGTGGAGTACCCATCAACTGTCTTTATGGTTATCCAGTTACGGACAACGTTGGATCAGCAATAAAGCACTCGACTCTACATCTAGGATCCATAGTGGTTTCAGGTCGAAGAGTGGAATACACTATTATCACCATGAGAATAACTTATGACACCTTGCATAACTTTCTATATAGTATTCTCATAGCGGGTCAATCCGGTATAAATATTACTCCTAATATTCATACCTATGTTTAAGACTTGATAACTCTTTATCCATGATCCATGAGATGTGATCATCAGTCTATAAACATAATAGTCTTAATGCTTTAATGTTATCCCACTTCACACTAAAGCTCGACTACGGATACTTTAAGAATAGTGTCCTTATGTTTAATGTGTTCTCATGATTAAGTCACACTTAATACATTAAACGGACTAGCTATTCTAGGGACTTTATTAAACAAACGTAATAAAGAAAAAGCCTTTTATTATTAATAAATAATTCGATACAAGTACCAAAAGTATTGGCCTCTAGGGCTTACACCAACAATCTCCCACTAGCACTAGAGCCAATCAGGCATACCCTTAATACCCATAGATCTAGTATGGCCATCATGCTTCTGCTGCGCAAGAGGCTTTGTCAGTGGATCAGCAATATTGTCAAGTGTAGGTACTCTGCATATTTTCACATCTCCTCTATCTGTTATCTCTCGAATGAGATGATAACGCCTAAGTATGTGTTTGGATCGTCGGTGAGATCTAGGCTCCTTAGCTTGTGCGATAGCACCATTGTTATCATAATAGAGACCAATGGGATCCACAATGCTAGGGACTATGCCAAGTTCACTAATGAACTTTTTGATCCAAACAACTTCCTTTGCTGCACTTGAGGCAGCAATATACTCGGCCTCGGTTGTAGAATCAGCAACTGTATCTTGCTTTGAACTTTTCAAGCTCACAGCGCCACCATTTAAGCAAAACATGTAACCATTGGAATCATTCATATTAAAGCGTCTCAGCACCTTGTCTATGTACTCTGACTTAGGCCAAGCATTTTATGATCTATCTCTATAGATTCTGATTCCTAATATATAGGCTGCTTCACCTAGGTCCTTCGTAGAAAAGCATTTCCCTATCCAAGACTTTACTTGTTGCAGGGTAGGGATATCATTTCCAATAAATAATATGTCATCTACATATAATACCAGGAATACGATCATGCTCCCACTAACCTTCTTGTAGACACAAGGCTCATCTTCGTTCTTGATTAATCCATATTGTTTTACTGTTTCATCAAAACAAAGATTCCATGAGTAGGTCACAGACTCATCTTGATCCATGAGTAATACATCACCTTGATCCATATATCTTAGGTAGGTGACGTATCTTGCCTGACCTACGCTGGTATTGTTCTACTTGAGCAGGTTGCTCTTACACAACTACTTGTGTTTCCTGCTCCAATTCCTCCATAGGTGTGTCGATGCTTTGTGATTCTTGAATTTCTTCAAGCTCTACTTTCCTCCCACCGGTTCCTTTGGAAATAAAAATCCTTTTCTAGGAAAACTCCAGTTCGAGCGACAAACACTTTGCCCTCAGAAGGATTGTAGAAGTGATACCCTCTTGTTTCTTTAGGATGCCCCACAAATAAGCATTTGTCAGATTTGGGCTCAAGCTTAGTTGAAATTTGTCGTTTCACATAAACCTCGCAATCCCAAATCTTTATGTAAGACATATGTGGTCTCTTACCATTCCATATCTCATATGGTGTCTTATTAACCTTTTGGATGGAACATGGTTAAGTGTGTAAGCTGTTGTCAATAGTGCATGTCCGCAAATGGAGTTTGGAAGATCAACGTGACTCGTCATGGATTTAACTCATTAGGTTTCATCCTTTTAGTATTAATGTTATAAGTTGGCATTATGAGATCAAGGACATATAGTCCATTGCTCACTTGTGCAGTAGCATAGAATATATCATTCAAATAAATTGAGCAACAATTGTTCTTTATTATAAATGAAAAACCAAACTTGTCCAAACAAGAAATGGAAATAATATTCCTGCTAATTGCAGATACATAATAACAGTTCTCTAACTGAATTATAAAACCACTAGGTAAAGTTAATAAGATCCTACGGCTAAAGTAGCAACCTTTGCTCCATTGCCAACTCGTAGGTCAACTTCACCTTTTGCCAAATCTCTACTCCCTTTCAGCCCCTGCACATTTGTACAAGTGTGAGAACCGCATCCAGTATCTAATACCCATGATGCAGAAGTAGATGAATTAATAACAAAAATACCTGAAGTTGAAGTCTCTACTCCATTCTTCTTATCTTCCAGGTACTTTGGGCAGTTTCTCTTCCAGTGTCCGGTCTTACCGCAATGGAAGCAGGTGCCTTCTTTTGCTATGCCTCCATTAGGCTTCAAAGCATCAACGGTGGGTTTGGGTTTGGCAACTTCCTTGCCCTTCCCTTTATCACCATGCTTAGTGGGCCTTTTGTTCTGTCTCTTTCCATTTCCGATTATCAGAATGGACTTCCCTTTTGACTTCAGATTCTGCTCGGCAGTTCTTAACATGGCGAGCAGTTCAGGAAGAGATTTATCCATATTATTCATATTGAAATTTAGGACAAATTGACTGAATCCATCTGGCAACGATTGCAAGATCAAATCAGTTGCAAGTTCCTTTTCGAGGGGAAAACCCAATCTCTCAAGGTTTTCCACATATCCAATCATCTTGAGTACATGGGGACCTACAGGGGCTCCCTCAGCTAACTTGCTTTGAAAAAGGGCTTTTGAAACTTCAAACCTCTCATGCCTTGCTTGCTCTTGATAGAGCAGCTTCAGGTGTTCAATCATATCGAACGCTGACATGTTCTCATGTTGCTTTTGCAATTCTGAGTTCATGGTGGCCAGCATGAGACAAACAGTTTCATTGGCATCATCGACATGCTTCTTATAAGCATCTCTTTCTGCCTTAGGTGCAGAACTAGGAGGTTCCTCTTCAGGAACAGGTGTCTCCAAGACATACAGCTTTTTATCATGTTTGAGGACAATCCTCAGGTTTCGGTGCCAATCCAGAAAATTTGTCCCCAACAATTTTTCCTTGTCAAGGATTGATCGCAAGATGTTGTTAGAGGTGTTTGCTGTCATGGTTATCTACATAAGGATTAAGAAAATATAAGTATCATTGACATATTTAATTAGGCCTTTAATCAAATATGCTCCCACTATTTTACTCAAAACAAATGACCCTCATCATTTGATTCAGAAAATCCCGTTGGAAGATTTTCTAGTGGGTCGAGATCCATATTTCACTTCGTTCTAAGTCCGCGTAGGCGGATTACACAAAACTAGGTTATTTAGGTAGGAACTCCTTCCAATTGTATCTCATACAACTCTCGAAAATTTCAGTTGGGTGAATAACTCCTTATTCGAATCCATCATATGGATCATTCCCAACTCTTGCTTCTAAAACATATATGATATTATTATAATTAAGTTTGACCCATTGTCTTAGCAGTTGGATATTACAATTATCCCATCGCACCTTACTAATATAGAACATGCACCTCGCTTTGGCGAAACCTACATTATCCGATACTAGTCTTGATGAGTGCTAAAACTTGGAAAGCAAACATATATAATATCATCATAATTTGTTTAGTTAAGTTTGACCCATTGTTTTAGCAGTTGGATATTACAATTATCCCATCGCACCTTACTAATATAGAACATGCACCTCGCTTTGGCGAAACCTACATTATCCGATACTAGTCTTGATGAGTGCTAAAACTTGGAAAGCAAACATATATAATATCATCATAATTTGTTTAGTTAAGTTTGACCCATTGTTTTAGCAGTTGGATATTACAATTATCCCATCGCACCTTACTAATATAGAACATGCACCTCGCTTTGGCGAAACCTACATTATCCGATACTAGTCTTGATGAGTGCTAAAACTTGGAAAGCATAAACTTAATATTTTAGTTTGAGGGAATTGCAATTGTTATGATCTCACCGGTTTATTTATCATATAAATCGTCTCTCACATGCATCAACATACATTCACATGCATCAACATACATACACAATGAAACAGTTATGGCCCCTAGCGCAATTGTTCTCCCAAGCCAATGAGAGAACCTAAGCTAACCTAATAACGATCTAAGATTCTCCAAGCAAGATCTTCAAGGTTGTCCTCCTTTAGTATTGAATTCTTCTCTAAGCTTCTCCAAGCAAGATCTTCAAGGTCGTCCTCCTTTAATATTGAATTCTTCTCTAAGCTTCTCCAAGCAAGATCTTCAAGATTGTCCTCCTTTGATATTGAAATTTTCTCTTTCTTCATAACATTGTCTTCTTCTCTTTATTCATAACATTACATTCCAGAAGAAACTCGTTTTACATACGAGGGTTTGAGATGAGAAAAGAAGTTACATTAAGAGATCAAAAGGAGAGGCACGACACGCAGATCGTATTTAAAAACCAAAACAAAATGAAGGAAGACTAAGGCCATAACTGATCACAACAAGGCAATAATAACAATCACATTATTATTATTAATAGATTTAATTCCTTTAATTAATTAAAACCAAATTAAATTTCGGCGACCGATCACACTACGCAGAGTTAGCCGGGGGTTCCGCTGCCCGGTCAGCGGACGGGGTCAAGGGGCAGCGCCCCTGTCCAAAATTTTAATGAACAATTCATTTGAAATGGACATTGTTTTGCATGAACACAACCCTTGCGTAGTCACAAAACAGGAACCCCAAAAATTTGACTCTGGGAGTGTGACGACCGTCACAGGCGTGTGACGACCGTCACAGGCAATGTGAGTGTGACGACCGTCATGGGTGTGTTACGACCGTCACGCATCCAGTTTGTTACGCCTGTTACGCTCGTCACACGAACTTCACGCGGCCAAACTAATAGAACTTTGAAACAGTCTACGGACCTCTTCCAAAAAAGCCCTAAATTCACAACTCCTTGACGGCACAACCCTTGCGCCGTCACCAACCCTAATGCACCAATTTCAAACCGTCAAACACACCTCGATTGTTGATTCAGTATGATTGATCAACAGGTCATTGCTTCACCATACTAATGTCGGATTCCGAAGCAAGTGACCATTGATCGCTCAAAGGAAAACAATCACTTAGTGTTCGAATGAACGAAACAGAAACAGTATATCACATATACCGTATTTTGCATTAGGATTACTTATATCATATATAAGTTGATCGGTCTCAATTGCGTAACCTATGGACGATCGATGTATCGCTGCTTCACCATACTAATGTCGGTTCCGAAGCATAGTCAACATCAATCATCCAACTCGTACACTCATGATGCCAAATTTAATTACCCGTTTAATTAATTGATTCATTCTATCTTTTAATCATATTAATACAGAAATTAAACACCTATCCGATTCATGGTTTCGTAAGTGGCTCTGATACCACTGAAGGAGAATTGCGGTCCAAAACGCAGCGGAAATTAAAATTTCTCCTTTAGAGATCCTTACGAATGGTCATGATCAGTGATAGAATATTTACCTCTTGTGATGATCGAAACCTTTGGTGCAGATCTCTTGTGACGATCAAAACCTTTGATGCAGATCCACGAAGCGATCACGAACGTTGAACGATGACAACGTCTCTACTCAGTCCACACGAACGGGTTCCTTCAATCTCAGTGCTAGCTAGTACGAGTGAAGGCTTTGAGTGAGAGAGAGAGAGAGAGAGAGAGAGAGAGAGAGAGAGAGAGAGAGAGAGTGAAAACGAAAAGAATGCAACCGCCAACAAATGCTTTTGCACAAGGGTTCTATTTATAGAACCACTTGTGTGGGCTTCAAGCTAAAAGGCCCACTTAAGTGTACTTTGGCCCATATCTTATAATATGCCCAAAATCACTTAAGCCCATGGTACCTTACCATATTTCGTATTCTACTCAAGTACACCGTACCTTACGATGTTCTATAATTCACTTAAGGGCACCGTACCTTACGGTATTCCTTAGTTACTCTATCTCTCATCAATCCGTCCTTTGTGTGTGATCCTGTAGGTTTTCGTGACGTTAGCAATTATATTAAATCACGCATTTAACATAATAAACAGTGAGCGATATCTAGCAACACATCACTGCTACCCAAGACACGAAAATGTCAAGTGATCTGACAATTCCTTCTGTGATAATAATTATGTGTATAATTACCCTTTTGCCCTCATGTCTATATTGAACACAAGACATAGACCGTGTCATCCTTGTCCAGTTCAATATTGGGCCCATAGACATTTATCCTGTTATGCAGGATGGGCAAATTCCATCTAGGTCACTCATGTCCCTCAGCATGCTTTGTGGAGTACCCATCAACTGTCTTTATGGTTATCCAGTTACGGACAACGTTGGATCAGCAATAAAGCACTCGACTCTACATCTAGGATCCATAGTGGTTTCAGGTCGAAGAGTGGAATACACTATTATCACCATGAGAATAACTTATGACACCTTGCATAACTTTCTATATAGTATTCTCATAGCGGGTCAATCCGGTATAAATATTACTCATAATATTCATACCTATGTTTAAGACTTGATAACTCTTTATCCATGATCCATGAGATGTGATCATCAGTCTATAAACATAATAGTCTTAATGCTTTAATGTTATCCCACTTCACACTAAAGCTCGACTACGGATACTTTAAGAATAGTGTCCTTATGTTTAATGTGTTCTCATGATTAAGTCACACTTAATACATTAAACGGACTAGCTATTCTAGGGACTTTATTAAACAAACGTAATAAAGAAAAAACCTTTTATTATTAATAAATAATTCGATACAAGTACCAAAAGTATTGGCCTCTAGGGCTTACACCAACAGTAAGTGTATTCAAAAATTCCGGGGTCAAAACATCAAAAGCTTCATTTCCTTCACCGTCAAAAGTGTCTACAGAATCTGAACTTAAATATTCATTTTCTTCACCTTTGGGAAATTTTTTGAAATTTTATTATTATAAATCTATGTTAGTACATATAAATATATGAATGTATCTATAAATATGTTTACAATGGATAACACATACCTGGTATGAATCCCAAAACGTATTGATTTATGATGTCAACCGTTTCAATTGTTTCTGCCAATATAGCTCTTGATTGCAAAAATTCTGGATTCTTGTAATTGTTAAGAAAATTCGGATATGTTTCACTAACAATGGCTTCTAGTGGATCATCATAGTTAGAAATTAAGAAATCATTTGGAATAGGAATATCCGTGTAACCATCGTTAGGTTCTTCCAATTTCCCATCGCCAACTTTTAATATCCAATTAGAAAACAATTCTAATTCAGATGTACTTGAAGTATTGTCGGCTACAGCAACACATAAAGTTTCCTAAAAGCAAATCAAAAATGATATTAATTTCAAAAAGCAAACAATATAATTGTAATAGTAAAGATAAATTCGGCTCTATAGTATTCAACTTACATGTTTGATTTTGCAGAACTGACTTAAGGACATACATTTCGCATTATGAACAAACCTTTATACTGGCGAATACTGAGAACCACCAGACCAATTAGAAAGAGATTTTGCAGATTGAGTAGACTTCTCCTTTTGTTCATTAGTAGGCAACCTATAGAAATAAGATTGTTTTTGAAATTAAAAATTATGTATAATAATCTGAATATAAATAAATAAATAAAATCCATACTTAGACATAAAATCTTGAATTTCAGGGATGTCTTCATTTATCAACAATTTGGAACCACTCCATGCATTTGACACTGTAAATTGTATAATTAATATAAAAATTATTGAACGTATAATGAAAAATACAAATCAGCTATGTATTTATAAAGTCTGATAGTGTAATACCTTGACCATCTTTTACCATTGCATGAGTGAGCAGAATTACAATAGCTCCATTGTTTTTAGGATCATTGTAGTAAGCCAAAAATTTTGATCCATAGATTTCCCATAAATTGCAATTTATGCAATTACCCCTATTTTGCAATATAAATAAACAATATTATATGATGGGATTCAGTGATGCAAAATATATAAATTTATCAAACACATAAGTTATGAAAACAATGCGCATTACTTCAAATCTTTCTGCACAACAGAAACAACAACTTTCTTCCCCGGAGTGTTGGATTGGATATGGTTTATCTCACTAACAGCACCAATAATATCTACATTAAAGTAAGATTCATTATTGAATGTGTTTGCAAATATATAAGTTATATAAGTTATAATAGAATTAAAATTACCTTCCAGTCTATCGGTTTTGCATTTGCCTTGAAGTATCTCACCAAAATCTTTATAAAAATATCCTTTAGGTGGAATATTTTGAAGTTCGATTGCCTTCATTGTGGTACCACCAAGAAGCACAATTTTTTTTGAATGATCACATACCTTCCACTGAAAATCATTGTTATAGACACTGCCATTGTTTATAATGCAAGTCATATTCTCCTTAATGGCCTCTTTCCATTTCAGTAAATGGTCATGACGAATAAGGACCTGAATCCGATCACCCTAACAAAATAAAAATAATCTTCTTTTTATATGTTATACAAAAAAGCATTTTGTTGTAATTACTAACTATCATACAAAAATCTATACTTAAAAAAAGAAAAGCAATTTATCCCAAATCCATAAAATAATTCACCATTTGGAAATTACTTATATCATACATCACCTTACCCAATGAAAAACTCTCTTTTAATGTATTTTGATATATTTGAATCAATTTTTTAATTATATTTTATATAATATATAGTTGAATCAATTTTTATGTTGCCGAGGCAAATTTATTAAATTGTAAAATGGTAGAGTTAGTTAGAGTATTAAATAGAGTTTAGTACGAAATTACTTATAGGAACATGGAATTAGCTGTATTATGGATTGTAATTAGGGTAATTAAGTAATTATGGTAGTAATTAAATAATATTTTCAATTTATTATTTTAGTAAAATGATCATTATGACAATTATTTTGAGATTAGAAAAATTATTATTTATTAATTTTCACATAATTCAACTATTTCACTATCTATTCAATAAATAATACTAATTAATATACTAATTTTATCATTAAAGTTGACCTATGCCAACAAATAATATACTGGATTATTATGAACTAAAAAAATTAATTGAGATTGCAAAAAAATATAGAGTATAAATAGGCTTGATCACAATTTAAAAATAGAGTATAAATATAGAGTATAAATAGGTTTCATATTATGAATTAAAATATAGAGTATAAAGGAAACATGAGAAATTGACACGTAAATCACAATTTAAAATTAAACAAACATAAAAAAATTGAACCAAAACCCTAACGTATTACTATTAGCTTCACTCAACAACAATCATCTCCTCCATTTGTTTTCTAAGCGCCGCACTCGCTGCTGCTTCTACTGCATCTCCATCCTTCTCTATTTTTTCCTTCTTTTTCGCATAACAAAGCTCAGCCGGTTTACGAAAACCGCCACCGGTTCTGTAGCTCGTCCGGTTTTGGACGATTAGATCCGGTTTTTTTACGATTTCGGCGTTCTACCTATCTAAAACCCTAGCCACGTTTCCATTCTCACCGTCATATTCGGTTGGTTTTCCGTCTCTGCGTTTTCTCTGTTTTTTGGGAGCATGGGACAGTTGCTTCCAAATGCAAACGAAGAATTACGTACAATGGAGGAGGATGTTGAAATCAGTGATTTGCAGTTAATATATCACGTTAGAGAGGCTCTTCTTGAAGTATCGGTAATCATTTTTTAGTGATTTTCAACCATAATTTTTGTTCAATTAGATAATTAGTGACAATCGTTAAAAAAATTAAGCTTTATTGTTAATTTTTTTATTCCCTGATTCTCGTGGTTTAGGATGGTAGAGAGAACTATGATGAGCTTGTTGGGTGTTTGCAACCAAAAAGGAATCTTAATTCTCATGAAGCTGCTCAACTTGTGGTAGGTTCTTTAATTAAAGTTCATATAAAAAACTTTAATTTAATCAAACTTTATTAGGTCTAGACAAGGTTTTAAAAAACGGTTGCGTGTCGTGGATTGCGGTTGTTGCGGTGTGATTGAATTAACCACATTATTCTTTAATGGTATCAGTATCGGCAACTGCCAATAGCGTTTTGGCATGACGGTTTTTGTGGTTGGGACCGTTTTTATTTGATACAATTCTACCATACTTTATTAATTGTTATATATATGATATGATTCCAGACAATTTTGAAAGCGCTTGCTGGAGTAGTGTCCTACATAGACTCTGTCCATCATGGAGCTCTTATTTTCGCTGTAAGTTGTGCTATTTAGTGATTGAAACTTGAAACATTGAACTGATTCTTGGTGGCAAGATAATTTTTTGATGTGGTATATCTGACAAGGTGTTTTGGTCAGCTTGAGAGAATGAGCTTGTGGAATTTGGCTACAACATATAAGAATTATGATGCGACTGATATCATGGATGCTTTGATTGAGCTCCTCGTTTCATTGGTGAATATTTTATTTTGTATTACCTCTATATCTTTGTAATTTGTAGATGAAGTCATTTGAAAATTTATTGAAGTTTGCTTAACATGTTTTTTTTTTTGCAGGCTGCTTCGAAGGGAATCTATATTGATTGGTGTTTGGAGAGGCTTGTGAGGCATTTTACTGCTCCTAAACATGTCATTGATTTTCTGAAAAATGAAAATGGAGCTGATAGAAAGAATAAGGTTCTGTCCCGGGTGCATGATGCTCTGAAACAAATAGCTGATTTGGTGCCCCTTGCTCCCATGCGATTATCATCAATCGTTGTCCAGAATATACCGAAACGTTACGATGTGACGGAGCATGTGAGTTCAGTTTGCATTTTCAGTGAAAGGGTTGATGCAAATTCTCGCTGTATTAGTTACTACTCAATTTTAATGAATTTATTGTCTTTCTTTTCATGTTATGACATGTCAAATAGCATGTTGGAACATATTCTTTGCTTGACAATGTTAATTTCTAGCATTTGAAATCTTCTGCATTGTGATTTCAAATTTTTCTGTGTACATGTTAAACTTTATTATGATTTAAATACAGTCAAGACTTTTTCCTTGTCAATGGATCCTTTCCCTCAGTCCACGGGCAATTTATAGTGATAATTTGTTTCTTACTTTTTGCAGTATGCTTTTTGATATCAAAATATATTGGTGAAACCTATTCATATATTTATAAAGAAAGATCTTCTCCTCTTGAGTTTTCCAATTTTGCGTTAATTAGTCAACTTAACTAAAACTAGACTTCTTTAATTTTCCCCCTCAAATTTTTATTGACTCTTATGTTGCTTGTAGGAGATTGTCATGTATGTTGAAAATATGTTAAAGCTTGAGAGTGGTGCAATTGGAGAAATTGTCGGTAGTACCATGCTACCCGCACTTGTGGATAAATTGATAGAGTTGGATGTAAGTATGTAAACCCCTGTCAAATTCCAGTCAAAGCAACGCTGGATGGAACCTTTGATGATTAAATTAATTTTATTTGTCTTGGATGTAGGTGGAAATTGGATTGGATGGCAACATGCATGCGGATGCCAAATGCATATTTGAAATGGAGTTAGAAGATATTGTTAAGTTTGCAGATGATGATGAGAATTATGATAGTATGGTATGGTCCAATATAATCTATTTAAAGTACATGTCGCATTCTTTTGATGAAGTTTTATTTTCAAGATTAAAAAGAAGAGAAAATGATACTCCTATGCTTGGCTTCATATATAGCTTCTTTGATTTGATTTCTGTTTTGTTTTATACATATTAATATTATGTGTGTTTTTTGAAGTTATTTTGAAGCTTGCCTTCTTTGGTGCATTGTTTCATTATATTGTTAAAAGTCAATGCTTGAGGTCATTAAAATGGCCCTATTGTCCCTTAATCTTTCAACATCTATTTGAAGATGAGAGACAAGAAAATTTTCCAAGGATGGAAGGGTTGAGTTGTGGGTGTGGAAATTCAACCAATGAAGGCGAACTTGAGAGTGTGGGAAGTTGACCTACGAAGGGGACACCAATCAATCTCTATTTTGTGACTAACTTGTAGTATAAACCGCTAACCCTAATTAAGAATTCCTAATAACCGCACTATTTGCCATTTCTCGGTTTAGGTGGTTCGGGGACATAGATAGAAAACCTGTATATTCTGATGTAGGGAGATAAGATCAAATGGGGGGTATCCAAATCACTAGAGGTAGAGGTCGACCTAGAAAAACTACAAGAGATACTATTACGACAGATTTGGTGATTCATGAGTTGGATAGAAACATGATATATGATAGAACTTTATGGCGTCGTTTGATCCAAGTAGCCGACCTAGTGGGATAAGGGTTGATTCTTTGTTTTTCGCAATTACATACTGCTAGCTTCTGTCGGTTCTACATATTTCCGGATCATGGTCTCATCTCTCTCTCATGTGAATCCTTTAGTTTTGGTAGGGAGTCGAAATATGGTTCATTTTAATTTGAAAATTTTCTGAATATGAATCTATCTATTGGATTCAGTTGACTGTAATGTATGTTGAAGCAGATGCCAATCCCTACTGGCTGCTATGGTGTATGCAATTTGATGATTGTCTGTGATCAGCTATGCCGATATACTCTATTGCATAATAATTTATCACATCCTTTGCATTTGTTTTCTCTTTAAAGTTTCTCCGGTATATTTCTGTAGCACAGATAATAAACTTTGACTTCCTGTCAATTTTATTCCAATGGCCCCTCTTACATTTTGATTACTGAGATCAGTACTGGTGGATCTGTCACTAGGTCACACCTCTTTTCTTTTTCACCGCACATAAGAATTTCTTTATCAAGATAAAAATCGGATGGTACACTAGTTTGGTTGAAATGTCTAGGTCAAACCATACAGGTTTCTGTATTGGTAGTTTTATTTTTCAGAGAATATATGTTTTCAAGGCTGTGAAAGCTATCTTTTGCCCGATTGAGTTAGAGAGGGCCTTATTGTGGTGTTTGCCTATTTCAGACTAACAAGCCTAGTTGAGTGGTTCTCATGATAGGCTTTGTCAGGCCGTGGTTCAGGTTGAGCGGCTATGTGAAGGGGTAAAAGTTCATCAGTTGAGTCCAGGTATAAAAATACTTATACACCATGTTCTGAATAAGTACCTAGTCAACTAGTTGTAATATGTCCGGCACATATCTTAATTGCAAGGACTTAAATCATCAAATGTTGTGGTGTTAAACCTCTATTAATCAATGTGATACTGGGAGGTATTAAACCTCTCTTAATCAAAGTGATACTGGGTGGTATTAGACATATTTTTCTAACTGGTGCATTAGATAATCACTTGGATTTCCTTTTGTAAAAGGAGCACCCGGATTACGAATTTGACGGAAGCACAAATAATTGATTTTCTTATCCATAGTGAAAACTTAAGCTTTGTCTGTTAGTGTAGAATGAACCCTGTACTCTAGAGGAGTATGATCCTAAAAGGAAAACTCCCTTCAAGACTCGATTGTTGATAGCATTTAACGTACTGCATAGTGTGCATCATCTTTTGGCAATTTTTTCAAATTGTGTTTGTGTTTGATATACGCTGTATAGGTATGTAGCTTAATCCTTATTATTGATCATAAATAATTTAATCCTTGTTTTTGATCATAAATTTATTTTATAATGAAATGATATTTTCTATGGAGTTTTCCTGTGTAGCTGGTCATTGTGTGATCCTTATTATTAATGTGTTATAACTTGATTTCTGGTCTCCATTTTTCAGTGTGCCTCAGAGCTGTTAAATAGGAAAAAATTGCAAGGCAATAAGGTTGTGGAGAAATTAGATAGCCTAATTGTGCTGACTTTTTTGCATCTTGAATCCTGTCAAAGTAGTGGCCGATTGTCTGAGGTACTCCCGCCAATATAACTACCAACTCTTGTGTGCAACAGCACAGATAACATGTTTTATATAATCTTCAAACAACGCATAGAATGATTTTTAAATTGTTAATTGAATTCTTTGGTTAGGTATTTGATATATTATTGATGTCATTTAAGAGAACTGTGCTGAATACATACAAGTCCAAATTTACCCAGGTACACTTCTGTTCTTTTTTTACTGTATATAACTTGCTTGTATTATGTTTCTTGTTGGTACTATTTCCATGAAATGCGTAATCACTGACTTTGTTTTGATGCTGCAGTTTGTGATGTTCTATGCATGTGCATTGGATCCTGAACTATGTGGTGTGAAATTGGCTATTGTTCTCAGAGATATGTTTGAATCACCTGTTAATCCCCCTATTACTAGGTAATGGTGGCTTGCTTCAAGTTTTATCAACAAGGCCAATATCACGCATATAACTTGCCACATTTGTAATCGTCTTCATATGTTTCAGGATGAGTGCTGTTGCTTATCTTGCTAGCTATTTATCTCGTGCAAAGTTTCTTTCATCTGCGTTGGTTGCTGACATCATACAAAGGTTTGTAAACATATTGTCTCTTTGTCTATTAATTATAAAATTGACTTCTATGTCTGTTATGAAATTAAGAAATTGATAAAGTTAAATCTGACATTCTTTTTTTGACTTTTCAGATTGGTAGATTGGTGTTTTTCATACTGCAAGATACATGATTTAGATATGAACCCGCAAGCTCACCAAGTGTTTTATTCTGGGTGTCAGGTTCGTCCGTTGACTTTTTAGGATGTGATGGTTTTTAACGTGCTTTTGATTCTTTCCATCACCCTCCCTGCACCCATGTGTTTTATTTTGGCTGATAATACAATGAATATGTCATGAATATAATAAATTCATCCATCGACTTGTTTTCTTGTTTTGAAGCCAGGGTTTATTGGTGGATCATGAACTTTAATTTTGTTCATTTTATTTGTTTTGGTGTGAGCAGGCTATCATGTACATTTTATGCTTTCGCATGAAATCATTGGTGGACGTGCCTAGGCTTAGAATGCAGCTTATCAAAATGCCAATGTTGTTACTCTGGAAACATAAATTGAATCCCTTGAAGGTAAGGAACAATTTAGAAAGCTGACATGGTTTTATAGTAAACCGAATGTTTGGCAATGTTTTTATGGATAAATTTATGAGACTAGTGGAGATTGCATTTTGTTTAAACTTCTCTTATAACCTTGTGTAGCTTTGTCTGAAAACAAAACTTTGAGCCTGATATAAAATTTTCTGACAGGTGTGTTTGCCTAGTGTAGTAGAAGAATTTCTTAAACAGGCAAAGGCTGCTCGGCTTTTCATGTCAGCCGAGTTATTTGTTTTTGAGGATTTGCTAGAGGCTGATCTTTCCAAGGCTTTTGGTGGGATGGATAGACTCGACATGTTCTTCCCATTTGATCCATGTTTGTTGAAGAAAAGTGAAAGGTGTGTAACTTGTCTTGATTTGCCCTGTATATTTTCTGTTAATATTTTGTTTTCTAATAATTTTCCTTTTTGCTCTCCATTCCCACTGTCTATGCTGACAATCCCCAGCTACCTAAGACCACACTTTGTCCGCTGGTCAAGAGTCAGAACTACATATGGCGATGAGGAAGAGAGTGATTCTGGAAGTGAAGCATCAGACGACGATTTTGTTGACTTAAATGCAAAGGATATGATTGATGATGATGATATGATAGGTAGTGTTGGAGCAGGTCTTGATTTTGACCCCGACTTGAACAAAATGTCGATCACTCCCAAATCGTTCAAATTCGGGTTTAAAGAACAGATGGAGCGGGGTCACGAGAATGGTATCGAAAGTTAGACTATCTGCTAGTTTGCCGTCTTGTGATTCATGTTAAATATTCGTTTAAGCTTGTAGTCAAAGCCTGTCAGTTTTGCAAAATTTTAGGCCAGCCTACTAACACAATGGTGTCTTAGAAACTGAAACTGAGCACACTATAAAAATTGTCTTATTTTTAATATAATATACATTTTGTTAGTTTGAGTTAAACTGTGCGTATATAAGTATCATGTCTAAATAAAATAAATTTTTTATAGCTAAGTTGTGTTGCGCCTTTGGGCTGAGTAGAGTGCTTATGGATTTAAAGTCCTATAATCGAGGATTTCTTAATGTACCTTTAATATTTTTTAGCCATCAAACGAAATTATTTAAATTTCTCTAGTTTTTGGAGATGCATGTCCAAACGCATTAATTTTTGAGTAAATGTTAGAAATATTTCGGAGATGAATATCTGGAACAATTTAAAATATTCAATACATTCGACTTAGAAGTTAATTACATTTAAATTGTATCGGAAATGCATCTTTAGAAATATAACAGAGATACATTGCGAAATGTATCTCGTACAATAAAAAAAAAGTATGTCCATGATTTCAGTATCTCGTACAATAAAAAAAAAGTATGTCCATGATTTCAGATGGATCAAAAATGCCATACAAAAATAAGATATCAATAAAGGTTGAAAATATTGTACAATTGAGTAACTATAAAATAATAAGATCGTTAAAATATAGTACAAATCATAGTATTACAATTATATAGTAAGAGACTAATGTGTGTCTCTGACTACCTCTCATATACCTCTTTTGTCTTGTCTACATCCTTGACCATCAATCCTCATTCCTTTGGCGTTGTCTCTAGTACAACAATGTTCCCTGTGCCTTCATCATGATGACATCTAAGACCTGTCTCACATTAGATCCATCAAAGAAGATACTTTTGTCAATGCCTGCCCACGCAATCTCCACTATGCGATGACACTTATGCAAGACATCCTCAACATAACCTAGTTGTGTCTGCTCCTCTTCTAGTATCTCCTGATGAGTTGGTCTTGACGGATATCCTAGAGCAGCATGCACCATGTACGGATGTGACACCCTGAAGAACCATCTGATGTACCCTTCGAAGTAGCTCCAGTCACTTTTAATTATGGTAATCCGTGCCTCCTCCTGTATCAGACGACTCTCATAATCATCAAACATGTCTTCTATATGTCTACGTGTCAAGGCAGGAGGAGCAGAGACAACATGGTGCCTGGAAATGATCTGAGTGTAGCTGAACTGCCGCATACGCGCTCGGACAGGTGAGGAGCCGTGAGATGCTATCCGCAGGCCAACCATCCAGAGTATATCACTATCTTGTCAAACGGTCGCGTCTCACGGTGATCAACATAACTGTTGAAGTGCATGTCCTCAGCAACCAAACGGTCAAGATAGACTTTGTAAGGTTCGGTCGCTTGGTTCCCTCTGAGCGGGGAAAAACAACAGCACACGGTATATCCCCAGTGTAAGTGTTAATACTCGCTCCACCGGAGATGCGCGGAAAGTGCTGGAGGATCCAAGTCTGAAATGAAAAATTTGGATCACACGAATTATCAGTAATGACTTTGCATGAAATGAAAATGACAAAGAAACATTAAAAGACATAATTATTACTGTCAATAGTGTGACGCTGTATGTGACCTGCTTCTTCTTCCACATACAACCCTCTTTCAACTTTAGGTACAAGTAGACCAAACAAGCCGTCCCCCCAGTTGTACTCATGGATTCGCTCAAAGTAACGTAGGTAGACAACGTCTGTATAGGTGGAACTCTTGTCCACAAAAATCACAGTGCAAACCAAACAAAAACAAGCATGCTCTCAATGCATGCAATCTGTGGAGCACCACCTGCTCATAATCAGCATTAGTCTACTGTGCACTCAGGATCACATCCTCATATACCTTCTTCAGGTATACAAATCTAACATGAGCACCCCTGGTCTTATCCAACTCCTCAATCTCTTCTCATGGATTAACCCCCAAATACTTTACCATCATATCGAGTGCCTCGTCTTTGATCATCCTCCCATGATCTAGGAATCTTCCCCTGATTGGAAGATTTAGCAAACACGAGACATCATTGAGTGTGATAGACATCTCACCATGTGGGAGATGAAACAACGAGGTCTCCGAGTGCCATCTCTCCACGAATGCATTAAGCATCCTGTGGTTGACCATAGTAGCCGGTCATGCACAAGTCCTTCAGGCCAGATAATGACATAATCGACTGAAACCAATCGTCATTCGGCTGAGGCAATACATCAATCTTCCTCTCGTGGTTCAGAAACTTCTACAGACCACGCTCCTGAAATTTGTCTGAAATAATCAATGTAAAAAATGATCAATTTCAGAAATTAAAATTAACGTAAAAATAGATAAAGAATCCAACTAATGATACCTCTCCATTCCAGATATGTCTGGCAGTATGGTCTGGATATAGAGGTAGTAAGGACAAATCAACTGGACCACCTCCAAAAGCCTCTAGCTCAGCATCCACAACAGCCTCACCATTCGGAGGTGGCACTAGATCAGCAACACCATCAGTATGAGGTGGGATAGGATCAACATCATCATCGGTAGGAGGTAACACTAGTAAAACCTGACGCCCGCGGGATGATATGGGGAGTGATGCGTCAGATGGTGAATCCCATCTCCTACGGGAAGAAGAAGATGAAGTGACATGAAGAGAAGCACGAACCCTAGAAGTAGACGACTCTGCCTGGCCAGAGGGACCAACAGCCTCCGGAACCTGCTGACTCTTCTCCCACCAAACAAATGCGTGTTGAGCAACCCTGCCATGCCCCAGTCTATCATGTATATCAACCATTATGCTTGTAACTTAAAGTCAGACATGCCATTAATGCAGACAAACAACACACAAGCAAGAAAATATAAAAAATATACGACAAAAAACTAAAACGTTGAAAAGTTCCAGAGAAGCATCTCCAGAATTTTCTGCATAAAATTAAACGTTGAAATTTTTTGAAGATGCATCTCCGGAATTTTCTACAACTCAGAAGTTGCGTCAATGGCGTAATGTACCACATGCAAGCTAAAAAAAATGTTTTTATCATCAATTTCAACCAACAAACAACTAATACACCATGGCTAAACTATCTTAAATGTGATTTCTACTAATTTCTAACCATAATCATTGATTTCTACTCATTTACACTAAAACTCAAACATTTACCAAAAAATTACAAGAAATTGATGTTTTTGATGAAGACGGATGATGTTACATATGAAGATTGATGTTCCATTGAGTTTTCTTGAGCCTTGTTGAATGAAGTTTGACTTGGTGTAGAGAAGAAATTTGAGAGAGGTTGAAGTTGAGTTGAGTTTGAGTAAAATATGAAATGAGGAAGGAGAAGAGTCTGACACGACTTAACCTCCAAAATATTTCGGAGATGCATCTCCAGAATATTTTAATGTCAACTGACCTTTTGGTGCGTCCGGAGATGCATCTCCAAAAACTGAAGACATTTTTGGAATTTCGCGTGGTGCATAAGAAACATATGGGGTGCATTAATAAATCCTCTTTCATATTCTTGCTTGCATAACAAACATTTCTATGCTGATCAATTTATGTGTTAATGGGCTCGTATACAGTTTGGATAAATAATGGGATTTGCTTCACACCCTAAGAATTACTTTTCCACTCTAGTGAAGAATCAAAACTATCCTTAGAATTCAGAAATGCATCTTCGGACACATCCCGAATACATAAAATCCATCTGTTTTTAAGTCACGGCCCAATTATTTGACTGAATTTAATTTGGAAGTACATTTTTGTAAATCTTACAGAGGTGTATTTTTGGAACTTACAAAAATAGAAACAAATGCACGAAGATAAATTGATATTGATAACTTAAAAAAATGAAACATTAAGTAGTGTTATAATTACAATGGACAAACGAAGATAAATTGATATTGATAACTTTAAAAAATAAAACATTTTGTAATGTTATAATTACAAAGGTCTTCGCTTAGAGCGATACCTTCATACTACCTAAGGGGAGGTGACAAGTGAATGTACCCAAAGGGAGGTATCGCCTCGCCCCATGCAGTTTCCTATCGCCCCGTCATGGAAAATATGGGATAAGGCGTTTCTCGGATTAAGGAAAAGTTAAGGTCATTACTGACCCACGTCTCCCTTGAAAATAGGTGTTTAACGGTCCACCATTGACTGGTGGGCAACAACCCTTTCCAAGGAAACTCTAGGCCTAAAGGGAATCTATTTCAAGGAGGGATGAGACATACTCTAAGTCATACACACTCTCCAGAACTCAAAGAGCTCCACGTTCATTATAGTCTTATCACATACAATTAACCTAACCGCTCACCTGTAACCAAGCATCGACAACCATGAACAGGGTCTCTCACCTTACGTGAGCAAGTCACTTAAACTACCTAAAAACACTAGCGTACATAGATTCTTGTTGCCTTGAGGAAACTCTCACCACCAAAACGTGTTATACACCTACTAAGGCCGATGAGCCTCCCTGCCCTTGCAAGGGGAACACACTTGTACTTTTTGACCAGTACAATGGCGCCCACCGTGGGGCTCCGATAAAACTAACTTGGGCCACATCTCCAATCCAACACTTCCACCCCCTTCTGAAGATGTATGACTTATTCCTACGTTACAAAGCAAACACCATCGTCGGAGGTATCTCTAGGAGGGGCAACTCCAGATTCGCCCGAAAAAGATACGCGAAACAAGTGTTCGCGAAAAACGTTATACCCCTAGGCTTCCCCAGAAGCGTCCTTGGGAAAACAATGGTTGGCATTGTTTTCTCCTAGAAGGATGCCATCGGCTTAACCCTCACGACGACGATCCTTTAGTCATCATTATCCAACATGACATCTGGGATATCAAGCGCGTCTTGATAGATTCGGGTATCTCCATTGATGTGCTATTCTAGGATGTCTTCTGGAAACTACAATTGGATCCGAGCGACATAAATAGGTTCAATGGTTCCTTGATGGGATTATCATGCGAACAAATACAAATAATGAGCCATATTATCCCCAAAACTACATGCGGTGAGGCAGCTAACACCAAGGTCATTGACATTAACTCCCTCATCGTAAACACCATGCGACCTTACAATATCATCAAGGGCGTCCTATGGTACTTAACCTTAAAATATCCTCTCCTAGATGGGCGAGTGGGTACAATCAGAGTAGATAAACAAGTGGCTCACAAATGCTATATGAGCATCCTGAAGACAACAAGAGAAGAGCCCACACTGGTTGGTGCCCATCCTTTTGAAGTTCCAAATACTAACTTCGAGGGTTGGATCCCAGATTGGGCGCGGAGGCTGAAAAGCTCACGCCCATGGAAGACTTGAAAGAAGTCTATATAAGTCATCATGCCCATTAAGTTACGAAGATAGACACTTCCTTGTCTATAGAAGAGGAACGAGAACTAGTCGACCAACTCAGAAAGAATGTTGACCTATTCGTTTGGCCCCCTCAGACATGCCAGGTATAGACACAAAGGTGGTAAGCCATCGCCTTGCCATCCATCCATCCGCCAAGCCAATAGCGCAGAGGAAACAAAAGGTAGGTGAGGAAAAAGGGCTACCATTGATGAAGAGGAGGAAAAACTATCTAACGTCAGATTCATCACTGAAATAAGACACTCCACCTGCCTGACCAACATAGTTCTAGTGCAAAAGGCCAACAATAGATGGCGCATGTATGTAGATTTCACAGATCTAAACACTGTCTGCCTCAAGGATCCATATCCACTACCAGACATCAACGCCTCGTTGATGGGTCGTCAACTACCACACTTTAAGTTTCATGGACGCCTACTCGGGATATAATCATATCCAAATGGATCCCCTGGATGCGCCAAAATAACTTTCATGTCGAACCATGGCAATTACTACTATAATGTGACGCCCTTCGAATTTAAGAACGCTAGCGCCACTTACCAGTGGCGCATGGACATTGTCTTCGCACATCAGATAGGGCGAAACCTGGAGGTATACGTCAATGACATGATTGTTAAAATTGGGGAAGAGCATAACCATGTAGATGATCTAGAGGATATCCTACAATCAGTAATGAGGTATGATATATGCCTAAACCCTTACAAGTGCTCCTCTAGGGTTCAGGTGGGGAAACTTTCGGGTTTTATGCTAACGAGGGGAGATATTAAAGTCAATCCAGACAAATGTCAAGTGGTCATCAACATGAGGAGCCCTACTGACCTTAAGGAAGTGAAATAACTCACTGGGCGCCTTGCTACCCTATCTCGATTCCTCTCATATGCAGGTGATAAAACCTTCCTTTTCTTCGCTTCCATGAAGGAAAAAGACAAGTTCGAATGGATAACCGAGTGTGAGGAGGATTTCACCAAGGTCAAGAATTTCCTCACGTCGCCCCCGATCCTCATTCGCTCGAAGAAGGACTCACCTTTACTCCTCGACCTCTCGGTTATAGAGCAGAGAATGAGCTCAATCCCCGTCGAAGAAATAGACAGGGCAAAGAAACCTGTTTATTTTGTAAGTAAGGTGTTCAAAGGCACCGAGACACGCTATTAGAAAATTGAGAAACCAGCGTTGACCGTTGTTATTACGGTAACGATAAGAAAACTTAGACTATACTTTCAGGGGCACAAGATCTAGGTAAAAACCAACTATCTTGGCCGACAGGTTTTGGAAAAATCCGACCTGACTAGAAGAATAATATATTGGGAGGAATATCTCCCGGAGTACAATCTTTAATACTGTCATACGGTGAACTGACTTCGATGTGTTTTGCTTTGGAAAGCAAATGTCGCGGTTAGCAAGAGTCGCCACCGACTTTTCTTTTATCCAATAAGGAAAGGTGGAAAAGAACAGGAAAGACCTTAATTAGATTTTGGGTTCGGGAGGTACATTATACAAAGGGAAGGTGTTATCACCCTTTGTATCCATGGTTATCCATGGGCTCTTAATTGCTTGATCACTTATGTTATTTTTTTTCTTGTCTAAAAAAGTGTTTGTGAATTGCTTAAAAAATGTTTTGAAAAGAGAGTTTAACTTTGTAATGATTCTTGTACGAATGTATACAAAGTATTTATCTCGTTTAATTTTGAAAGCGGTTTAGAAAAATATAATTTGGTAATGATTCTAGTACGAATGTATACCAAGTGGTGATTTTCTAGTATTTGCAAAGTGTGATGTATGAAAAACGTTTTAGGTTGTGAGTCAGCAATTAAGAGTTATATCCACCCAAGGTCTTTATGGGTATTTCCTATCCTTATGAGGGTGAAACTGTCCTTACTATTGAGAAGTAAGTAGTTTTATCCTTTGGATGTAAAAGGGTCATCGTAGGGTCATCGATTGGTCATTAAAGGCAATATTTGTAAGGATACCTTAGCATTCGAAGGGACGATCATCATTTAACCGTAGGCTACAACGAAGGGTCATCGAGGGACAAAATCATATATTCGAAGGCAACATCCGAGGGACTATGATTTATTTTATAGGGACATGATGATTTAACCGAAGGGTCTTTGCTAAGTGTATCCCCACATTCGCGGGACATGACCATAATACCGTAATATCGTAAGGCAACAAAGAGAGGTCCAAGATCACATATTCAAAGGCAATATTTGACAATCAATTAGGTAGTTGTAATCAATTAGGTAATTAGGTCCATATTATAATCAATTAAGCAATTAGGATGAATCTCCACATTAAAATCAATTAAGTAATTAGGATGAATCTCCACATTAAAATCAATTAAGTAATTAAGATGAATCTCCACAAGTGTATCCCACAAATAAGGTGGAATACCTAGCAAACTACTTTTCCGGGAATATGTAAGCCCTTACACAATTCAGCAAACGGATTAGAATATCGAGACAAAGTGCAATTGAGAATTGCACTACAAAAGAAGCACAACAGTAGTAATGTCAGGCGAAATAATGCATGATTATAATGAATCAGATCAGGCAGGCACAAAACAGAACAGAAAAATTCAGCGACTGTCATGTTCGCTGCTGCCTCGTCTAGCGAAGGCTTAGCGAGTGCTCGCTACATGCTCGCTTAGCGATGTGCTAGCGAGCGGCTACGGGTTTGGAGTTTGACAGCAGTACGATTTCCGGAACTCCGAACCCTATGGCATTCAATTACAGAAATAACATGGTCAAACATTCAGGATATTCAGGCATACTTAAACTCACATGCAAACTCTAATTACATATCCAGAAATTCAATCATGATGCATTATGTATTTAGAGATTACAGATTGGAGGCATAAAACAGTAGTGATGCGCAAACCTGTTTGCAATTGAATTGCAACGTTGAATTGGCAGATCACCTTTGGTATCGGATTGAGTTGGGCGGAGGTAACCTTTGTGCAGATGAGTTGCCTTCAGGGTTTCCTTTAGGGTCGCTCTAAATTCTCTCGGTTAGCCTCCAGGGTTTGATTGCTAGGGTTCCCGTTCGTCTCCTTCTGTCCCCTCTTTCTGACTGAAATATTGGTATTTATAATGGTTTGTTGTGACCTAATGGGCTCAGAATGAAGTCCAGAATTTTTTTGGTATTCGCAAGCTTCGCTAGGCGAGTATTGTAGCGAAGGGTTCGCTAGGCGAAGGATTTGCTCGCCTAGCGAGCATGCCGGTTTAAGTCTTTGTTCCTTTAAGGTCAATAAGTTGGAGTGCCTTGAAAAATGCCTTGTAATATTAACGGGCAAATTTTGGGGTATGACAGCTGCCCCTGTTCAATATTCTTGAACCAAGAGAGTTAGAATGGTGTGTACGCCATTCGTGATCTGGAGGTGGAAGATTATTGAACACTAGAATGCCCCAAAAATTTGCACTTGTTAATCGAAAGTTGGTCTTGATGGAGATGGGCTTAAAGATGCCATCCAGGAAGTTTGATGATGAGAGCTTCAGAGTGCGTCGTACATTAGACGATATCTGAAGACATGGGTGTCATACCGGATCATACGCTAGACCGTATAGTGAGTCCTCCATTATGCTGTCGACTTCGCTGGGGAGTCAGAGTGTGTTATACGCTGCTGGGGATAAGGGATCAGAATGGATCATACGCTAGACCGTATCTGAATAGCAGAGTGAGTTGTTCATTAGGCGGATGACTTCGCTGGGGAGGAAAGATCAGAATGGATCGTACGCTAGATCGTATCTAAGTTGCGGAATGAGCCGTTCGTTAGGCTGTATCTGATGAAGGTAGAATCAGAATGGATCGTACGCTAGATTGTATCTGAGTTGAAGATCCAAATGGGTCGTACGTTAGACCGTATTGGAGTTGCAGAATGAGTCGTACGTTAGGCTGTATCTGAAGAAGAAAGTAGTCGTACGCTAGACTACACCCCGGAATGCACCGTACGCTGGGCAGCATCTGAGGATTTGAAGGTCCAACTGGGTCGTACATTAGACCGTATTGGAGTAGTTGAAGGTCAGAATGGATCGTACGTTAGATCGTATCTGAGTTGAAGGAGTCATATGTTGAGCTGAATCAGAATGAACCGTACGCTAGGCTATATCTGATAGTATTTGTATATGTTGTATTTGCAATGAATATCTGGGGTGGGCTTAAAGATGCCACCATTGGGCGGATATCAGAGTGCTTGCCAGAGTGGATTGTATCTGAGAGATGTAGTTGAATCTTGAATGTAATTGATAAAGATGTCCGTCTGAATGGACCTTTGTTTTGACTGTATCAGGAGGATAATTAACCTGAAAAATAAAGTTAGCTTCATGCTATGTCATGATGCATGAGATGTTTTATGCTTATGAAAATGAATGCGAACAATGTATGCATGCGTATGCTGTGAAATGATATAATGAATGAATTATGCATCTGAAAAGTTTTTCCTGGCGACTCCCTGGGGAAAATAAATCCCCATCTTCTGGTTGGAGATGCTTGTATTGATGACCCTTTCTTGGCTGGGGATACTTGATTTCTGTCTGGTGGTAGAGATATTCAACAGAGTCTGGCTGGGGGATGGAGGAGATGATCCGTCTGTCTAGCGATGCCGACCTCTTCTGGGAAATAGCTGTTTTTGTTGGGGAATGGAATTAGCAACCGGATTCATTGGAACGCATGGTTAGACCTTCTCCTCGATCCTGAAGTCTTTTGTAATTGCTATTTCCGTTTTATGCATGTATTTTTGACAAACATCGATCATATTCAAATGCACATATCAATTCAAATTAAATCAATGGACATTTACGCAACCAAAACAGAAAAAGTAAAACAAAAGCATCTTTTTGGAAATAAAATTGTATTGAGTTTGAAAGAGGGCCTATAAACAGGCAATTTGTGTACAAAGAGACAAAAATCCTAGTAAGAGGAAATTGTCGAGAACATAAAGAAAAAGCTATGAAGGAAAAGTCCTATCGATTTTAATTCTGCTACTGTCATTATGTCTTCAAGCATCTCATCTCCTGCTGTCGGATAGAAGTGATTGGCTTGTTCAGTCCCTTGAACTTGGATGAAGCTGTCTGAGAACGGGACATAGTCATACGCTTTTAATCCCTAATTTTTGCCTGGACCGCCTTTTCAGGTTTTCAGTCCACCAGGATATCCTTTTTTTGCCCCAGCCGCCTTTTCAGGTTTTCGACTTGCCGGGTGTACATTTCTACATGTTTATCCCTAATTTTTGCCCGAACCCTTTTGGTTCGTCGGGATGCCCTTACTTTTGCCTAGGTACGTCGACCTAGCGGGTCTCTTTTATGCGTAGTATTTTTTGACTATGTCTGCGTTCACGGGATGTGGGAAGTCTTCGCCATCCATCGTAGCAAGTATCATGGCTCCACCAGAGAATACGTTCTTAACTACAAATGGCCCTTCGTATGTGGGAGTCCATTTGCCCCTGGGATCACTTTGTGGTAGAATGATACGCTTGATCACCAAGTCGCCGACTTGATACACCTGTCTTTTGACCTTTTTGTTAAATGCCTGGGTCATGCGCTTCTGATATATCTGCCCATGACAAACAGCCGCAAGTCTCTTTTCATCAATCAAATTTATCTGATCGAGTCGAGTTTGAATCCATTCATCCTCGTCTAAACCCGCCTCTTTCATGATTCTTAGAGAGGGAATCTGAACTTCCACCGGTAAGACGGCTTCCATTCCGTAGACTAAAGAGAAAGGAGTTACCCCTGTCGAAGTGCGTACTGAAGTGCGATAACCATGAAGGGCAAAGGGTAACATCTCATGCCAGTCTTTGTATGTTACTGTCATCTTTTGTATGATCTTCTTGATATTCTTATTAGCAGCCTCCACGGCGCCGTTCATCTTCGGCCGGTACGGAGAAGAGTTATGGTGTTTTATTTTGAACTGCGTGCAGAGTTCAGTAATCATCTTGTTGTTCAAATTGGAGAGAGAAGGTTTTCCAAATGTATATTTGATAAGATCCATCTTAGAAATCAATAAAGTGGTATGATTCAACATATACTGTCTTAGTCAGCGAGTAGCCCAAGCCAAAGCACAGCAAGCTTTCTCGAGCTGTGAGTATCTTGTTTCACAGTCGGTACCTTTTGTTAAGGTAGTATATTGCATGCTCTTTTCGACCAGACTCGTCATGTTGCCCCAACACACACCCTATTGAATTTTCTAACACGGTCAAATACATGATTAGAGGTCTTCCTTCAACTGGTGGCATCGGATTGGAGGTTCTTGGAGATACTTCTTGATTTTGTCAAAAGCTTCTTGACATTCATCATTCCATATTATCTCTTGATTTTTCCTCAGTAATGTTCTTATCTACTTCAGTACCCAGATTCACAGTTTCAATTGATTCCTCATGCGGCTGTATAGTCTTTTCTTCTTGTAGTAACAGTCTGGCAAATTCTCAGGTACTTCACAATCTTCCTCACTTCCATCCTCGGCTTGGTAGATCGGATTTTCAAAGTCATAATGAACAGTAGCAGAATTATTATCAACAGGATCCAGAGTGGATATGGATCTGCAATTTGTTACGTGAGTGTGTGCAAGAAAACATAGCTTATTTGAAAGATGACAGGAAAGATAAAGAGCGCAATATTTGAATGCAAAAAGGTCCATTGATTTATTGAATGTGAATATGCTTATAAAAATGACAAAACATTTAACAAAATTTAATACATTAAAATAAGCAATAACAATTACTCCTGACTAAAGGAAATCAGGATAGTATCTTCAGCCTTCCAATTATCGAGTCCGTCACCAATTGTTGGGAAAATCCAGCTATCCAAGTCACAATCGTTATCAGCATCTTCTACAGCATTGACAGTCTTGTCATGGTTAGACAGAGGGGCAGTGATGTCATTAGGAGTCTCCGGAGGATCAGAGGTAGCCGCCTGTATCTTTCCACTTCGAATGCCGCGTTCAACATGCTCACCTGTTAATATAAGTTCAGTGAAACCCGATGAGGAACTTCTCAATAGATGGCTGTAGAATGGGCCAGTCAGTGTGCTCATGAACATGTCCACTAATTCTCGATCAGTCATGGGGGGTTTGACTCTGCCAGCCAAATCTCTCCATTTTTGAGCATATTCTTTGAAGCTTTCTTTAGATCCCATAGTCATATTCTGCAACTGTAGCCGAGTAGGCGCTAATTCAGAATTATACTGGTAGTGCTTGTAGAAAGCTGTCGCTAAATCAGTCCAGGTGCGGATGTCAGAGTTCTCGAGCTGATAGTACCATTCTAACTGTGTGCCAGACAAACTCTCTTGGAAGAAATGGATCCATAGTTTCCTATCAGTGGTATACGGCTGAATCTTTCTCACATAAGCTCTCAGATGCATCTGAGGACAAGATGCACCATCGTACTTAGTGAAAGCGGGGACCTTGAATTTGCGAGGAATGACCACATCAGAGACCAGACCTAAGCTTTCGAAATCCGGGCCGGGCGCCTTATGACCCTCCATAGCTAGCATACGTTCTTCCAGCAACTTATACTTGTCATCTTTTGGAGAGTACTGTTCATTTTCATAATCTTCATCGTCGTCCTCATGGTCGAAAGGATCAGCATTCTCATCTTCCGAATCATTTTCTGTCTCCTCTTCTTGATCCTTCGGAATTCTAATCTTGATTCCTGTAACCTGTCCTTTAAGCCTTCTTCCCGGGTTAATGTAACTCACAGGTTTCTTGTCTTTTTTCTTCTCGAGCAAGAGAGCCTTCAGTTCCTCCTGCCCCTTGGATAAGTTCAAGATCATCTCCTGGAATTGAGCATTCTGAGCCTGGAGATCTTTGACAATTTGTTCGAGGTCCATTTTTCTGTTTGCAGGAAAACCGTGAGAACATTGATCCCTTTAGAGTACCTGTTATGCAATGTTATGTTATGCTATGCAATGTATGAAATGTTTTCAATGTTTAAAGTCCTGGAAATGGTTAGTACAATGCCATGATGTTATGATGTCGTGATGTTATGATGTTAAATAAGTAACAAGCATAAACAAGTCACACAATAATCATTCCTAGGTTTTAAGGCTTGCATGAGTTCCATAGGTAAGTACCCTCCCCACTGAAGGTTGGTTCAACCTGTCCTAGAATAGTAACCGGGTTCTAGAAGGATCTCAAATCATTGACCTTCCTTTAAGTCCACTTCAGTGCAACACCAAGTGGTTGACCAAAGCTTCCCTAAAGTCCAATCTCAAAGAGTGTAGTATCGAGTCTCAACCAACCCCAGTCGGAACCAAAGTATGTTATCTCACTACTTTCTAATGGCCAGGATGAGTCAATTAGGGTTCTAAAGGTCTGGTTAATGCTTTGATGACACCACGCGGAAGCCAAATTTTTCCTCAAGTAAACATGAGGAACATCAGGACATCCAAAGTGTCACATTAACCGTAGCCATCATTTTGACCATTCCAGTATACGCCGGATAGTCGCGATGATCTATTGCTACTTACCTAAGGTACACTAGGTCCGGGTGTAGGATCTTTCACTCAAGCATAAAATACCCAAGCAATCCCTTAAAAGTAAATCAGACAATTTGAATAAGTGATCTTGTTTTTTAAGGTAACCTCTCTTTTTAATATCCCCAGCAGAGTCGCCAGTTCTGTCATACGGTGAACTGACTTCGATGTGTTTTGCTTTGGAAAGCAAATGTCGCGGTTAGCAAGAGTCGCCACCGACTTTTCTTTTATCCAATAAGGAAAGGTGGAAAAGAACAGGAAAGACCTTAATTAGATTTTGGGTTCGGGAGGTACATTATACAAAGGGAAGGTGTTAGCACCCTTTGTATCCATGGTTATCCATGGGCTCTTAATTGCTTGATCACTTATGTTATTTTTTTTTCTTGTCTGAAAAAGTGTTTGTGAATTGCTTAAAAAATGTTTTGAAAAGAGAGTTTAACTTTGTAATGATTCTTGTACGAATGTATACAAAGTATTTATCTCGTTTAATTTTGAAAGCGGTTTAGAAAAATATAATTTGGTAATGATTCTAGTACGAATGTATACCAAGTGGTGATTTTCTAGTATTTGCAAAGTGTGATGTATGAAAAACGTTTTAGGTTGTGAGTCAGCAATTAAGAGTTATACCCACCCAAGGTCTTTATGGGTATTTCCTATCCTTATGAGGGTAAAACTGTCCTTACTATTGAGAAGTAAGTAGTTTTATCCTTTGGATGTAAAAGGGTCATCGTAGGGTCATCGATTGGTCATTAAAGGCAATATTTGTAAGGATACCTTAGCATTCGAAGGGACGATCATCATTTAACCGTAGGCTACAACGAAGGGTCATCGAGGGACAAAATCATATATTCGAAGGCAACATCCGAAGGACTATGATTTATTTTATAGGGACATGATGATTTAATCGAAGGGTCTTTGCTAAGTGTATCCCCACATTCGCGGGACATGACCATAATACCGTAATATCGTAAGGCAACAAAGAGAGGTCCAAGATCACATATTCAAAGGCAATATTTGACAATCAATTAGGTAGTTGTAATCAATTAGGTAATTAGGTCCATATTATAATCAATTAAGCAATTAGGATGAATCTCCACATTAAAATCAATTAAGTAATTAGGATGAATCTCCACATTAAAATCAATTAAGTAATTAGGATGAATCTCCACAAGGGTATCCCACAAATAAGGTGGAATACCTAGCAAGCTACTTTTCCGGGAATATGTAAGCCCTTACACAATTCAGCAAACAGATTAGAATATCGAGACAAAGTGCAATTGAGAATTGCACTACAAAAGAAACACAACAGTAGTAATGTCAGGCGAAATAATGCATGATTATAATGAATCAGATCAGGCAGGCACAAAACAGAACAGAAAAATTCAGCGACTGTCATGTTCGCTGCTGCCTCGCCTAGCGAAGGCTTAGCGAGTGCTCGCTACATGCTCGCTTAGCGATGTGCTAGCGAGCGGCTACGGGTTTGGAGTTTGACAGCAGTACGATTTCCAGAACTCCGAACCCTATGGCATTCAATTACAGAAATAACATGGTCAAACATTCAGGATATTCAGACATACTTAAACTCACATGCAAACTCTAATTACATATCCAGAAATTCAATCATGATGCATTATGTATTTAGAGATTACAGATTGGAGGCATAAAACAGTAGTGATGCGCAAACCTGTTTGCAATTGAATTGCAACGTTGAATTGGCAGATCACCTTTGGTATCGGATTGAGTTGGGCGGAGGTAACCTTTGTGCAGATGAGTTTCCTTCAGGGTTTCCTTTAGGGTCGCTCTAAATTCTCTCGGTTAGCCTCCAGGGTTTGATTGCTAGGGTTCCCGTTCGTCTCCTTCTGTCCCCTCTTTCTGACTGAAATGTTGGTATTTATAATGGTTTGTTGTGACCTAATGGGCTCAGAATGAAGCCCAAAATTTTTTTGGTATTCGCAAGCTTCGCTAGGCGAGTATTGTAGCGAAGGGTTCGCTAGGCGAAGGATTTGCTCGCCTAGCGAGCATGCCGGTTTAAGTCTTTGTTCCTTTAAGGTCAATAAGTTGGAGTGCCTTGAAAAATGCCTTGTAATATTAACGGACAAATTTTGAGGTATGACAAATACGTCCCAAGGGAAGCATCAAATCTTAATCCCTAGCCGAGTTCGTAGCAAAACTCAGCTCGCCCATAGACGAGAACCCCTTTCAGAGTGGTTGGCATATGTAGATGACACCTCCAATGTGAAAGGAAGTGATGTTGGAATAGACCTCGAAGGACCCAACAATATATTTATCGAGCATGCGTTGAAGTTCGAGTTCGCCTTCAACAACAATCAAGCAGAATACGAGGCCCTCATCACCGATATGATTCTCACCTTGGAAATGGGAGTTACTAGACTAAAGGCCAAAAATGACTATCAATTGGTCGTCGACCAGGTCCCAAGTCAATATCAAGCGAAAGAGCCACAACTGATAAAATATCTATAGAATGTACATATTTTATCCTTGCGTTTCCTCTCTTTTGAAGTAGTGAACGTCCCTCGCGAGCAGAACTTCAGGTTGGACCTCCTGTCCAAGCTAGCCACCTCGAAGACCGTAAGGTTTAATAGAGAATCCATCCACGAGACTCTCGCCTCCCCTAGCATCGAGGCAGAGGAATTAATATTCCCTAGAAATCATCCCCTAATCAAGTTGGATGTCACCCATACTGCACTATCTGCAGTTGGGCCAGCTTCCACCTAATGAAGGAGAAGAGATAAAGTAAGAAATAAGGCTTCCAAGTATACCATACTCTCGAGGAAACTTTACCGAATGGGAAAGGCTACCACCATGTTGTGATGCCTGGGTAAGGATGACATCACCCTAGTGCTCGCAGAAGTTCACAAGGGAGTATGCATAAACCACATCGGTGGAAAAGCCATCACTCACAAGTTATTAAGAGCAGAGCATTATTGTGGCCCACTCCAATGAAAGGAAACATCACCTTCATTAAGAAGTGTAATAAATTCCAGAGACACGTTGACCTTCACGACACCCTCTCATTGACCTTTCTACCAATGAGGGATGGACAACCCATGCGCATTCCCCTTGGGGCCAGGTCAATTAAAATTCTTGATAATGGGAGTCAATTATTTCATCAAATGGATAGAAGCGAGGCAGTGGCTAAGATCACGACAGAAAGAGTGCGACACTTCTATTGGCAAAAGATAATATGGCGATACAGAATCCCTTGAGCCACTGTCTCCGATAATGGGACCCAGTTTGCTAGCCATGGTCACCGACTTCTGTAATACTTGGGCGTGAATGAAGAAATTCGTGTCTGTAACACCCTAAATTTCCCCCGCGTAAACTTCAAACATTTATCTGAGTAAAACTATTCAACATGCAATTTAAGATGCTACACTACAACATACAATCAACCTGCTTAATCGTAAAGACATGTAACACTTGACATTTATAAAAATAGTAGTAATGATCACATGTCTGAATGTTAACTTTTATTAAAGAGCAACTGAATAACAATAACAACAGTTAACTCAACACATCCAACATCAACATAACATGTCATTATCAGGAATGTTAAAACATAACAAAAGACACAACGTTCCCAATTCCCCGAGGTTACACATCAGAGCAGACACTGACATAAAAATAAATAGAATACTTCATCTTCCACTCACATCTGAGCTCCTACTACGGATTATCTGCACGTTACCCACATGGAGGAAACATTCAAATAGAAGGGGTGAGATATCATAATTATATAAAGGAAAGCATAATGATAAGTAAGCATAAGATTATCACATGCACATCACCCATCCCACAACACAATTCCACATAATCCACACAACATATATTCACACATAATAGCAACATAACAACCATCCGACATAATAACAACGTAATCAACCATCCAACACAATAATAATTGCAACCAATGTACGTTGCAATGAAACTGAACAACTCGACTCAATGCATGTGGTACCAATACGCGAACACTCAGGTTCACCGCTTCGATCCTCACCTCCTAGGATCAAAGCCACCAATTTGTTACCATCATCTCCGATAACATTTCACCGATTCCATCACCTCCGAAATCAGCTACCGGCCTAATCCACACAATGGGATTTAAGGCTCACTAACAATGGACCATTTGTCCAACAACATAAATGCATGCAACATATTATATATGCAACAACAACATCATGTATAATGACCTACCATCATAGTTAATGTACACCAATAATACTGGCCATCATGCATCAAACACATGTTATACGACTCAACAACATCAACATACAACATAACAAGCAACAACAATGCATTTAAGGTTATGTCACACCATCACATAAATATTATAATGCATTTCAAAACCATAGCACATAAAAATATTCATTCTCAGGTACTAAAACTAATTTTAAATGAAAGTACATGCTCACAGCTTTCCGACGCTTTGAAAGACACTCGAATCGGACATTCAAAATAAAAGTTATGAATTTTAAATTTTTTTAAGAAATTGCTCCCAGTGTAACCGGTTACCCTAAAACCAGTAACCGGTTACACTACACCCTATAACGCAACCTACACTTCCACACACACATGGTAATCGGTTACCCCAAAACCAGTAACCGGTTACACCCATTTTTTCAGCCCTGCGTGGCCTCTGTTTCACAGGGTAGTCAGTTACCCAAAAATCGATAACCGGTTACACCTTCTAATTTTTGCCCGTAAACGTGTTTTTAAGCAGTGTAACCGGTTACTCTATTTCTGGTAACCAATTACACTGTTACAGAAGCACTTTTCTGCAACTTTTTCAAAATGAAAATTACTTAAAATTCATCCCAATACCCCATTTTCTTACGAATCATTTGTACTATATTTTAACACGAAAAACACTTTTCCAGCGTTCAAAACTCCAACTTATTTACACCTAAAATATTCATAACTCATTTCCGACTCTGACTTGAAACAACCTCAATCACACAACATGGACAACATACAAACCAATCAAATTTTATGATTCCATCAATAATAATTGCAGCAATTCATCATACCACACACACACAATTCAACAATTACCAATTATCACAATGATCATGAATATAGAGAAAAAGAGCACATAACCTACATGGCATAATCTATCCACCATCATAATGTTAATCCTTAGATAATCAGAAGTCCACCCTTACCTTAGAGTTCCTAGAAATTGATTTTTTATCCTCCAACAATGGTGAATTCTCCTCTTGAGTCCTAGCCTCTTCTTATCCCTTTCTCAGTTTCTTCTCTTTTATCCAAAATGTTACATTCTCTGTGTCTCTATCTCACTATCCCCTTTTATATTTTTATTATAATTCTTCTTATTATTACTAATCCCACTAAATAAAATAATAACAAATACTAATACATTTTATTATTTAATCTAAATAATAAAAATAACCCATTCTAATTAAATTAATATTAATCTAATATTAACTAATTAACTAAACAATAACTAATATAATTAATTAGTTTTACTCACCACACGACCCTTTCTACATTTTTGCTCACACACTCTCCAATACCTTAATTTCTATAATTCTAAGGCAACTACCCCATACCAAGGGTAACACAACACATCAAAACACCAAATCACCACAACATAACCACAACTATCACATAATTAAATTAAGAAAAATAATTTAAATAAAATTGAGGCGTTACAGTGTCTGTGGTACACCACCAATCTAACGGTAAAGCTGAGTCGATAAACAAAGTAATTCTTAAGGGACTCAAGAAGAAACTTGATGACACCAAATGCCTATGGTCATAACTACTCTATGAGATACTATGGTCGTACCACACCATACCATATTCCACTACCAAGGAAACCCCATTTTCCATGGTCTACGGGGCAACCACAATGCTGCTCGTAGAGATTGAGACGCCCTCGTGGCGACGAACACAGTTAAACAAAGAGACAAATGACATAGGTTTAAAATGTACAGTAGATCTGATCAATACTTTGAAACGGTTAGACTAATTCATATTTTGAGAAACTTATAGACAAAGTTTACCAGATGATATTTTAGTATTTCTCCTAAAGTTCAACTTGTATTTAAGCAAGTGAGTGGTGTGAATAAATTGTACCTTTACTCCTTTTGCAGTATGTGTGTGTGTGTGTGTGTGTGCATTTTTCTGTGCAACCATTTTGTAACCATTTCAAGAGTAGTGGAAGTTTGTTATTATTCTCTCTTCTCTCTCTTGTTCATTGTTCATCTTTACCACCTTGTGCACCAACAATTGGTATCTAGAGCTCTAGTTCAGATCCATAGGGAAACACCACGAGAAACACGAGTGAAACAGTGAGGCATTGTGTGATTGATTTATGTTCAAAGAATTCGTGTTGAATTTCTGTTCAAAATCGTAATAGAATCACATATCTTGATTCAACGGGATTGGGAAACATTGTGTTTATGTGAGATCTGAGTGTATTGCACAAGGTTGAAAATGAAAGGAAACAATAATCTGAGTACCAAGCTTTTAGTGTTCGATGGCAAGAACTGGAATCGTTGGATGATTCAGATACATGTGTTGTTTAGAGCTCAAGATGTTCTTGATCTCATCAACGATGGTTATGTTCAGGTTATACTTCTAGAAAATGAAACAAATATGCAGAGAAATACTCAACGTGATATTAGAAAGAAGGATCATAAGGCTCTGTTCTACATCCATTAATGTATGGATGTGAACGTGTTTGAGAAAATCACTGATTCGACGATGGTGAAAGCTGCGTGGGATACACTGGTGCGATGCTACGATGGTGATGCATCAGTGAAGAAGGTAAAGCTTCAGTCTCTACTTAAGCAGTATGAGAATCTCAACATGAAGAACAATAAGAAGGTACCTGACTACATCTCCAGAGTGATTCTGATCACAAATGAGATGAAGTTGTGTGGAGAAACACTCTCTGAAGAAAGTATCATTGAGAAGGTACTTAGATCTCTTACTCCTCAATTTGATTACATCGTTGTAGCAATTGATTATTCTAAGGATCTGAGCACCATGAGAGTAAAAGAGTTGCAAAGTAGTCTAGAGGCGCAAGAGTTACGTCTGACTAAAAGAACATCCGAGAGAGAGAGAGAGAGGTAGAGCAGACTCTGAAAGTTTCTGTTGTAAAAAAAGACTAGAACCAGTCTTGGTCAGAAGCCAAGAAAAGACATGGTAGGTCTCAGAAGTCAGAAACCTCAACTTTTGGAAGTCAGAAGGGAAAGGAGAAGTATGACAAGAGAAAAGTTCAATGTTATAGTTGTAAGAAGTTTGGCCACTTCGCTGCAGATTGTTGGTTAAATAAGGAGAGGAAATCAGAAGAAACGAATACAGCCGGAAGTTTTGATGATGAACATGTTCTATTAATGGCTTCTGATTTTGATAGTGTGTCTCTAGAAGACTGGTGGTATATGGACACTGGTTGTTCAAACCATCTTACTGAAAATAAGAAATGGCTGGTTGATTTTGACTCTAGGAAGAGGACCAAGATCAAATGTGTTGATTATAAGTATACAAATGCTAAAAGAATGAGGAATGTTAGAGTGATTCTGAATAATGGAAAATCTGCGTTAATTTAGAACGTCTGGCATGTTCCTAGCATGAAGAGCAATCTGATGAGTGTAGGTCAATTAATTGAGAAGGAATTCTCAGTTACCATGAAGGACAATCTTTTGAAGCTGTATGACTATAATCAAAAATTGATTACAAAGTCAGAATAGGGAAGGAATAGAACATTCAAGGTGAATGTTAAAACTGTAGACCCTGAATGTCTTAACGCAACAAGTGTTGTGAAGGAAAGTGAGTTGTGGCACAAAATATTTGGTCATTTGAACTTCAGAAGCATAGGGCATATAAATTTAAAGAAACTGATACATGGAATTCCTGCAATTAAGAAACCAGAAAAGTCATGCAATGTGTGCATGAAAGGGAAGCAACCAAGACTGCCATTTGCATCAGAAATAACTCCAAGAGCAAAGCATGTTTTGGGAGTAGTGCATTCTGATATGTGTGGACCATTTCCAGAACCTTCACTAGGAGGGAATAAGTACTTTGTGTCATTTATGGATGAATTATCAAGGATGACATGGGTATCCTTTATAAATTTCAAACACGAGGAGTTTGCTGAATTTAAGAAATTCAGAATCAAGGCTGAGAAATAGAGTGGCCAGACTCTGAAGATTCTCATAACTGATGATGGAGGTGAGTATAACTATATAGAGTTCAAGAAGTTCTATGAGGAGAGTGGAATTAAGCATGAAATGACTGCTCCATATACTCCACAACACAATGGTCTTGCTGAAAGGAGAAACCGAACTTTGCTTGATATGACAAGGAACATGCTGAAGAAGAAGAGACTTTCTAACACTTTGTGGGGAGAAACTGTTGCCACTGCAACATATGTGCTCAACAGGTGTCCAACCAAGAAGATGAAGGAAATTGTTCCTTTTAAGAGGTGGACTGGAGATAAGCAAAGTGTGAGTCATTTCAGAGTATTTGGTTATGTCTGTCATATACACGTTCCAGATGCTACTAGAAAGAAACTGGATGATAGAAGCAAGGTGATGTTACTGGTGGGGTATCATAGTACATGTGCTTATTAGCTTTATTGTCCATTAACTAATAAGGTTGAAGTCAGCAAACATGTTGTTGTGAAAGAGTCAGAAGTATGGGATTGGAGAAAGTCTCAATCCAACTCCAGTGCAGAGTTAACTTCTGAAGATATTGATTCTGATTCTGAAGATGACTCAAAGCTGAAAATGGTTATGAGAGCGAATCCGAATCAGAAAGGCGAGATAGATTATGAGGAAGAATCTGATTCAGATTCTGATGGTGATTCAGATTTTGGTGGTAGTCCAGATTATGGGAATATTCCAGATTCTGAAGGTGGTCATGCTTCTGAAGTCGGTACTTCTGGAGTTCCAGCATCTGATACTGTTCTAGGATCAGAAGGTTCTGAACAATTTTAGAGGCCACCAAGAGTCAGAAATATTCCGAGAAGGTTTGCAGAGTTTGACATGCTACAAGATACTGAAGTAGATTATGAAGGGGAAATTATTCAGTGTGCCATTTTAGTAGATTCCAAACCTATGAGTACGGAAGAAGCTCTCAAGAAGAAAGTCTGGCTAGAGGCCATGAAATAAGAACTGGATGCCATAGAGAGAAACAAAACCTGGAAGTTGATAGAACTTCCAAAGAACAAGAAAGCCATTAGCGTGAGATGGATTTATAAGGTGAAGCTAAAGCGAGATGAATCAATTGGCAAACACAAAGCAAGGTTAGTTTTAAGATGTTTTATGCAGAAACCTAGGTTAGATTACTTTGAAGTGTTTGCGCCTGTATCAAGACATGAAACAATCATGCTAGTGATTGCGACAACTGCTAACATGCATTGGCCTCTGATGCATTTAGACGTGAAATCTGCATTTCTGAACGATCCATTAGGAGAAGAGGTTTATGTGTTACAACCTTCTGGATTTGAGAAAAAAAATCAGAAAGGATTGGTGTACAAATTACACAAATCCTTGTATGGATTGAAGCAAACCCCTAGAGCTTGAAATCTAAAAATTGATTCATTTTTCAAGAAGCAGGGATTTCAGAAATGTGAGATGGAGTATGGTGTCTATGTTCAACATACTTCTGAAGGAAATATGATTTTGGTGTGTCTGTATGTTGATGACATATTGCTAATAGGAAGTTATGCACATGAGATAGCTAAGTTCAAGAAGGAGTTGATGAATGAGTTTGAGATGACTGATCTAGAAAATATGTATTTTCTAGGGATGAAGATTATGTACTCTGAGAAAGGCATAATTTTACATCAGCTGGAATATGAACTTGAGCTTCTGAAGAGGTTTAAGCTGTTGAATTGTAAAGTTGCTGTCGCACCTGCTGGTACAAGTCATACATTAGATTCTGGTTCTGATGGTGATGATGTAGATGCGATAACGTTCAAGCAGTTGGTAGGGTCTCTGAGGTATTTGTGTAATACCTGACCTGATATTTACTATGTAGTTGGAATAGTGAGTAGGTTTATGAGTAAACCAAAATGGTCTCATTGCCAAGCTATTGTTAGAATTCTGAGGTATATAAAGGGAACTCTGAAGTATGGAGTTTTGTTCCCTTCTAGTGCTGAAACTGGCTCAGAACTTCTGAGTTACTCAGATTCTCATTGGTGTGGAGACAAAGTTGACAGAAGAAGTACTTCTGGATACTTTTTAAGTTTCTGGTAAGTCTTATTTCTTGGTGTTCCAAGAAGCAACCAATGGTTGCTTTGTCAACCTGTGAATTAGAATATATTGCAGGTGTTGTGACTGCATGTCAAGTTGTGTGGCTTCTGGATTTATTGCAAGATCTGAAGATCAAGGTAAACAAGCCTCTGAAGCTGATGATTGATAACAAGTCTTCAATCAATCTTGCCAAGAACCCAATGTTACATGGGAGAAGCAAGCATATTGAGACTAAGTATCAGTTTATGAGAAATTAGGTTCAGAATGGAATGCTAGAAATTGTGCATTATAGCACCTAGAAGCAGCTGGCAGATGTTCTGACGAAGGCGATCAAGACTGATCAATTTCTCCGCTTGAGGGATGAAATTAGTGTTGTTAGTTTTGGTTAAGCTGAATATGAATTAAGGGATGATGTTAGAATTAATTCATATTTTGAGAAACTTGTAGACAAAGTTTGTTAGAGGACATTTTAGTATTTCTCCAAAAGTTCCACTTGCATTTAATCAAGTGAGTGATATGAACAAATTGTACCTTTATTCCTTTTGTAGTGTGTGTGCATTTTTCTGTGCAACCATTTTGTAACCATTTTAAGAGTAGTGGAAGTTTGTTATTATTATCTCTTCTCTCTCTTGTTCATTGTTCATCTTTATCACCTTGTGCACCAACAGAAACCAAACAAAATTCCATTTTTTCCAGTAAAACAAAAACGAGGCAGTAATCGTGAACATTCAAACATTTACGACGATGAAACAGAGTCTTGCAACATAATAAAAACCGAAGGAAAAAGGAGGATACCATGTCTTTTGCTAGAGCGGTGCAGAATGTTTGGAGTTTGTTTAAAGGTTGTTATGGAGAGTGAGAGATGACGTGTTGTGGCAGACACATGCATTTTGGTGGTGTTGTGAGCCACTCCGTGGTCGGACGACAGAGAGAGTAGCTTACGCAGTGGTGTTGGATTTGTCAGTGGTGAGGTTTGAAAAGGTCGAATATGATGGTGGATGTTTTGGAACAAGGTTGTTAATATGAGAATAGAACGTTAAGGTGATATGCGTTTGGATTTGAGGTTGTGTTGTTTGTATGAAGGAGCTGGTTATTTGGTTGTGAGTGCTGGTGGAAAAATCAAGTGTTGATGTTTTTATGTTAGGTGAAGAAGAGGGCAGATGAGTGGATGTGAAGAGTCATGGTGTTGGTGTGTTGTTTGGTGTAGATGAAGATGGAAGAAGAATAATGGAGAGGAAAGAGATAATGTTTGTTGAAAGAAAATGCAGGATGATTTATTCTTGTTTTTACCGCACATGGAAGAAGAAGATACCACTTCTTCAAATGCTTTCACTTTCCTTTTTTGATTTTTCTTTAAGAAAGAGGGACTCAAATGATGTAGCACCACTGTGGGTGTTTCATATTGGCTGGGTACTCTCTCTTTGTTGACAACACAAGTTACTATTTATATTAGTTCTTAGGGTTTTAGAAATGAATAGTTCCAATTTTAGCCCATTTAGATATTTTTAGTGTTAAAAGAAAAGTAAAATAGTTAAAATAGAATAAAATCAAGTATTAGAAAATAATTAAAATAAAATTGAAATAACACTACCAATAGTTCTATTTAATTAATACAAGTATTTTGACGAAAAAATAAAAATAAAAGGATTCAAAATAAATAAAAATTGAGCACAAAAATGCTTGAAAATTAAAATGAATGCATTAAAATGATCAACGCGAAATAAACCTCTGGAAAACAGACATGTTTTTTGATCAAATTTTTGAAGTAAAAATGACCGGTTAAAAAGGCCCAAGCTGATCAAAATGCGATCGAAAAAGTAGTTTGAAAAATATAAAACAAGCACGTGAGGTTAAACTACACGAACTGTAGATTAATAAGACTGACATATGCAGGCTCAATTTTGCAATTTTTCGTCAGCTAATTCCACATACATTTAAAAATTGATTCAACCGGTCTGTCTTTAGATCCAAAAATTTATTCTGGACGGTATTTTAGATATTATGTAGAACGAAATGTATGCTATGATGAGTAGATGATGCAGATGTCTTGTGAATGTATCGATTTATGGATTGAAGAATTGTGAATAGACAATCAAATACAATGAAAATCAACTCTTGGACCCTTTGCTTCTAATTTTCAATCATACTTACAATCAAAATCTTACAGAGATTCAGATGACAATAATACTCTTGACTATCATCCATCTGGACCTTTGAAATTTAATGCAATGGAGTGGATGATGCATTGAGATTGAGAAGACAAGCCTTTTGACTTCTTAATCAATAGATTGACTGAATGAATGTCATCAAGACCAGATAAAAATGTCAGAACTCCTGACTTTTCATCTAAACCCTGATGAATGCTTTTAGCTGATGAAATACATGATCAAATAAAATGTTCGTGATATGTTGATGCGGTGAAAAACTCATGGTGAAATTTAGAGTATGACAACGACATGTCAAGGTAGCAATTAATCGGGAAGGCCAATCAAGAAAAGGTAACTGTCTCCTCGAGATACAAGAAAGAATGATTCTCCTTTACTCCACTCTACATATTATGGAGCTGGGGCAAGCTATTCTTTGTCTCTAATCCCAAACTCAAGAAAACTTATATATATATATATATATATATATATATATATATATATATATATATATATATATATATATATATATATATATATATATATATATATATATATATATATATATATATATATATATATATATATATATATATATATATATATATATATATATATCCACTCTACATATTATGGAGTTGGGATTAGAGACAAAGAATAGCTTGCCCCAGCTCCATAATATGTAGAGTGGATATATATATATATATATATATATATATATATATATATATATATATATATATATATATATATATATATATCATTCAAAAGAGATTAAATTCTCTCTAAAACTATATAGATAGGAGCTCTCAACAACCCTTACGTGGACGATCTCTTAATACATTTAAATACCTAAATCCTCATGTAATCTTACTCTAACAAGGCTACCCTTTATTACACTATTTTAGCAATGACCTTTGTCCTCCTCAAAACTCATTAATTTTTTTTTTGCAAAGGCAAAGAAAGCTATCATTAAAAATAAATCCTATATGACAACTATGTCAGGAAACAAAAAATTACAACAAACTAGTCATTAATATGCATGGACTAAAAAAAATAGCACCAAATTCAACAATCAAATGCACCTAAACAACACCAAAATCTATCTGCAAAATTACAATAAATTCAACCATAGACCGCATGTATAAACCATACTTTCTAGGCAAATAACACATACTAGAAAACCGATTGAAATTACGTACCAAACCACCTATAGATCTGATGAATTAAGTTCTTGATCAGATCACTCAAAATCTAACTTTAACTCTATCAAAAATTGACTCTCCACGAGACTGCTACAAACACAAACCAACCACTCCCAAACCCAAAAATTTACCTTGCAAGAAAACACATAACCAACTCCAACACACAACCGATTGAGCGATTCACCAAAATATACCAAGATCTACAAAAACACACATAGGGGATCTGTCTACCACTCGACCCCCGCCGCACCACATAATTGGTACCACCAAAACTCAAGAAAAAAGAACTCTTCAATCACACAAATAATTTACTTTCCCCCCGATTCCAAAGGAAAATAAACTTATGTCAAAAAATTATTCATCTATGAAACCTAGACTTGCCATTGGATTCAAGAACCATAATTTTATGTTGTGTTCCATTTCCTTTGCTTTTACTTCTATCCATTTTAAAGCATGCATTTTCACCTTCTCTACCATATTTTTAGACTCAATATTTTTGTTTTGAAATAATTCTACGTTCCTCGCTTTCTAAATATTCCACACACTCGCGAAGCAAATTACTTGGGTTGAATTACCGACTTTTCTGCCTTCATCTAACAACCCTTCAAATTGCTTCAAATGCAAAGTACTATAATTATGCATAATCGTAGATATGTTTAACCAACGACACACAACATATCAAACCCCCCAAAAAAACTTGGACACTCAAAGAATATATTTGCCATCGACTCTTCTTTACCGCACTCTCCAACATATTGACTTGATCCATTACTAATCACACCTCTCCTTATTAGGTTATATCTAATAGCTATTTTATTTTAAAAGATTCCCCAAACTAGACACGAAGCTTTCTTTCGACAAGATATCTTTATGTCACACCTAGCCCTAATCCGAATTAGTCGGATTATCGAATTGTGACAATAGCCCGTTATCCACTTCCTTAACTAAGTAATTGGTCTATTGATGATGTAAAATAAAGTTCCACCAAGTGAAACAATATCTACTTCCACTCACTGTTCCATCGTCTCTCACCCCCATATTTATAAGGTTTTTCGACTTATTTTTATATATTCTTCATATAAAATAATTATGTTTTATTTTATATTCTAAAGCAGAAAATATAATATCATAATAATAATAAATAAATTTATTTAAATAAATCGAACTGATAAATTTAAAAGGTTTTTTTGATGTAATGTAACATAGTTTTTTTAACTAAATAAATTTATAAAAAAATATAAGTCTTTTATATTAAAAAATGTGTAGTATGATTTAGATCTATGTTAGTATTAGTTGGCAGTTATAGTTCTCCTACCCACTTTGTTTATATAATAATGTCTTAAATTTATCTTGTGGTTTTGAAGGAGGGGTCATTTGTTGCTTTCAATGTTTTCAAATTATTACTTGATGTCTTCAATATGCTCTTGTGATCTCTTCAACAATCGATGTCAAAGTTTTAGCTCAATACAAAATATATGAATTTTAATATGCTTTAGGGTTACAATACTTTAAATATAATTGACTAGAAAAGGCTTGATACTTAAACAACTTATTGTTATGAGAAAGAGAAAGAGAAAGATTGTAGAAATCGATCTCTGTGTTATTAGATTGATTCTCTACTTATACAAATTGGAATAATCACTTGGAGAGTTCTTCTAATCATGCTAACATAACCTACCTACAAACTCTCAAAGTAAGTGACCCACTAACATCTTCCTATAAGCCACGTTGAATTAGCACTACCATCATGACTAGAATAATGGAAATAATTAAAATAACTACTAATTAATTTTATTGACCGAGCAAGAACTATAATTCAGATAACTGTAACTCACAATTCTTTTTCGAGTATCTATCTAATGCATAGTTTAAATCGAAATGAAATTTGTTTTAATAATTTTGATGAAAGAATATATTTCAAGGTACAAGAATATATTTCAAGGCACTAGAACTCAACATTGACAATCATTGATAGGGTTGTTCATAGTGTTGTTGTAAGACTCCAATTTTGATCTTAAGATCTCTCATGCAATTTCATCATAAGCATTAGCATTGGGATCATGTCTTGGCATCCTCCTTACCCCTCTTTCATTGGGTTTGTTTTGGGAGAGATCACCAAGCATTTTGTGATTATATCATACTTGTATATTATTATTTTTACTAACCAAAATACAAAAATATGTCTTTGCATTTGCCTAACTATTTTGTAGGAAGGACATGATCTCATTAATTCATCAAGTTCACATCTAGGGTTTGAGACCCTCATGAACAAAGGGCACAACCAAGAATTGATTCAAGAATGGTTATGAACATCATATACGAGTCCCAATGATCTCTACATGTTATATTGATCAAGTTTTCTTCAAGAGTTTGAGGTTGATTTGCCTTGGAAACCCTAGTTTGACTGGGTATCTTGAGTAACTTCTCCAACAAGCTATCTCACCAATTGATCAAAATTCTCAAGGGACACTTCAAAATTCATCATCTTATGCATATATATTCTACCATGAGCCAAGAAAGTCAAGAGAATTGAAAATTAGCAAGTTGGTTGATGGTGGTTGGCCAGATGAATTCATCTGATCAAAACTAGGTCTCCCTAGACCCTATATCCTACAATTTTCACCATATGAAAATTATTTCAAGAGAAAATTTACTCTAAGTGACATTTCAAACAACTTTCATGTTGAGACCTATAGCTAGTTTTGCTTGGAAAATCATTTTCTATGTTAAAACATTATAGGTCATTTTGTCTAAACCCTAATTTGAAAGTCAACTTACCAAGGCCATAACTTGCTCAATTTTTATGAGATGAAAGATTTCCAAGTTGCACAATCAAATCCAATGTGTCTACTTAAACTTTGATGTTTGGATTGGGAGCTAATTCAACTTTTTGAGCATGTGATATGAGGTTACGTTATAGGTCACTTTTGACCTATACCATTGATCAAGTGATTTTTCCAAACTTCAAAAATGCATAACTCTATCCTTTCAAATAAAAATGACATGAAATTGGTGACTATTTTGAAGGTATTTGAGAGAGATACAACTTTGATGAAGATACTTTTCTCATTTGAAGCTCATATAAAAAGTTAAGCAAGGTGGAATATTGAGACATATGGCTTGACACTTAGAAAAATTTTGATATGTCAAAAATTTCTAAACTTCCACCTCAAATTTGTCCAAGTTCCAAGCTCCAAGTGAAAAAGTGTTGAACATGAAAGTTGTTCCTCTTGATTTCACCTTTCTAAAGAGCTCAAATTCATTCATTTTGGACAAGAAATGCATAGGCTGCACATGACTTAAACATGGTGACATCACTTGGCAAGGATCAAGCTTCAAACATCAATGTGCACTTGCCTTGCAATCCAAGCTTAGTTCAGAACATCTGATATTCATGTGTGGACCTCAAGAAATCATTTCGTGGGCCTATGCGCGCCCATGCACACTTGCATCACCATTTGCCAAAATTGGAAAGTGAATTGGAGTGTGCAATTATCAACCATTTCAGCTATAAATAGAGCTTCAATTGCTCAGAAATAAAAAACACCTTCGCGCCAGCTTTGATCCCCCATCCCAAACCCTCACTTTGCAAAGGATAAGCCTGAAAAATTCTCTCGAATTTGAGCTTGAATTTCCACTGTTTTGAAATTCAATTCTCCAGGAATCCATAACTTCTTAACCATTCAATCCTTCTCCTGCAAGCAAGTGGAGTGAGATCAAGCACAAGCAAGATCAAGATCAATTGAATCCAGACCTCCATTGAAGATATTTTCCAGAAATTTTAAACTATTCGATTCTCTTAAATTCTTGCTCAGTTCTATTGATTCTTTGGTTGTCTGAAGTCCTACCAATGTAGGCAAGAAGATTGAGTTGCTTTGAGGCCAAATCGAAGCAACTCAGTTCATGTACCTCAAATTTCAACTCCATGTATCTCTCAATATACTTGGAGTTGGAGTGAATGGAGGTCAGATTCGAGCTCAGTGCCATTTTTTCTTTAAGATCATGTCCTTGTTTTTCATTTTGGTGATGGTTCATGGTGGACCAGTCCGGTGAGGTCCACCGGAGAAGATGACCGGAACTCTGGCTCCGGCGATGAGTTGGCAAAGCTCTGAACCACATGATCCTTTCCTTTTGTTTTAATCTTGATCGTTGGTTCTAATTACCACATGCGTAGCGCTGTTGACTCATGACAATGTGGAACGCGCGCTAGGGACCGTCTGATCTGCCACCTCAATTAATGAGGGAGATCAGATGGTCCACGTATTTTTGATTTTCTGAATTTTTTATTTTAATTGCATTATTTTATATAATTCATATTAAATTCAATTGATCCAAAAAATATGGGACTTTCACCAAAAATTTTCAAATTTTTTTCTATTTCATATTCTGAATTAAAATTATTTTTTGGATCATTATTAATATTTTTCATGAATTAATTGATTTTGCATTTATTTTTAATTTTTTAAAAATATTTTTAAATGTCCAAAAATTATGAAATTTTTTCTCCAAGGTCCTTTGACCTTGTTTGACCTATGATAAATCTTATGGCTATTTCTTTGGTGTTTTGATGAGATTTTAGGAATTGGACAAAACATATTTGATTTAAATGCACTATTTTATTATTTTTAATTGAATAAATGCCAATTATTTTTGTTGACCGCTTGTATTGACTTGTTTGAGTTTGCTTGTTGTTGTTGGGCCTTGATCAAGGTTGATTTGACTTTGTCAAATTAATATAATTGGATTTAGGAGATTGATGGAATGTACATTCCATCTCCCAAAATGAATGAATGATATTAATTTGGTAAAAGTCCTCCTTTGACCAATTTGTGATCTCATTCATCCCCTTCCCACTTCATCTAATTCCTCTTCTTAATTCATTCATTCCCTTTGGCCTATGACATCTCAAAGTCCTAATGCTAGTTGATTACAAAATTAACATAAGTATGGATGAGATTAGGCCACACCTTTTGCATATTCTTTTTTGTGTGAGGTATGTTTCATGAGCATAGTCCATTATACTATGTCTCTAACATGCATTAACACCAAAATTCTATTGCCCGGTCTCAAATAGTTGTGACTTCTACATAAGTCCAATTACGATTGCTTAACATAGCGCTAAATTTGTGACATAAAAGGCATAAGCATTCTAGTTAGTGAGATTGTAAGTCTCCCCTCTTTCATGGTATTGTGTGGAAATTTGGCCTTCTTTCCTTCCTTTGGAAAATGTTTTGGTTCAAGGATCCATACTTGTGATAAGTCGGTTGAGTGTTCTCCAAAGAATGTCTTGAAAAGAAAAAGTAAAACAAAACTAACTTCTAACCTACTAACTACTAACTTTTAATTTCAAGCTTTTACTTTAATGCAATTTACTTTTAGCACCTTATTTCATTTGCCATTGTTCATATCATCCTAATTGTTTATGTTAATGTAATTTTCACTTTGTCCATTTGGACCATATTGTGTGATATATTTTGTTTGTGTACTTTTCTTGTTTGTGTGGTCTTTGACCATTAATGTACATAATAATAACAAAAACCCTAAAAAACTTTTGAGTGGGCTGTTGGCTTGATCTTGGACAAATGGACTTAAAATCTAGACAACCTCCCCATGCAAAAGGACTTGGCCAATGCCAACTTGTTGAAGAACCAAGTGCTTGCAAATCTGAAAATTCATCTGATACATTTTTGAAGATCTCTCTAAGATTCATCTGCAACATGATCATTGTGGAGCTGTTATTTTAAACCTGTGACTTGTGGAATTCATCTGTTGCATGGGCTATTTTGAAGGAGATCATGGAATGGATAGGCTTGGATGAGGCCATCTTTATTTGGTGCCTTGCTCTTGAAGATAATATAATTATGCATTTGTGTGTTGCTTGATTCTAAAAGTCCAAGGGAATTCTGGGTTTCTATTGACATTTTTGTCTATTGGATTGCTACCCACTTGGTCAGATCTTTTCAACTTTAGACTTTTAAATTTTGTGCATAGGGTAGTCTCTTCATCTTCTCTCCATTTCTTTAATTTCAAAATCTCTCCCTCCATTTTCAAAATCTTCTTTGTGTGAACTATTTTTGTTCTAAACTTTGACTACCATTTGCAAATAGATAGAAACTTTGGCCTTATGCCATTGCATTTTCGAACTTATTTTCTTAAATCAAACTTGTAAATAAATTTAACTATACTTGACTTAAAATTTCAAAAAAGCCAAAAAGAACTAACTCATTCAAACCATTTTAGGCCTTTGCGCCTTTCAAACTTAAATTTTATTATAATCAATGCATCCACTTTTAAATTTGTATCACGAACTACGAGGTTTTGATCCCTCATTTTTATGTTGGTACGTAGGCACAAGTCCGAAGGTCTTGTCAAACACAAAAATATAATTAATGAATTCTTTTCTCATCCCCCATTCTATTTGTTTGTAAACATCACTTTGTACAAAATATATATGCACACAAAAAGGGCTCCCTAGGAGTATGTATGACACTTTGGGTGCTAACACCTTCCCTCTGTTTAACCAACCCCCTTGCCTGTTGTAGCACCTCAAATTTGCCCCCCTCATTCATGCATTCATTTTTTAGGTCATTTAACATTTCACATTGCATTTCATCATGTCAATCAGAATTAAATCCAAGAGCTTGAATATCATCCAAGACACTTTGTGGTTTCTATCTGGGCGATCAGTCAACACAAGGGAATCACTTGAGTTACTTCCAACATGTTCAAATGGGGCATATTCATCATGCAAAACGTTAATCTTGAAGAAGCAAAGTCTGTTCCTGAGCTGTCATGCTCGTCAGGCGAGTAGCGTGGTTCGCCTAGCGAATCTGAACTGTCATGCTCGCTAGGCGAGCAAATCCTTCGCTAGGCGAAACACACACATTTTCAAAATATAACAGAAAAATCTTGGACTTGGACCTCTCTCATTTGAGCCCACAAAGCCATGAAAATCAGGTTATAAATTCAGAGTTTCAGTGGAACAAAACCCTGGCAGAACAGAGAGAGAAGAGCTAACATAATTCAGAGCAGCTTCCAGAGACTGAAGGGAACTCATTTGCAAAAAAAAACCTGTTCCATCTCATATAAACCCTAAGATTGCTTTGAAAACTCAACGGTGCAATTCAATTTCATTTGATCTCTCCAATCAGGTTTTCCTTATTCCCATTACTTTATGCCTTCAATTTGAAATTTCTAAATGTATGAGGTATTATGGTAAATTTGAAAGAGTGGGTATCGTTCGGTTTTGCCCACGGGTTTAGATATGCATGAATGTGTAGAACAATGCTTTGAATGTTGATCACTTAATTTCGGAAATTGTACTGTTATCAAAGAAGAACCCAAAACCCGCAGGCATTCGCTAGCACCTTCGCTAGGCGAATCTGCAGCGAAGCTTCGCTAAGCCTTCGCTAAGCGATGCAGTAGCGATCGCGACAGTAGCTGCTTTTTGCTCTCTAATCTGTTTTGTGTTTGTTATGACATGCTTTCTATTGCATCCGGGCACATGTTTTGGTATGTATGTCATGTATTGATGTATGGATCCTCGCCCCCCTGACTTTGAGTTTTGATACCCTTTTGATGCATTTGTTTGACAAGAGGTTTAGGCCTCTTACCCTTGGGTTGCTTTTGTGAATTTTAATGACATGATTCATGTGGTTACGTTTTTATTTGGTGCAACTCTTGATTGCGCTCCGTCTTGTTATTCTAACTTGTTTGTTGAGTTTTTTTGTGAGGGCTCACATGACTCTTGAAGAGATAGCTCGCTTGGTATTCCACTTTATTTGTGGGATACCATTTGGAGATTTATTCTGATTGCTTTGCTGACTTGTTTTCCTTGATGGTGCTAGCCTGAGAGATCTCCGGGTTTCTCGTTCGTTTAGTTGCTGTTACTTCGGATCTTTATCCGTGGGGTAGATCTTTTGATCCCTTTTACATCTTTCCCGCATTTTACCGCTTTCTTAGCTGGAAAACCTCAATAGGAGGCAATGTTTTCTTTTGTTTGTTTACTTTTGTGCCCAAAGACCTCCGACAAGAGGCATCAGTGCTAAAGACCTCCATAAAGAGGCAATTGACGGATAAAAGGGGTTAGTAGTCAATCCCCCGTTATTCAGTGTGTCGTTCTTTATGCTCACACTACGTGTCGATGCTTCAGAACAAAAGCCAAGATCTTTTGTCCGGTCAGTCAGTGGAGAGGGTTCCACCTTTCTGAATCCCCACTTTTTGTCATGAGCTCACCCTGTCCAGGGTTAAGAGCTATGAGGTCTTATCCTCATTACCCTTTTGACCTGCTCACCCTGACGTTCAATGTCAGTGGTTAAGAGCCCGTTTGATTACCTTTCCATGGCTTGTTTGTCGAGGTTGATATGCCCCCTCTTGACTAAAGCCCTACCCATGTATGTTTGAGCCCCCTTGTTGGCGTATTTACTTTATGCATGTTTGTTTTGTACGGTACGATCGTCTCCCCTTGGGATTGCTAGACTTAGTATAGTTTCTCGTCTGCATGTCAATTAAGGTAGCACGATTCCTTCGTCTAGGACTTCCTTTTTGCATGGGCATTTCTAAAACACAAACAAACTCATTGGTTTTTTCTTCTCCTAAGAACACGTTAACTCCTTCTACTACAGGCGAGTAAGTCTTCAAAGGTCGAGCATCCGGTAGATTGCGTAGTAACGCCGTTCATCTAAAAAACACGACCCTTAACCCGTAGGTAGCCGAACTACGGTTTGCTCTGATTCTCATTCCAGATGAGATACGTAGGCATAAGACGCGATGTCTTAGCGAGCACACTCCTCTTTAACCCATAGGTAGCCGAGCTACGAAGACTCTGATTCTCATATTTAGATGAGATACGTATGCAGTGGATGCGACATCCGTGCGAGTCATTTTCTTTTGACCCCTCTTTTAGTGAATAGTACATTAGATAAACCCACACCCTTTAGACAAGAACAACAAAAATGGATCCCGTATAGTACTACGGATGCGTAGGGGTGCTAATACCTTCCCTTCGCATAATCGACTCCCGAACCCAAGATTTGGTTGCGAGACCTTGTCTTTTCCTTTCCTTTTTCCAAGTTTACTTCGAGCGTTTCCTTTCCCTCCTTTGGGATAAATAACGCACGGTGGCGACTCTTCTGTCATTTCTCTTTTTTTTGCCGGTTATTTCGTTTCGCATTTAGGTTGCGACAACTGGCGACTCCACTGGGGACATGTTTCCCTAAGCGAGTTCCTCCTAGCTTTTGTAGGTTTCTTGTTGGTTGGATGTTTATTTCTTTTGTACAGTTATTTACTTTCAGCATTTATCTGCTTTATCTTATTGCATTGTGTACATATCATTGTTGTGTCTACTGGCTCTGTGGTTTCTTTGTTTGTTGGGGTGGGATGTTCTATGAGAGATAAGCCCACTACACAGGCTTGAGCGTACACACAGGTTTTAGAGTGGATAGTCATGAGGCTTGCGTGGCATGTTGCTACGTTAAGTCGTTTATGAAGACCCACATTCCAGACGAGGTTTCTTTTGGATATATTCTGTCCTACGGGTGTTCCGTAACGGCATGATGTTCCCCTAGAAATCGTCGACTCTGGTGGCCATTTCCCGAGAACTCAGTCGAGGCCTCTCCTCCGAGACGCGTTTATGTTAGCTCTGGTGGGCGCATTCTCGTTGCTCAATCCGAGGACCCCGAGGCTGGGAACTTGCTATTAGGATGTCATGTTGAGGGGAGTCTGTGGAGTTCTTTTATCCCGTAATAATGCCAAACCTTCAGTGGTAAACGTATTATTCTCGACTGAAGGGCTGAAGTTGACGAACTTCTGTTCTTAGAACCTACCAGTGAGGGGCGGGCTATATTCAGGAAACCTTAACCTTCAACCAACCCGGTTTCCTGGAGCAGAACTTGAATCTTGTATTATATTCTTCAGTGGGTTTTTCTTCAGACGGTGCAACCTGATAGATGTTCAAGCAGATACAGCAGTCCTGATTCCCATGTCACTGCATTGCATCACATCATTTGTGTTCATATCATTTAATACATGTTTATCTATTTCTAGGACGGTTTACATCTTCTTCTTGATTCCGGTCGGGTTTCTTTGGTTCTCTTAAGATGGATATTGGCAGAAAAAGACACGTCGCCTACAAGTTTCCTGTGGTATGTTTAGAGCCTATTCAACAGCTGATGAAGTTAATAGATCTGGATTATCTAGAAAGATTCCGGAAGGATTATGGTTTGATTCTAAGTTTCGTTACGGTCCTCTCCAAAGATCAACATGATGCTCTCTTTACATTGTTACAGTTCTATGACCCTCCATTGAGGTGTTTCACGTTCCCAGATTATATTTTGGTCCCTACTTTGGAGGAGGTTGCTAGTTTTCTTAGAGTTCCTATCAAGCCGCAGTCGCTATTCTACAGTTCTGAGTCTCTGCCCGATCTCAGCACGGTTGCTTCAGCCACATATTTGGGGAAATCACTCTTGAAGTCTAATATGTGTCAGAAGGGAGGAGTCAATGGTTTTCATTTGAGTTTCTTAGTGGGAGAGGCCAAGAAGAAGCTTGAAGAAGGTGATCAGAGGGGTTTCAATTCTGTGTTGGCTCTTTGTGTGTATGGGATTGTCCTGTTCCCTAATGTGGCAAAATTTGTGGACATAGACGCCATACGCCTCTTCGTGTTGGGAAATCCGGTGCCGACCTTGTTGGGAGATTTCTTTCATTCAGTGCATCACAGGAATGAGAATAGAAGGGGAGGATTGGTGAATTGTTGTGCGCCTTTGTTTTATAAGTGGTTCAGTCCCCACCTACCCAAGTCAGGAGGGTTCGTTGATGTCAAGAACCCGTTGAGTTGGTCAAAGAGACTGATGGCGATAAGAGCTAAAGATATTTCTTGGTGGTCAGACCAGAGCTTGCTTCGGGCAGATATTATTCATAGTTATGGGAACTTCCCGAATGTACCGTTGGTAGGAAGAAGAGGAGGAATCAACTATAACCCTTCTCTAGCAGTTAGACAGTTTGGATATGCTTTAAGAACTCCGCCGTTGGAAAAAGATGTGGAAGAATCTCTGTTTTTTCATTCTTCATCTGATTTGACTGTATCCCGTAAGGCAGCTGAGGCTTGGCTCAAGGTGATCAAGAGAGGAAGAACTGTGCTTGGAAAAGGAGATTGTAGAACTTACCCTCAGTATGAAGAGTGGCTTCAAGGAAGAATCGAAGAGTTTGGTCTGCTGTTTCCTATTGAAGAACCTTTGTATCCACCTACTCCTGAGCAGTCAACCATGGTGAGCCGAGGTTGTATACAGGAGGCTGATTCCTGATTTTTGTTCCTCTCTTTACTTATTGTATTGTAGTGATGATCCACAGGCTTGTTGTGGAGATCATTTTTTGATGTACTGTTGGCTAAGGCCTTTCTCTTCTTGAACTCATTCATGTGATGATTTTCCTTATTGCATCCTGATCTCAGAGGTTTATCCACAACTCGGTCTTCTTGCGCTTTCTGTCTGATGTGAGACTGGAATCAAGGGGGTAGAATACCCATTGGAATGGATAAACATGTCATTGCATTTACATATTCATTTGCATATCTTGCATAACAGGTACCGCTGCGGTGTTCTCATATTATTTGGTGTTCCACTAGCAGGATAGCTGACTCAGGCATTCACCGGTACGGTACCCGCAGAAACCACCAGAGAGCAATGGAAAGCCTACAAGCAGAGCTCGCCGAGATGAAGATCCGCATGAACCAATTCATGGATGTGGTTCAGGGGGTGGCTCAGGGACAACAAGAGCTCAGGCAGATGATGCAGAGAAATCCCGCCACTACTCAACCAGAGACGTTGACTGATCCTCCAGCTGGAGAGGTTAACGGACCCAGTGGACTGGGGCCTACCCCGATCCTACATGTCACCTCCGGTCAACAGCCCGTCCATGATGATCAGGACGACCAATTCCCCTTGTTTCAGGAAGACTTTGGCATGGGTCATGGTATGGACCCCATGTTTAGAAGATTAGAGGAGAGGCTGAAGGCAGTGGAAGGACATAATCCTCTGGGAGTAGATGTTGCTGACTTGGGATCGGTCCCAGACGTGAGGGTGCCACCAAAATTTAAGGTCCCGATATTTGACAAATACAGTGGCAACTCTTGCCCAAAGACCCATGTGCAAGCCTATTTCCGTAAAATGGTTGCATACTCTGACGATGAAAAGTTGCTTATGTACTTTTTCCAGGATAGCCTAGCTGGGGCATCCTTGGAATGGTATATGAGGCTGGACAGAGCCCACATCCGTTGCTGGAGGGATTTGGCTGAGGCTTTCGTGAAGCAGTATCAGTATAATGCAGACATGGCTCCGGACAGAACTCAACTTCAGAATCTGTCTCTTAAAAGCAATGAGTGCTTCAGGGAATACGCTCAACGCTGGAGGGAGACAGCTTCCCGTGTTCAACCTCCTATGTTGGAGAAGGAAATGGCTAACATGTTCATGAACACTCTGCTCGGACCTTACTTGGAGCGCCTGGTGGGTTGCAATGCCTCCAACTTTGCTGATGTAGTCTCAACCGGTGAGAGGGTGGAGAACTACCTGAAGACATACAAGATCCAGAGTGGAGGTGGATCTTCATCAGGGGTGAAGAAGCCGTTCATTCAGGGACAAAAGAGGAGAGAAGGGGATGCAAATGCCATATCTTCTTATTAGAACAGGGGTAACCGGAGGAATAACTTTCAGAATTATCATCAACAACCGTATGTTGCGGCTGTGACCATTCCAGCTGCGGCACCACTACAACAACAATAACCACAACGTCAGCAAACTTAGTACCAACAACAGCAACAGGGTAACAGACCCGCCTATCAACAGAGGCAAAGGATGATGGACCGGCGTTTCGACACTCTTCCAATGTCGTACGCTCAATTGCTTTCTAGTCTCCAACAACTACAACTTGTGCAGTTACACACTCTGGCTCCTCCTGTTGGTAGGCTTCCGGTGGGTTACGACGCCAACGCTAGGTGTAGTTTCCACTCTGGGGCACCTGGCCACAATATTGAGAACTGCAAAGCTTTTAAGCATGTAGTTCAGGACCTCATAGATTCAAAGGCCATCGACCTTGCACCGGCTCCTAATGTCGTCAACAATCCCATGCCACAACATGGTGGTGCGAATGTTAATGTGATGGAAGGTGAAGCCAGATCCGTCAAAGATGTGTTGAAACTGAAAACTCCGTTGTTGGAAATCAAAGAATACTTGCTGAAGGCCGATGTTTTCCCCGGTTGTGGGAAGGGTTGTATGGATTGTGCTACTCAGAGTGGAGGTTGTTTGAAGCTGCAGCAGGGTATCCAGGCCTTGCTCGACGAAGGTACCCTCCAGGTTGAAGATTTGTCTGTCCAAGAGTCTGTGGAAGGGGTTGAGGAAAAGGTGTTTGAAGATGCTACTGATAAATTCGCAGATGTTGTTCCTACTGATTCTGTAATCATTGAGGATGTATTTAATTTTCCCAATGTTATTGTTGATATCCCAAACAATATGGTTGATTCTGATGTAATTGAACTTGATTCCGATGTTTCGGATGTTTATGTTTCAATGAATGAGATTTCGGAGTATGACTATGATGTTGCTACTATCACCATTTTCTACCCAACTAATCAGATCAATGTACCAGAAGCGCAATCGGTGCCACCAGCGCAACCGTCCACTATGACTATCACGACCCCTGGTCCTTTACCTTTCACCAGTGAAAGGGCCATTCCTTGGAATTATGGGGGGAGTGTGTACACGCACGATCATGGGGTGGAACAGCCACCGAAGGTAGAAGAGGGTCAGAAGTTTGAACTTGGAGTTGAAGGTCCCGCAGTGGACAATGTTGGCGGAATCGGGCGATTCACCAGGAGTGGTAGACTGTTCTCACCACCCGTTACCCAAACTGATAGTGCTGATGCTGCGGCGAAAGCCAAAGGCAAGCAAGTCGTGAATGAGGGTGCCTCTGCACCCCAGGCTGGTTCTGAGCCCACTTTTGCGAAGGATGTGGACGAGCTTTTGAGAATTATAAGGAAAAGTGACTACAAGGTAGTCGATCAGTTGATTCAGACGCCGTCTAAGATATCTATTCTCTTACTCCTGTTGTGTTCGGAGGCACACAGGGAGGCACTTCTGAAGGTTTTTAATGCTGCTTATGTACCTCAAGAGATCTCGGTAAACCAGCTGGAAGGAATCGTTGCAAATGTTCATGTAAGCAACGGGTTAGGTTTTACTGATTCTGACTTAACACCAGCTGGACGCAACCATAACAAGGCTTTGCACATCTCGATGGAATGCAAAGACACCGTGTTATCTCATGTTCTGGTGGATACAGGTTCCTCTCTCAATGTGCTACCCAAGAGAGCCCTGTCAAAGTTAGAAGTAGAGGGTTTGGTCCTGAAGCCTTCAAATCTTATTGTGAGAGCCTTTGATGGTTCTAAGAGGTCGGTGTTTGGAGAGGTAGAATTGCCAATTCAGATTGGATCACAAACCTTCAACACCGTCTTCTATGTGATGGATATCAGTCCTTCCTATAGTTGCCTTCTGGGTCGTCCTTGGATTCACAATGCTGGGGTAGTCTCTTCAACTTTACATCAGAAGATTAAGTTCCCAGTCAATGGAAGGATTATCACCGTCTGTGGTGAGGAGGACATTCTGGTCAGCAACCTGTCTACATTCAAGTATGTAGAGGTAGAAGGTGAATTTCATGAGACCCTATGTCAGGCCTTTGAGGCAGTTCAGATCAAGGACGCAGCTCCGGTGGAAGAAGTTAGAACGGGTGCCTCAATCTCATCCTTCAAGCAGGCACAGGCTTTGATAGATTCAGGTGTTGCTCCCGGTTGGGGACGTCTGTTGGAGGTACCAATGAAAGAAGACAAGTTCGGGATTGGGTATCAGCCAGTATTGACGTCTACAACTTCAACACTTCAGACTCGATAGAGATCGATTACTTTCTCCAGCGCTGGTGTCATCCGATATGGCCAGGTCTCTACGATCAACGATGAAGATGGGGATAGTGATTGCGACATCGACAGTTGGGTGCGCCCGAGGATCCCGAGTGAAGTCATCAATAATTGGTCTTCTGAAGAGATTGTCCAAGTCACTTTTCTGAAAGAGTAATTTTCTTTGTTTATTCATGCATATCCGAGTCTTACGTTCCGCCCAGGGCGTAATGACCCATTGTAGGGCTCATCTATGCGAATACCTGCATTTTTTAATATCAATAAAGGACGTCTTTTTGCACTCAAATATTTTGTTCACTGTCTTTCTATTTTTGCAGTTTTCAAAAATAAAAAAATATACATTTGGCAATGTTTTGTTTAGTTTCCACTTCTTGTTCACACTCATAAGCACATACCATCACTCATGCAGATGCACGTCACCGGATCCTATTGATAACAATCCTGCTATGGCTCGCTTCGACTTTGAAAATCCAATCTTTCAAGCCGAAGAAGAGGGTGATGAAGACTGTGAACTCCCTGAAGAACTTGCCAGGTTATTAAAACAGGAGGAAAGGGTCATTCAACCGCATTAAGAGTCTGTTATAGTGATTAATCTCGGCACCGAAGACGTCAAGAGAGAAATCAAGATAGGGGCTGCTTTGAAAGACGATGTGAAGAAGGGGTTGATTAAATTTCTGCAAGAGTATGTTGACATCTTCGCCTGGTCTTATCAGGACATGCCAGGGCTTGACACGGACATCGTGGTACACCACTTGCCTCTCAAAGAAGGGTGTCCTCCGGTCAAGCAGAAGCTCAGAAGAACAAAACCAGAGATGGCTGCCAAGATAAAGGAAGAAGTGCAAAGACAGTTGGACGTCGGGTTCCTAGTAGTTACAAATTATCCGCCATGGGTTGCAAACATCGTCCCAGTACCTAAGAAGGATGGAAAGGTACGAATGTGCGTCGACTACCGGGATCTGAACAGAGCTAGCCCTAAGGATGATTTCCCATTACCTCACATTGACGTTTTGGTGGATAACACAGCTCAATTCTCGATATTCTCCTTCATGGATGGCTTTTCTGGCTATAATCAGATTAAGATGGCGCCAAAAGACATGGAGAAGACAACTTTCATAACCCCATGGGGCACCTTCTGCTACAAGGTGATGCCGTTTGGTTTGAAAAATGCTGGGGCAACATATCAACGAGCGATGGTGACTCTTTTCCATGATATGATTCATCATGAAATCGAGGTTTATGTTGATGATATGATTGCCAAATCTCAGACAGAAGAAGAACATTTAGTAAATCTGCAGAAACTGTTTGAGCGTTTGAGAAAATTCAAGCTGAGGCTTAATCCGAACAAGTGTACTTTCGGGGTGAGATCTGGAAAACTGCTGGGTTTTATTGTTAGTGAAAAAGGGATTGAGGTGGATCCGGCCAAAGTGAAAGTGATACAAGAAATGCCTGAGCCAAGAACAGAGAAACAAGTCCGTGGTTTCTTAGGAAGGTTGAACTACATTGCAAGGTTCATCTCTCACCTAACAGCCACGTGTGAGCCAATATTCAAATTGTTGAGAAAAGATCAGGCCATCAGGTGGAATGATGATTGCCAAAGGGCTTTCGAGAAGATAAAAGAGTATTTGCAGAATCCTCCAATCCTTATGCCTCCAGTCCCAGGGAGACCGCTGATTATGTATTTGACAGTACTAGACAATTCCATGGGTTGTGTTCTCGGTCAACACGACGAGACAGGTAGGAAAGAGCATGCCATCTACTACCTGAGTAAAAAATTCACAGACTGCGAGTCGAGATACTCAATGCTTGAAAAGACATGTTGTGCACTTGCATGGGCTGCTAAGCGATTGAGACAATATATGCTGACTCACACGACCTTACTGATCTCCAAGATGGATCCAGTCAAGTACATATTTGAGAAGCCAGCTCTCACCGGAAGGGTTGCTCGTTGGCAAATGGTACTGACAGAGTATGATATCCAGTATACATCCCAGAAAGCCATCAAGGGGAGTATTCTGTCAGACTATCTTGCTCAACAGCCGGTTGAAGATTATGAGCCGATGAAGTTTGATTTTCCAGATGAAGACATCATGTTCCTCAAGATGAAAGACTGCGAAGAGCCAGTTGTTGAGGAGGGACCTGATCCAGACGAAAAGTGGACTTTGTTGTTTGATGGGGCTGTCAATGCCAGAGGAAGTGGAATTGGTGTTGTCATTACTACTCCGAAAGGCGCCCACATGCCTTTCACCGCTCGTCTGACCTTCGAGTGCACCAATAATGAAGCGGAATATGAGGCCTGCATCTTGGGAATTGAGCAAGCCATTTATTTGAGAATCAAGACTCTGGACATCTTCGGAGATTTAGCTCTAGTGATCAATCAAGTAAATGGTGATTGGAATACTCTCCAGCCCAATCTGGTCCCCTACAGAGACTACACGAGAAGACTGTTGACTTTCTTCACAACAGTAAAGCTGTATCATATACCTCGTGACGAGAACCAGATGGCAGATGCTCTCGCTACTCTATCCTCCATGATCAAGGTGATTCGGTGGAACCATGTTCCCAGGATTGATGTTATGTGCCTTGATAGGGCCGCGCATGTGTTTGCTGCTGAAGTGGTAGTTGATGACAAGCCCTGGTACCACGACATCAAGTGCTTTCTGAAGAATCAAGAGTACCCTGCAAGGGCATCCAACAATGATAGAAATACTTTGAGAAGATTGGCAGGCAGTTTCTTCTTGAACAAAGACGATGTGTTATATAAGAGGAACTTCGACATGGTTTTGCTCAGATGCGTGGATAGACACGAAGCAGACATGTTAATGCAGGAAGTTCATAAGGGCTCTTTCGGTACTCATGCCGGGGGACATGCAATGGCTAAGAAATTGTTGAGAGCAGGTTACTACTGGATGACCATGGAATCTGATTGTTTCAAATATGCTCGGAAGTGTCATAAATGCCATATTTATGCTGATAAGGTACATGTGCCGCCAAATCCTCTGAACGTGATGTCTTCGCCGTGGCCTTTTGCTATGTGGGGCATTGATATGATTGGAAAGATTGAGCCGACCGCCTCCAATGGGCATCGCTTCATCCTTGTAGCCATCGACTATTTCACCAAGTGGGTCGAAGCAGCGTCATTCGCGAATGTCACCAGACATGTGGTTGCCCGATTCATTAAGAAAGAAATCATTTGTCATTACGGGATTCCCGAAAGAATCATTACTGATAATGGTTCTAATCTCAATAACAAAATGATGAAGGAGTTGTGCCAGAACTTCAACATTCAACATAACAATTCTTCCCCTTATCGCCCTAAGATGCACGGCGCTGTTGAGGCAGCAAATAAGAACATAAAGAAGATCGTGCGGAAGATGGTCGTCACGTACAGAGATTGGCATGAGATGCTACTCTTCGCCTTACATGGGTACCGTACTTCAGTACGTACGTCGACCGGGGAAACCCCTTACTCCCTTGTGTATGGTATGGAAGCAGTCCTACCTGTTGAAGTGGAGATTCCTTCTTTAAGAGTCCTGTTGGATGTCAAGTTAGACGAAGCTGAATGGATTCGGACAAGGTTCAATGAGTTGAGTCTTATCGAGGAGAAGCGAATGACAACCATTTGTCATGGGCAGTTGTATCAAGGTCGAATGAAGAGAGCCTTTGATCAGAAAGTGCGTCCTCGGTGTTTCCAAGTCGGAGATTTGGTGTTGAAAAGGATCCTTCCTCCTCAGACAGATCACAGGGGAAAATGGACTCCTAACTATGATGGACCATACATTATCACCAAGATTTTCGATGGTGGGGCCTTAATGCTTGCAACTATGGATGATGAAGATTTCACTTCCCCTGTGAACTCAGACGCAGTTAAAAAATACTTCGCATAAAATAGACCCGCTGGACAATAAAAAGAATAGTCCGGGCAAAAAATGGGCACCCCGACGAACCAAGAAAATGAAAAGGTTCGGGCAAAAATTAGGGATTAAAAATGAAAAGATTGTACACCCGGTAAGTTGAAAACCTGAAGGGGAAACTTAGGCAAAAATGGGTATCCCGGTGGATTGAAAACCCGAAAAGGGTGATCCAGGCAAAAGTTAGGGATTAAGCGAATGGCTGGGTTCGGAGTAGTTCTGAATCTCATCCCATGTCGATAACTGGAAACTTTCGAAAGGTAGGAAACAGTCCAATCACCTTTTTCAGAAGGATGATCATCTGGAGGATCTTGAAGACGAGCGAGTCATAGCGGAATTGGAACCCAATAGAGATCCATTTCACATTGTCATTAGATTAATTTCTGTTTTTATCTTTTGCGCGATTACCTCTTTCCAGGGATTGCTTCCTGATGTAAATGCCTATTCAGAGGCCATTCAATCAATAAAATCATGTTATTCAGAAAATCCCTGTGTTCATTTTCATTTTACTGTTTTGTTTGCAAAAATGACGTCCGAATTTTTGATAAACATTGCATCATGAAACATAAGAGCTTTACAGGTACGTGCTTAATAAACATTGAAAATTGCTGTAAATTTTAAATGCTTTGGATCGTCTATTTAGAACAGGTACACTCGGGGTATTTCCTTAAGGTCCCCATCAAATGATCGCGAATGTTTTTCCCCAACAATTGGAATTTGGTATCTTATCCCTGCAGAGCTGGTCCGAGCGTTGGATTCTTCAATCCTCAGCAGGCTCTCACTGCTGTACTCTCCCCAAACATGTGCTTCAGACTATACATTCACCAGTAGAGTCGACAGTGTCCGACTGTATATCCCCAGCGGAGTTGACAGTGTCAGACTGTATCTTCCTAGCAGAAGCGGCTACTCCTCAGATTTCGATGCCAGATCGATGATCTCGACGTTATATCCATGGTCTCTTTCCTTGAAGCAGAATCTCGGTACCGTATCGGTGTTTGCTTCCCCTGCTGGGTCGTCTCTCTCGCAGATTTTGGTTGCCAGAACCACTGTCGCTTTCCTCAACAATAAGTTTTCAGTGCCATTCTCTCCCTAGTCAGAGCCTCGGTATTCTGTTATTTTCCAGAACACCGTGTGGCGGGTCATTTCCCCACAGAGTTCTTTGTGCTGTGCATCTCCAACAACCTTGCCAGGGTCCAGAAGATGGTGATCATTTCCCCAACAGAATTCCTTGCCTCGGCTTGGCATTCTCCCCAGCGTTTCACATCCGTTGCATGTAGAATCATACCGCATTGCATCATCCCAAATCACGTAGCATTTCCATCTTCATGGAGCATTACGCCATTGAAAAAGTCAAACATATGCATGTAAAGCATAAGACATTCTCGGTATCCCAAGTGACAAGCCAGAAGTTTGTTTCCAGTACTCAGACTGAAGATTGTTCATGACTTATCTTTATTATTCCCAGCAAAGGCCGTTGGCCCACGCGCCGCATCAATTATCATTTTCCTTATTTCTGCCGATGCTGACAGGCATGAAAGTTTCCAGTATTCAGACCGAAGTGGCATTCAGGCCAGTTTTCTAGTATTCAGACCGAAGTGGCATTCAGGCCAGTTTTCCGGTATTCAGACCGAAGTGGCATTCAGGCCAGTTTTCCGATGTTCAGATCGAAGAGGTTTTCGACGTTCAGGTCGACACAACTTGTGGCATTCAAGCCAGGTTTCCGTTGTTCAGATCGAAGAGGTTTCCGACGTTCAGGTCGACGCAACTTGTGGCATTCAGGCCAGGTTTCTCGGTGTTTAGACCGATATTAATAATCTCATATCTTCCGATGCTCAGATCGAAGTTATTTCCAGTATTCAGACTGATGAGCGGCATTCAGGCCATGGTTATTTCTGTATTACCATTTATCTTGGTATCCAGGTTAACATTCTTTTTCGGTATTCAGACCGACCCTCACCGTACCAGAGGGATTCTTCTTTTAAGACCACCTCTGTGCCGATTCTGACAGGCATTGTTACTTCACTTCACTTCAGTGCAAAATTTCAGGCTTTTATTGTATTCAATCCCTTGATACCTCGAAAGTGTGAAAGCCGCTGCCATCTTCTTTTCGGGTCTCCAATTGATTGAATAGGGGCAGCTGTTGTAACACCCTTCTAAAATACCCCAAAAGTTTAATTAAAATAACAACATATATCAATCAGAGTAAATATGCAATTAAGGGTGTCACACAATTACTTCACACCATTCACCATGATAACTGTCATGCTCTTTTATTAATTCAAAACATAAAGCATTTGCACAATACGCAGCGGATAGAGATTAAATCAATCATGCAAAACATGTAGCATATTACATGTAAACTGGTTCACAACCAACAATAAAACATTTAAAACATCCCATCCCGATGTTACATCTATCAGAGCATGACCCACTAAGGAGACTACACTAGACTCCAAGCACTAGCTTCTACTCAATCACTGCTCGTTACCTGAAAAATAGTTGTAAGGGTGAGTTCCTCAATCGATATAATAAGCATTATAAAATATCATGCAATGTTAAGTAATTTAACACATTTCATCACCCTAATCATAACACACATTCAGTAACGGCACATCAACTCAAACATCATACTCAACACCAACATAAAGCACACGTATAATCTCAATTCATACTCAACACCAACACAAAACACATGTATAATGATGGAATACATCCATTCATATTATACGCCATACATACATTATGCAATGAGACTCCATGCATGCGGTACCGACTATTCGTGAACATATAGTTCAACTTCACCGACCAAATCCAGCTACGGCTACCAAGCTCACTAGTCCCACTCATTTGAGACCTAGTGACTCACATCACTAATTCCTCACCATGGGAATTAGCTACCACCCCAAGGGCCATGCTATGCACGCTAATCACCTAGCATGCAAACAACAACAACAGTCCAAAATGACTAACATCACTAATTCCTCACCATGGGAATTAGCTACCACCATAAAGGCCACATTATGCTATGCCAAATCACCTAGCATGCAACATCAACAACAATCCACAATGGACATATGCTCACACTCTAAGCCATAAAACAGTCCATCCACAATTACATACATAATATATACATTCACAACATTATGCATATTTTCACACATCATCAGCATATTTATCACATAATCATATTATGTCATGCCAAATAATTCAGTCACAGTATTAGCACACTCTACTAATACCTATCCTACTCAAAACAACGGGAAATAATCCCTACTATATCACACACCGATATAGGCCAATCGCCAATTATGTTCACAACATTAAAATATCAATTTTTCCAATTTCCAACAGTGTTAACCGGTTAACGCCCTGGGTTAACCGGTTAACGCAGACAGAACAACAATTTCTCAGAAATCACAACAGTGTTAACCGGTTAACACCCTGGGTTAACCGGTTAACACAGACAAAACAACAATTTTTCACAATTCATAACAGTGTTAACCGGTTAACACCCTGGGTTAACCGGTTAACGCAAGACAGAAAGCTGTTCCTGCGCTAACACGAAGCAGAATGCAGAATTCTCTGCATTTTCCGCCGTTGGAGGACTTCCGGACCTCCGATTCCAATTCCGTAAGAAGCTACGTTTTCGGAAAATCACTACCCATCCAATTAAAGATTCAATTTCAGTTTTAACACAACTTATCCAACACAATTTTTCAGCATTCAACATCCCAATTAGGGTCAAATCAACGGTTCATCACTACCCATTACATGTTAACCCATAATACCCATTAAACGACGATAAACCCCCCTTACCTGAGTTAATCCGGCGAATCTTTAAGCTTCAAGCTTTTCTCTTCTCCAACCTTCTTCCTCTTGCTCTGTCTCTTTGCCCTTTTCCTCTTTTCAGCCGCTTCTCTGCTTTTCACGTGAAACCCTTTCTTTACCAAATGGGACTCTTTTTCTTATTTCCAACTTATATATATTTTCCAATAATTATTATTCCAATAATAATATTCAAATTATTTAATTAAATTAATAAATATATTATTAACTTAAATTAAATAATTATCTTATTTTATCGGGGTGTTACAACTCTCCCCCACTAAAAGAGTTTTCGTCCTCGAAAACATACCTCAAGCGAATAACTCTGGATAAGACTCCTTCATCTGACTCTCAAGTTCCCAAGTCACATTGCCACCTGCTGGTCCTCCCCAAGCTACCTTTACCAAAGCAATCTCTTTACCCCGCAACTGCTTCAACTCTCGATCCTCTATCCTCATAGGTGATGTTTCAACAGTCAGGTTATCTCTCACCTGGACATCATCTACTTGGACCACATGCGACGGATCAGGAATGTACCTCCTCAACTGAGACACATGAAAAACCTCATGCAAATTCGCAAGTGACGGCGGTAAAGCGATACGATAGGCTACCTCCCCTATCCTTTCCAAAATCTGATAAGGACCAATAAATCGAGGTGTCAACTTCTTCGACTTCAAAGCTCGACCAACCCTAGTTATCGGAGTAACACGAAGAAACACATGATCTCCCTCTTGAAACTCAAGTGACTTCCTCCTCTTGTCGTGATAACTCTTCTGACGACTCTGAGCAATCCTCATCTTCTCCTGAATCATCTTAATCTTTTCCGTAGTTTGTTGAACAATCTCCGGTCCAACCACAACACTCTCACCGGACTCATACCAACATAAAGGTGTCCGACATCTCCTACCATACAAAGCTTCAAACGGTGCCATACCAATGCTCGAATGAAAACTATTGTTGTAGGTAAACTCAATCAAAGGTAAGTAATAATCCCAAGCACCTCCCTTTTCCAAAACACAAGCCCTCAAAAGATCCTCTAGTGACTGAATCGTCCTCTCAGTCAGACCATCAGTCTGCGGATGATATGCAGAACTCAATCTCAGCTTAGTTCCCAAAGCCCTCTGCAAACCTTCCCAGAACTTCGATGTAAATCTAGGATCTCTGTCCGAAACAATACTCGACGGAATACCATGCAAACTTACGATTTTCTCAATATACAACTCGGCTAATCTCTCTAATGGATAATCCATTCTGATCGGAATGAAATGAGCCGATTTTGTCAATCTGTCGACAATCACCCAAATAGCTTCAAAATTCTTAATTGTCCTCGGTAAACCAGAAACAAAATCCATACTGATATTATCCCACTTCCACTCTGGAATAGCCAACGGTTGCATTAGCCCAGATGGCTTCTGATGCTCAATCTTTGACTTCTGACAAGTCAAACAGGAATAAACAAAACTCGCAATTTCTCTTTTCATTCCCGGCCACCAAAATAACTTTTTCAAATTATGATACATCTTCGTAGCCCCAGGATGAATACTCAGGCCACTACGATGTCCTTCCTCAAGAATACTCTTCTTAAGTTCGGTAACATCCGGAATACACACCGATTACCAAATTTCAAAACACCATTCTCATCAACTCTGAATTCACCACCTTGACCTTGATTTACTAAAGTCAACTTATCAACCAAAAGCACATCGGATTTCTGACCCTCTCTGATCTCATCCAGAATACTACTCGTTAACTTCAACATTCCCAATTTAACACTATTGTGAGTACTCTCACACACCAAACTCAAGTCTCTAAACTGCTCAATTAAATCCAATTCCTTAACCATTAACATAGACATATGCAATGATTTCCGACTCAATGCATCAGCCACTACGTTTGCTTTACCCGGATGGTAATTCAAACCAAAGTCATAATCCTTCAGAAACTCTAACCATCTCCTCTGTCTCATATTCAGCTCTTTCTGATCAAACAAATACTTCAAACTTTTATGGTCACTGAAAACTTCAAATCTTGACCCGTACAAGTAATGCCTCCACAACTTCAGAACAAATACCACAGCTGCCAACTCTAAATCGTGTGTCGGATAGTTCCTCTCATGAACCTTCAGTTGTCTCGAAGCATAAGCTACAACCTGCTTATTCTGCATCAAAACACCACCCAAATCCAACAATGAAGCATCACAGAAAACCTCAAATGGTTCCGATGGACTCGGTAATATCAGAATAGGAGCAGTAGTTAACCTTCTCTTTAACTCTTGGAAACCTTCTTCACACTTTGAGTCCCAAACAAACGCTTGCCCCTTTCTAGTCAACATCGTCAACGGTAACGCCAACTTAGAAAATCCCTCAATGAATTTCCTATAATAACCTGCAAGTCCAAGAAAACTCCTTATCTCAGAAACTGACTTCGGAGCTCCCCACTTAGATACCGCTTCTATCTTAGAAGGATCAACAGCAATACCACCTCTTGAAATCACATGACCAAGAAAACTAACCTCTTCTAACCAAAATTCACACTTAGACAGTTTAGCAAATAACTTCTTTTCCCGCAGAACTCCCAAAACCACTCTCAAATGTTCAGCATGCTCTTCTTCAGATTTCGAATACACCAAAATATCGTCTATAAACACCACAACAAACTTGTCTAGGTACGGATGGAAAATCCTATTCATGTACTCCATAAATACTCCAGGCGCATTAGTCACACCAAAAGGCATTACAGAATACTCATAATGTCCATACCTTGTTCTGAAAGCAGTCTTCTGAATATCCTCAGTTTTCACACGTATCTGATGATACCCCGACCTCAAATCTATTTTGCTGAACACACTCGCACCAACCAACTGATCCATCAAATCATCAATCCTCGGCAAAGGATACCGATTCTTGATCGTCACTTTATTCAGTTGCCTGTAGTCCACACACAATCTCATAGTACCTTCTTTCTTCTTAACCAATAACACTGGTGCGCCCCACGGCGACACACTCGGACGAATAAATTTCTTATCCAACAGATCTTCCAACTGACTCTTCAATTCAGTTAACTCAACAGCAGACATACGGTACAGAGCCATCGATATCGGCCTAGTACCAGGTACCAAATCAATCGAGAACTCAACTTCACGCTCTGGCGGTAATTCATTCACTTCTTCAGGAAACACATCAGGAAAATCACACACCACGGCTAGATCGCAAATCACCAGTTTATCTTTAGCCTCCACAGTCCCTAACAGCATAAACAACTCTGCCCCATCTGCTACTGCCTCATTCACCTGCCTTGCTGATAGAAACAAACTCTTTCCTTCCTCAATCTCAGGAAAGATCACAGTCTTATCAAAACAGTTGATATGGACTCGGTTAAACACCAACCAATTCATACCCAAGATAACATCAATCTGCACTAGTGGAAGACACACGAGGTCCATCCCAAAGTCTCTACCAAAAATACTCAAAGGACAATCTAAACAAACTGAAGTAGTAGTAACTGAACCCTTCGCAGGAGTATCAATCACCATACTCCCATGCATCTCAGATATCTCTAATTTAAGTTTCACAGCACAATCCAAAGATATAAAGGAATGAGTCGCACCTGTGTCAATAATAGCTACAAGAGGAAAGCCATTAATATAACACGTACCTCAGATCAAACGATCATCTGCAGAAGTCTCAGAACCCGATAAAGCAAAAACCTTGCCTCCCGACTGGTTCTCTTTCTTCGGCTTAGGACACTGTGGGCTAATATGACCCATCTCTCCACAGTTGAAACAAGTTACAGTCCTCAACCGGCACTCTGCAGCCAAGTGACCACCTTTTCCACACTTGAAACACTTCTTCTCATTACTGGTACACTCATGGATACGATGTCCAGCCTGACCACATCTGTAACACTTAGCAGGGGGACTGGAGTCTCCCCCACTAGGCCTCTTCATCCCACTCTGTCTCTGGAAACCTTTGCCAACTGCATACGGTTTCCCACGATCATTCTGATTCTTGCTTTTCCTATCAACCCTTTGCTGATAGCTCTCTGCTCTAGCCTTGGTATCCTGTTCAAAAATCCTGCAACAGTCAACCAAATCGGAAAACACTCTAATCCGCTGATACCCAATAGCCTGCTTGATCTCGGGACGTAACCCGTTCTCAAACTTCACACATTTCGAAAATTCCCCAGTGGCCTCATCATAGGGAGTGTAATACTTCGACAGCTCTGTGAACTTAGCAGCATACTCAGTAACAGACCGGTTGCCCTGCTTCAATTCTAAGAACTCTATCTCTTTCTTTCCTCTGACATCCTCTGGAAAGTACTTCCTCAGGAATCTCTCTCTGAACACCGCCCAAGTGATCTCAGCACTCCCAGCAGCTTCCAACTCAGTGCGGGTAGCAACCCACCAATCATCTGCTTCCTCTGACAGCATATGCGTACCGAACCTGACCTTCTGGTTATCGGCACACTCAGTCACTCGGAAGATCCTCTCGATCTCCTTCAACCACTTCTGAGCACCATCTGGATCGTATGCTCCCTTGAATATTGGAGGATTGTTCTTCTGGAACTCACTCAGTTGACGAGCAGCTCCCATTCCCACAGCATTCGGATTCCCTCCAAGTACTCCAGCTAGCATACCCAGAGCCTCAGCAATCGCAGCATCATCTCTACCTCTTCCAGCCATCTCTATTCTGAAAACCCAACAAGCTAAAACAATAAGTACTGATAGGGTTACACAACACCTATCACGTACAGGGAAACAGAATAATTACGACTCGACTCGACCAACCAGGCTCTGATACCACTAATGTAACACCCTTCTAAAATACCCCAAAAGTTTAATTAAAATAACAACATATATCAATCAGAGTAAATATGCAATTAAGGGTGTCACACAATTACTTCACACCATTCACCATGATAACTGTCATGCTCTTTTATTAATTCAAAACATAAAGCATTTGCACAATACGCAGCGGATAGAGATTAAATCAATCATGCAAAACATGTAGCATATTACATGTAAACTGGTTCACAACCAACAATAAAACATTTAAAACATCCCATCCCGATGTTACATCTATCAGAGCATGACCCACTAAGGAGACTACACTAGACTCCAAGCACTAGCTTCTACTCAATCACTGCTCGTTACCTGAAAAATAGTTGTAAGGGTGAGTTCCTCAATCGATATAATAAGCATTATAAAATATCATGCAATGTTAAGTAATTTAACACATTTCATCACCCTAATCATAACACACATTCAGTAATGGCACATCAACTCAAACATCATACTCAACACCAACATAAAGCACACGTATAATCTCAATTCATACTCAACACCAACACAAAACACACGTATAATATTGGAATACATCCATTCATATTATACGCCATACATACATTATGCAATGAGACTCCATGCATGCGGTACCGACTATTCGTGAACATATAGTTCAACTTCACCGACCAAATCCAGGTACGGCTACCAAGCTCACTAGTCCCACTCATTTGAGACCTAGTGACTCACATCACTAATTCCTCACCATGGGAATTAGCTACCACCCCAAGGGCCATGCTATGCACGCTAATCACCTAGCATGCAAACAACAACAACAGTCCAAAATGACTAACATCACTAATTCCTCACCATGGGAATTAGCTACCACCATAAAGGCCACATTATGCTATGCCAAATCACCTAGCATGCAACATCAACAACAATCCACAATGGACATATGCTCACACTCTAAGCCATAAAACAGTCCATCCACAATTACATACATAATATATACATTCACAACATTATGCATATTTTCACACATCATCAGCATATTTATCACATAATCATATTATGTCATGCCAAATAATTCAGTCACAGTATTAGCACACTCTACTAATACCTATCCTACTCAAAACAACGGGAAATAATCCCTACTATATCACACACCGATATAGGCCAATCGCCAATTATGTTCACAACATTAAAATATCAATTTTTCCAATTTCCAACAGTGTTAACCGGTTAACGCCCTGGGTTAACCGGTTAACGCAGACAGAACAACAATTTCTCAGAAATCACAACAGTGTTAACCGGTTAACACCCTGGGTTAACCGGTTAACACAGACAAAACAACAATTTTTCACAATTCATAACAGTGTTAACCGGTTAACACCCTGGGTTAACCGGTTAACGCAAGACAGAAAGCTGTTCCTGCGCTAACACGAAGCAGAATGCAAAATTCTCTGCATTTTCCGCCGTTGGAGGACTTCCGGACCTCCGATTCCAATTCCGTAAGAAGCTACGTTTTCGGAAAATCACTACCCATCCAATTAAAGATTCAATTTCAGTTTTAACACAACTTATCCAACACAATTTTTCAGCATTCAACATCCCAATTAGGGTCAAATCAACGGTTCATCACTACCCATTACATGTTAACCCATAATACCCATTAAACGACGATAAACCCCCATTACCTGAGTTAATCCGGCGAATCTTTAAGCTTCAAGCTTTTCTCTTCTCCAACCTTCTTCCTCTTGCTCTGTCTCTTTGCCCTTTTCCTCTTTTCAGCCGCTTCTCTGCTTTTCACGTGAAACCCTTTCTTTACCAAATGGGACTCTTTTTCTTATTTCCAACTTATATATATTTTCCAATAATTATTATTCCAATAATAATATTCCAATTATTTAATTAAATTAATAAATATATTATTAACTTAAATTAAATAATTATCTTATTTTATCGGGGTGTTACAGCTGTAGCACCTCAAATTTGCCCCCCTCATTCATGCATTAATTTTTTAGGTCATTTAACATTTCACATTGCATTTCATCATGTCAATTAGAATTAAATCCTAGAGCTTGAATATCATCCAAGACACTTTGTGGTTTCTATCTGGGCGATCAGTCAACACAAGAGAATGACTTGAGTTACTTCCAACATGTTCAAATGGGGCCTATTCATCATGCAAAACGTTAATCTTGAAGAAGCAAAGTCTGTTCCTGAGATGTCATGCTCGCTAGGCGAGCAGCGTGGTTCGCCTAGCGAATCTAAACTGTCATGCTTGCTAGGCGAGCAAATCCTTCGTTAGGCGAAGCGCACGCATTTTCAAAATATAACAGAAAAATCTTGGACTTGGACCTCTCTCATTTGAGCCCACAAAGCCATGAAAATCAGGTAATAAATTCAGAGTTTCAGTGGAACAAAACCCTGGCAGAACAGAGAGAGAAGAGCTAACAGAATTCAGAGCAGCTTCCAGAGACTGAAGGGAGCTCATCTGCAAAAAAAACCCCGTTCCATCTCATATAAACCCTAAGATTGCTTTTAAAACTCAACGGTGCAATTCAATTTCATTCGATCTCTCCAATCAGGTTTGCCTTATTCCCATTACTTTATGCCTTCAATTTGAAATTTCTAAATGTATGAGGTATTATGGTAAATTTGAAAGAGTGGGTATCGTTCGGTTTTGCCCACGGGTTTAGATATGCATGAATGTGTAGAACAATGCTTTGAATGTTGATCACTTAATTTCGGAAATCGTACTGTTATCAAAGAAGAACCCAGAACCCGCAGGCATTCGCTAGCACCTTCGCTAGGCGAATCTGCAGCGAAGCTTCGCTAAGCGACGCAGTAGCGATCGCGACAGTAGCTGAGTTTTGCTCTCTAATCTGTTTTGTGTTTGTTATGACATGCTTTCTATTGCATCCGGGCACATGTTTTGGTATGTATGTCATGTATTGATGTATGGATCCTCGCCCCCCTGACTTTGAGTTTTGATACCCTTTTGATGCATTTGTTTGACAAGAGGTTTAGGCCTCTTACCCTTGGGTTGCTTATGTGAATTTTAATGGCATGATTCATGTGGTTACGTTTTTATTTGGTGCAACTCTTGATTACGCCCCGTCTTGTTATTCTAACTTGTTTGTTGAGTTTTTTTGTGAGGGCTCACATGACTCTTGAAGAGATAGCTCGCTTGGTATTCCACTTTATTTGTGGGATACCATTTGGAGATTTATTCTGATTGCTTTGCTGACTTGTTTTCCTTGATAGTGCTAGCCTGAGAGATCTCCGGGTTTCTCGTTCCTTTAGTTGCTGTTACTTCGGATCTTTATCCGTAGGGTAGATCTTTTGATCCCTTTTACATTTTTCCCACATTTTACCGCTTTCTTAGCTGGAAAACCTCAATAGGAGGCAATGTTTTCTTTTGTTTGTTTACTTTTGTGCCCAAAGACCTCCGAGAAGAGGCATCAGTGCTAAAGACCTCCATAAAGAGGCAATTGACGGATAAAAGGGGTTAGTAGTCAATCCCCCGTTATTCAGTGTGTCGTTCTTTATGCTCACACTACGTGTCGATGCTTCAGAACAAAAGCCAAGATCTTTTGTCCGGTCAGCCAGTGGAGAGGGTTCCACCTTTCTGAATCCCCACTTTTTGTCATGAGCTCACCCTGTCCAGGGTTAAGAGCTATGAGGTCTTATCCTCATTACCCTTTTGACCTGCTCACCCTGACGTTCAATGTCAGTGGTTAAGAGCCCGTTTGATTACCTTTCCATGGCTTGTTTGTCGAGGTTGATATGACCCCTCTTGACTAAAGCCCTACCCATATATGTTTGAGCCCCCTTGTTGGCGTATTTACTTTATGCATGTTTGTTTTGTACGGTACGATCGTCTCCCCTTGGGATTGCTAGACTTCGTATAGTCTCTCGTCTGCATGTCAATTAAGGTAGCACGATTCCTTCGTCTAGGACTTCCTTTTTGCATGGGCATTTCTAAAACACAAACAAACTCATTGGTTTTTTCTTCTCCTAAGAACACGTTAACTCCTTCTACTACAGGCGAGTAAGTCTCCAAAGGTCGAGCATCCGGTAGATTGCGTAGTAACGTCGTTCATCTAAAAAACACGACCCTTAACCCGTAGGTAGCCGAACTACGATTTGCTCTGATTCTCATTCCAGATGAGATACGTAGGCATAAGACGCGATGTCTTAGCGAGCACACTCCTCTTTAACCCATAGGTAGCCGAGCTACGAAGACTCTGATTCTCATATTCAGATGAGATACGTATACAGTGGACGCGACATCCGTGCGAGTCATTTTCTTCTGACCCCTCTTTTAGTGAATAGTACATTAGATAAACCCACACCCTTTAGACAAGAACAACAAGAGTGGATCCCGTAGAGTACTACGGATGCGTAGGGGTGCTAATACCTTCCCTTCGCATAATCGACTCCCGAACCCAAGATTTGGTTGCGAGACCTTGTCTTTTCCTTTCCTTTTTCCAGGTTTACTTCGAGCGTTTCCTTTCCCTCCTTTGGGATAAATAACGCACGGTGGCGACTCTTCTGTCATTTCTCTTTTTTTTCGCCGGTTGTTTCGTTTCGCATTTAGGTTGCGACACCTGTGATCTCTGACTTTTATTAGTTTTTATTTGAAAACTTCTTACTGTTTGGGTTTTGTTCGTGCTTTTTCCCTTTTCCCTTGGAAACAATAAAAGCGCGGTGACAACTCTTGTTAATTGATCTCTATCTTGTCAATAGCTTGATGATCATGAATTTCCCGCTACAACTGTTAAAATCGAATTAAACAAAATCATATCGTCCGAACTGAATCGAACCATTTAAATTTATCCAACCAAACCGAATAAAAATAATTGTTTAGTATATCGATTTAGAATTTCGAACCATACAATATCGTCAAAAGATAATTCTTTTAAGATCAAACCATATGTTAAGAAAAAACTATTATACTTTTTCTGATTTTTTTAATAAAAAAATTAAACTTAATTTTAGCATTTTTCATTCTCAATTTGGATTTAATTTATTTGCAATTTGGTTGGGTTCTAAAAAGGTTTGTGCAACACATGTTTAATTTACTAACCGAATATAATGATTTTTTTAACTGTCCTAATTATTAGATTATATCAAAAACAAGTATGGACTTTAACGAAACAAATAACAATAATTTTTAGCAAATTGTTTAGTTGGTCATTTTTTAATCATAATTCCATTGATAATTTGAGTTAGCATGACAATAGAGTGGAGCGATGACCTAATTTACGCATTATCAATTCTACCTCTGCCTACCTACCAGTATCACCCTCGTCTTTAGGGGTGTTCAAAACCAAAGCAATCCAATAGAAAACCGCAAACCAAACCAAACCAAATCGAAACTGCAAAAAATCGTATTTGGTTCAGATGTGTTTGGGTCATTTTTTAACAAAACCGCACGGTTTGGTTTGGTTTGCGGTTTGTATTTTTCAAACCGAACTAAACCAAACCAAACCGTATTATGTTACAACCAAAACTTCAATTATTCCACATCCAACCCAAAACTCAAACTTAGTATGCTTTAACCTTACAATTACAAACGATTTTCTCTTACTCACACTTAGGATTTCAATTTCAACCTTCTCAAATCTCTCTTAGTAGTATCGTGCATTCTTCTCATCTTTTTTACCATGCACGTTTCACCTTTTCTGCTCTAATATGTCCTCTCTTATGTTTTTTTTTAATCTTTTATGTTACTATTTTCTCTTCCAATTACGTTTTTATCGCACATTTCTTCTCAATCCCACATCTCTTGTGTTCTTTTTTTCATCTTCTCAAATCTCTCATCTCATATGTTTTTTATGTTTTATTATAATGTCTTTGTTATTATTTTATGCTACTATTTTATATATGTTTTTTATTCCACTTTTGTCTAATCTAATTTTTTGTATATTGAATGAGAAGTTTTTGTCTAAATATGATAAATTTTGATGTTATTTAGTAATGTATGAATGACTAAATACAAAGTTATGTTGTTCTCTACGTGTGTATGTATGGATCAATAAAAATATTATAAAAACCGAACCAATCCAAACCGCATTGGTTTGGATTGGTTTGGTTTGGTTTTATTTCTAAAAGGCAACCGAACCAAACCGAACCGCATGCTTTTTTCTCTTGCGATTCGATGATTTTTATCGTCAAAACCGCCCTAACCGCACCGCGAACACCCCTACTCGTCTCCACCTTCAAACTTAACTGTAGGTAATAATTGAACATCCACCTATGTCTTCAACTTGATATGAGTTTCCCTCCACTCATCCGCACAAACTATAATTATTTTTCCAAAAAAATACATATTTTTTCATGGCAACAAAAATCAATAATTAAACTAAATTAATAATCATAATACTTGGTCAATATTCAATTAAATCGATTTTTCCAAGTTAAATTTAAAACATGAACATATTTTGTGTTTGTCATACCTAGTTGGACAGCATATAGTGAAATTGACCATTTTAAATTAGTCCATTTTATTTTATGATAGGATACTAAGTTGCCGGATACCAAGTTAAAAGAAAATGTTTGATGATATGACAAATCAAAAACCACACAAATATTTAAAAAGGAAGATGTTTTGAAACAGCCATTGAGCTAATTTTGCCTATTCATTGGTCAAACTTTCTAAATTATAACCCAACCAACCAATCCCATTGTTCAAATAATGCATATAAAGCAACACCTAATGAATCCTTGTGTACCACCAATAATGAAGAAACAAAAAGTATCTTATACAAGACAATAAACCTTAATAAACAAGGTTGTATAACAAATTCTTGTATGTCAAAGAAGTAGCCGGACATCCGTACGTGTCTGTTTTTATTTTGACGTTGAAGACAAACATTTGATCCAACGGCTAGGATTGAAATATGAAAATAAAATAGTATAAAAGGATGCTTAGTGGTGAGTGACAACAGTAATCGGACAAATGTTTATGTTTGTATTTTTGTTAGGTTCTTTATGTCTAAATAAACTTAAGTGCTCCATTTGTGTCGTCATTTTACAATGATTAAGATTCTTTTAAGTCCATTAAACTGGTGCAGAATTAAAAAGAAAAAAAAAATCAAAAGGAAAGGATAACGTTAATGCGTTAATACACACTCTTTAAAAAATCAACAAAGAGAAAGTAAAGCATATAATCACAAAGAAACTTTAGTTTTTAAATGATTAACCTCATCAATGGATTTGCTTTACTGCATTGTTTTTTTCTTTCTTTCTAGTGTTCCTCATTAGACAATAGCTAATTCTAGACAACAATTAAGTACTACGTCTGTTCCCTCAACAAGGATAGAAGTAATATTTAGTCCTGTTGTAACTTTCGCTTAGCAGGATTAAGTACTGATTTGGACTGGTTGCAAGGCACAATAAGTGAAACTAGTAGCAAAATAAATAGACGTTTTTCATAAAGAGTACTCAGTCTTATTTTCCTTATGTGTCGCAGAATATCCATCACATAATTAGTATTACCATTCTTATTTTCCTTAATATAATGATTCGAGAATTGACTTCAAGTATAAGAGAGGTGTGAACTATGATATTTAAAATTCTGATTATTTAAGTGATTTTCTCAATTGCACTTGAATTTGTGTTAGTAATTTCTTAAGGATATGGTAAATAACATTAGAAATAAAGACAATAAAAATAAATAACATATATTATAGAGGATAAGGAATATAGAAATTACATTAGAGACTTATCTAGATTGGGCTGAAAGTTGGCATACTCCTGTCCCTAAAAGATCTTCTTGAGATTTTGACAATAAACTTCGAGCTCTTACAGGTTATGTCCACAAACCTTAATACAATATGATATTGAGATTTTAAAGGTTTATCCCCAACCAAAAAGAGAGCTTTTACCCAGATTAAGCTAACGAACCGTTTAGAGATTTTTCAGGCTATCTCAGTAATCAAACAGAATTTTTTCGACAAAGTTCCAGAAACCAAAACAAAGATTTTATGACTATTTTATATCGCAAGCCAAATTCAATTTTCCAAGAGTATCACACTCTCGAGAATTAAAACAACAGCACGACCAACATAATTTATTCTTCATAAGTAATGTTTCAGTCAAAAACACCATGGCAACTTACGTGAAATAAAAATTATTTCTAGAGAGAAGGAGAACTAATAGTGAGATAACTCCAAAAAAAATGTAAAGATTTGAAAAATGGTGTGAAATTAAGAGGAGGAGACTGAAAATCCAAAAAAGGAAAGGATACATGGGCAAAATTAATTTCATAATCAATTGGCTTTTTGTCTTAATCAATTGGATGACCAATTTTAATCGATTACCTTTACCCAATATGGAAAGACCGGATATAAAGTCGTTACAAGTCATTAAGATGTTGTCATAATCGTTTGGTTCATCGTTTAGGCTTTCTCCAATGGATTGACTTAAGGTCCCAATAAACTTGGTAGTTCAAAAAATATTTCCAATTTGATTGGCTTAAGGTCCCAATTAATTGGGTAGTTCAAAAAAGACTTTAAAAGAAGATAGACAATTTCTTAATCACTTGGCTCCGTCTTGAAAACATTTTTAAGAGATAAAACAAGTTCCAAAAGACTTTTAGGTATGTGCGTACGAGTTTCCTTAGTACTTAGGAGTTACTTACTTACTTTTACAAAACTCTAATCACTTAGATAAATACGATCTGACGAGTTTTTACACTTCCTCTCTTTCACAACTATGAGGCTTTTAAGATTCTTTTTCAGATACATCGATTATATAAGCCTTCATTGAAATCTTGAGTTTCTTACTGAATGAGACTTGAGATGTCTCCATGTCTAGTTTCCATCACCAGAGAGTCTGAAATTATTATCACCGACTTCAACGGCCATTGGAATTGTCGTCATCAAAACTTAGACAAGTTATCAAACTGCATACTTGCAAGCAAATAGATTCAAAATATGGATGAATGATTAGACTACCACCACACTAACGAAGACGTGAGGTGAAAGCTATTTGCATTAATCTTAATCGAATCCGTCCAAACCTGGTTTAAATCTCTTTTGAATGGAAGCATAGATTCCCAGTTTGACTTATGCAAGGCTTTCACCGTTCATTTCACCGTAAGGAAAAGACAACCAACCACCATGGTTGTTCTTAGCAGGGTCACACAAGGTAAGAAGGAGACTTTACGTGCTTACATCGCCCGCTTCACCAAGATATCTATGGAAAACTCTATTCGATTATTGGGTTTTAGCCTGTGAAAATCTCTATTTGATTCCTAAGCTTAGCTCTGTAAATACTTTGATTGGTTCGTGACATTAGCCAACTAAAATCTCTTATTTGGTTGTATGAAGGTTCATGGGCATACCTTGTGAAAAGCTCACATCTCTTTTTAGTGGAACTCTCAAGAGGAAAATCTTATGGGACAAAAGTATGCCAAGTGGTTAGGTCGAAGCTTTATAAATATCAGGTGCATCTCTCTCTTCATCTCTCTCTTTATTTTGTATTCTTATTTCTTTACTCTAAATTTCTTTCTATCCATCTCTCTGATATTCTTCCGTTTAATTGATAACGTCTCTTGTTAGCACTATCATTTTGAAAATAATAATCAATTCATCACCTTCACTATTACTAGAGGGGAGGATGTCACTATCCACACTGTCGTCTATGCTAGGCCTAATCTAGTAACTCGTACCAAACTTTAGAGTTAAATGGGAAGCCTTTCTCAAGGGATTTCTAACCCTTGGTTTCTTATTAGATATTTCAACGATACCTTTTTACCTAGCGACCAAAGAGGGGACACTTTCAATCCTTCAAGGGCTACGATATTTGCTATTTTTTCGACACATGCAACTTATTGGTTCTTTCTAATATTGTATGTTGCTTTACATGGTCCAGGCTCCTCTACTTTCTAGTACAAGCACTTAACTTCTCTTGGTTCCCTTGTTGATTTTCTTGACTATGTTCACATTCATGAACTTAAACTATAAGTTAAATAATTTTACTCTATGACACCGCCTCACATCAACCACTTGTACACTCAACTACCTCACAACATCATCACTGAACTCACTAGTAAAAGTCTTAGTTTCCATCATAATATATATATATATATATATATATATATATATATATATATATATATATATATATATATATATATATATATATATATATATATATATATATATATATATATATATATATATATATATATATATATATATATATATATATATATGGTTTAATGACATGAGTAGTACTTACACTATTAAGAATGTATTATTCTTAGATACTCCACAATAAAGAAGATTTACTTGATCCTAATAGGAAGACTCATTCTTATAATTGGATATGTAAACTTTATATATTAGAAAAGATCATGTTCCTATTTTGTCTTGCTTGTCACAATTTTGTTCCTATGCTCTCTGTTTCACCATCACAACATAGCCCTCTCAACAATTTTCTCTAGTTATGGCCTAGTAGAAGACTCATTCCTTTATTGCGTTCATGATTGTTGGGGTTCTAGAAACATTTGGATGTACCTTGGGTTTAATCAACCATATTTTATCTCGACTCAGGATGGAAATGTTTAGATAAAAATGAGTTCATGGTGTCCATCATAACCTATTTTCCGCATAAACGTGGCGAGCTTGGAGAAGTCATAACTCTACTTCCATATCACATGAAACAATTCCTATGTATTTCCTCTCTCTGGCTGCCCATTCCAAGTGGACTCCTTCAAAAATTTCCTTATTAAACTTCAAAATGAGCCCACAGAAAATTGATACATCAAGTGGAAATCTCTCATTTATTCACTCACTATTATTTTTGAAGCATGTCTTAAAACCTTAAGTGACAAAGAGGAATAAAATATATTTCAAGATTGCAGAAAAAATAGAGCTGTAAAAACAGCAAAAAAGTCTTCATAAGGGGTCGTAATCGTGAGAGAAATTTCAATGAAGGTGACCGATGGAGGCAGGAGACATGGGCCTGAAATTGGTAAAAACATCGACGGTGATGGAGCCCCGCAGCGACAGGAGGCCGATGAGGGCCATATGTTGGAGCGCAGTGGCCGTTGTAGGCTGTTGGGCGACGACGGATGGGGTTTGAGAAACAATGGTAACACAATTGTACAACAGCAGTGGCCACCAATGGTGGAGGCCAACAATAGGCACTCTGATTTTTATATCTTCATTATCATCATCATGTTTCCTATTTCTAATTGGTCGTCCATATTTCTCTTTATTCTTATTGGTTCTTTCCTTTTCATTCTTATCTTTTCTTTTCTTTCCCATATCTTTTCTTTTCTTTTCCATTTTCATTTTTCATCTCTCTCTCTCTCTCTCTCTCTCTCTCTCTCTCTCTCTCTCTCTCTCCCCTTAGAATATTTATCTTTGTCTCTCATTTCCATTTCTTCAATCGTTTTGTCTTCAACAATCACAACCGCCTCCTCTGAAACCTCTCCAACCCAAACACCTCCCCCCAAATCACCAAAAATCACAAAAAATACCACCGAAAACACCAATCGTTCATACCAAACGAACATATTAGATCCCTTCTACATGATTCGAGTGATAACCCCGATATATCTTTTGTTTTACCATCTCTAAACAATCAAAATTACCATTCATTGTCTCGATCAGTAAAAGTTGTAATTAGATCCAATAACAAATTATGGTTCCTTGACAAAACCATAATTCAACCGATCACACAACTTTAGCGTGGGATCATTATAACACAATGGTTATGGTGTGGCTCACAAACTCAATTGAACAAAAGATCGCTAAAAATCTATTATGGATGGATAGCACACACAAAATATGATAAGAGTTACAAGATTGCTATCATCAAGGAAATATTTTTAGGGTTTCAGATCTTCAAGAAGAAACTCTCACCCTCAAGCAAGGCGATTCAAAAATCACTCAATACTTCACAACACTGAAAAAGCTTTGGCAGGAATTGGAGAATTTTCGCCATATCCCACCATGTCTCTGTACCATTAAATGTTTGTGTAACCTCCTCCTCACAATCAAATAATATCGGTAAAACGACTATGTAGTTCGTTTCTTGAAAGGTCTTAATGAACAATACTCAATAGTTCGCTCCAATATCATGCTTATGCAGCCGCTTCCTCCAATCAACAAGGTATTCTCTTTTTTAATTCAGCAAGAATGTGAATTTACATCACCCACGGAAGAAGACAAATTTGTAGCGCAAGTATAAAAACCCTTCAACAAAGGAAAACACTAGGAATCTCAAAACAATTTCGCTGCTAATGCTCGTGAAGGAGGTCTTAAAATATGTACTTACTATTAAAAAATGGTGGAATATGTGGAACCTTGTTTTGCAAGTTATGGTAACAGATTACCCCCATATATGAAGAAGTCTAACGTAGCTCATCCGAATGCCTCTGAAGATGGTGGAATGTGTGGAACCTTTGTTTGCAAGTTACTTTTAGGTGACATGCCTTTAATAAAGACATCATCTTTTGATAATGACAACCAATGTTTAATGATGACAACTAATGGCAAGTCAAACATAAACGACTTCTTAATGGTAACCAATTAATGGCAACTTCTTAATGATATAAAATGACTAAATATCCTTCCTTTCCATTTTTAGCTTGATAATTAATTAACTTATGGTAACAAACCAGTTGACAATATGTACCAATCGATTGACAAGTTTTTAAAAGCCGTAAAATCATTTCCTTTTTTATACCAACCACTAGCCTATAAATAGAGGTCCCTTTCCACTCTTTTTCACATCCACAATTTTATTTCATTTCACACTTCTCACTCTCTCTAAAAAAGATCTCTTTGTTTACTTTCTCACACTAATTTTCTTTCCCGAAGCGCTCTTTCGAGAAAGTCCTTTTATAAGCGCACCAATGAAATCTTGGTTGAACATTTTATCCACTTAGGTATTGTTTGTTTGGATTCGAAGCTAAACCCGTGATAAAAGCTTTTATAGGTTCTTCTTTATCCCTATAAAATACTAAGGTTTTTGTTAAAGCTTAGTTTAATATTAAAACCTTTATTAGGCTTGAGATTATCCCGATGTTAAAATGTCACAGATTATTGGTTAGCCCAGTATAAAACCAAGGTTTAGGTTTGAGAGCTCATCCCGGTGTTAAAAGCTCCCAAGGTTTGTTTAAAAGCTTGAATACTAACTGCTCCAAGATTCTTATGGAAAGAGGAATAATCGCTTCCCACCATTTGGAAGGAAGACTCGCCGCTACACTCCTCAGTTTATTTTTTGGTGGAAGTTAGCCTTAAATTTCATTTTTCCTTGTACAAGGGGGCCGCGAGTATAACCTACCAACAGATCTCAATATTATTGGATACTCCCAAGATCAATTCTTAGGGAGAAAAGTAGGTGTTTTTCTTTGTTTTACCAAACCTCTATAACTTCTGTTGTTTTCTCTCTTCCCTTAAACTCTTTAATTTCTGCACTTTATATATTGCTATTTTAATTTTTAGTTGCTTAAACTTAAAAATATTTTTCATCTTTGATTTTAATTCCAAAAGTTTTTCAAAACCAAGTTTTTCTAGAACAAACAATTATTGTGTGTAAAGTCACATGTTCAGCAAGTGACATTATAGCCTAACTCCAGGTTAAAGACTAATCGCTTCAGGAGGAAGATGACTTTCGATAAGAAAACCTTTCTAAACACACCCCAATTGTAGTTCCTTTTGTTTGGTTGCATTAGGTAAAACAAAATATGTACAAGATGTATTTTAGGCAACATGTGCACGTGTTCCAGCATTTGAGTTTGTTTCTAGGAAGAGTTGTTAAGCTAAAGTGCTTGACAGAACCGGTTAGGAAAGAGATGATCAGTGAAAGTGCTTGATAAAATCAGTTAATCAAGAGGTTCCAAGATGTAACATAATTGCTTGACATAACTAGTTAAGCTAAAGGTTCATCATGTGAGTATGTATAATCTCGACATAAGGTTTAGGTTCTGACTATCTTCAGATGTCCTTCAAAAGAGTTATGGTGTTGACTTCTTCAAAAGATGCAAAGGTTTTATCATGGGAAGAAGTTTATGTTTCTAATCAAAATCTATTTGAAAAGATTTGTATTTGTTTCAATCAAATAAATTTGATTGGATGTACCTTGAAGGAAGATTTGATCCAAGATTTACTCTACATAGAAAATTTATATGAATATAGTTATTTTAGATGATCTGGTGTAACATGTGAAACACAATGTTCCAACATATATGCTGCAACATCTGGCCTCCATCAACAGACAAATGTTATTGCAGGTATGGTGAAGAAGGGTGTGCTGCAACATCTGGTCTCTGTCAACAGATAAATGTTATTGCAGTTGTGGTGAAAAAGAGACACACGTGGAACACAATGTTCTGACATGTGTGTAAAATCTGACACTGACACAACAAGCCAACGTTGTTGCGTTTTTTGAGCGAAATTTTGGTTGAGATTCAATCAGATTTGTTGCTATATTTTAGCAATGCAACTATGTGATTTGTTTGACAACTGTTGAAGATAAAATCAATTTAGTTGGAGATTTGAAATTGAAATTAGATTAAAAACAAATCATACATTTCATTGGAGACTTTTATGAAACAAATCATATCCAACAATATCTGCATTTATTCTGGACGAAATCAAATCAAATGCCCATTAAAAAAATCCTAGAAGAAGCATTGCTATTTAAGGAGACTCAAACCTAGAGTTTGAGGAGTGCCCATTTTGAAGACTCCCTGTGTTAGGGTTTCTAATTTTTTAAGTCTTTGTTTGAGTTATTGTTGTGCACAACTCTAGCGTCTTCATTCATATCCTAAGGCATAACGGTTGGTTTCCTTGTTGAGTTGTAAAACTCTGTTCCAAAATATTAATTCTATAAGCTTGAGAACAAAGTGCTTTTGTTTATTGTATTCCATGATAATGATGTACTCGTGTTGAATCTATGTGTTGTACACCACTCTATATTTTAGTACGTCGTCATAGTTATTGGTTTGTCTTAGTTGAGTTATAAATTCAACAATCAATAAAGTTGTTATTGAGGTTTATCGGTAGGGTTTAGTGATTGAAGAAAGTGAACAGGGTTCTCATATTTAGGGGGGGGGGGGTCCTGAATAGAAAGTCATTAGGATTAGCAAGAGGCATTGGACATCATGGGGTTAGTGTTCATAGAAGATTAATTGTACTAATTCAAAGTAGTGAATTTGCTTTCTTGGGTAGAGTTCCCCCATATGTAGGCGTGGTTTCACCGAACTGAGTTACCAATCTCTTATGTTCTTTATTTCTTTTCTGCTTCATCATCTTTTATAAACTAAACTATTTTCTCTTGTTTTTTAAACTAGTTTTTATTCTAGTATACAATTTCCCAGACATCGTGTCAGACATTTGCTCCCTAAATCTGTTATCTGCCATAAGCCAATTGTTCACGTTGTCCCAAACATCTGGTTGAACATCTGTCCTCTTGAGAACACAATTTCACCCACCTTTCAACATTATTAAGTTTTAACTATAGAAAGCTAGGTTTAGAATATTTTTTTAAAGTATTAGTTACGAGTTATGGGAAACAATAATCATTGGTCTATTTTCCCTACTCATTAAGTAAGGGATAAAGTAATAGATAAATTTGAATCCATTTGGACCGAAGAAGAATAGAGAAAATTTGAAATAGATTTTAAACCTAAAAAACTTTATAGTAATGTCTATAGTGATACTAAGATCTTCTATGTTCATCATTTTAAAACTGCAAAGGAAATGTGGGATACTCTTGAAATTATATATGGAATTTCTCCAAATATCAAGCAAGAGGAGATGAACACTCGAGGCAAAGAAGATGAAGATTCCGCTTTTAAATTTTTTTCAAAATTTATAGATATTGGAAGTTATATTGGAAATTTTGTAATTAACCAATATCTAAGATTTAGGAATTGGAAGTTTAGTTCAATCATTAAATCAAAAGATGGGAACCTTCATGAATTTCAGGAAAAATCCAAGAAGAAATAAATTATAGAGAAATTGAAGGAACTAATTCAATTACTCAAAGATTAAGATATGAACCTTAAAAACAAAGAATTGACAAATTCATCATACTCCTATCATACAACTTCCGTTGAATCCTTCAAAATAACATACTCAGTAGTTGAACGATCTTTGGAAGATTCAACATCAAATGAAGGAATCTTATGTGTGAGAAAATGAAAAGAAGAAGAAGTATCTTCAAGCAAAATATTTGAAAGTAGAAACACAAGAGAGACATGAACCTCGAGGAGAAAAAAGAAAGAACTTTCTTCTAACGAAGATGATGAAGTTTGCTTAAAGACAACCTACGAGGTAGACACTATTTTGGGAAGTAAACCATCTTATGAACAGATGTTTAGAATTGACACTCAATTAGTGAAATAAAAAGATAAACCGAGTGAACACACCTTAGGTCTTAAAAATACTTAAGATACCTTGAAGGGATTAATAAATTTTTCTAGAGAGAAATAACTAAGATAAGAAATTCAAGAGAAACATGTCATAGGCGTATCTCCCTGAAAATGGAAGTAACTGATTTACGTGAATCCCTAGGTAAGTTTACCCAAGGAAAGGAAAAATTTGTCTTGATCCTATCAAGTCAAAGGCCTCCTTTAAACAAGAATGAGCTGGGATTTAAAAAGAACAAAGAAACCTAATAAAGGTGTATATCACAAGGAAAAAAAGCATCCAGTTTACAAATGCACACACTGTAAAAGAGTAGGTCATTTAGAACCTTTTTGTTTTGATAAATTGAAAAGATCTAAACGTAACAATATTAGATCTTATGTAACTAATGCATATGGACCCAAGGATATGTGGGCACCAAAGGTAAAACCTTAGTATTTTGCAGGTATGATTTGCAGCTCGAAGCTTTAACGATTATTAATGGAGTTGTGCAAAGTAAGAATATACTCATAGGTATACATATTTTTCAAAGTCTCTGATCCAAGGATGAACAATGATGGAAAATATCAATCACAATGATCAAATCAATTATTCTGGAAAATATCTCAAGATTTATGATCCTCGATGATGAATTGAATGGATATATCTGTGATGCACATGTTCATTTTGTTGCTTATACCAACTCTCATATCCAATAATGTGTAGATAAGGATACACTATATTATGATTGATGTTTCCTATAAGGGAAGTATTTATTAATATTTCTGGATAAAAAAAGTATACATTATTTTAAGATTGAAATAATCGAAAAACTCTGATTAAACCCTTAAAATAGTGAATTTATTTTTTACCCATCTCGATATAAATAGTTTTCTAACCCAAAAGATGAGTTTTCAAGTGTTTTTAGAAAGGAGGTGCAAATAATCTTAACAAGGATGCAGAAAAGCAACCAAATTTAGCTAAAGGCCCAAAAATATACCAAGGAGGCTGAACTATATAAGCCCAACCGATTGACACATTATGGCAATCAATTGGAAGAGCTTGGCACGCAAACTTTCAAATCAAATCCAATCCAAACTTGTGCCTCAAGCAAATCAAATCCCAACACTGACGAAAAACACACAAAATCCTGAAATATCTAGCAAACTAATCAATTGGAGCCCCTAGCCAATCGATCGCCACACTCAATTTAGGAATATTTTGATTTTATTTTCAATCACCATAATACTCATTTATTCCTTGTCAGAAATACACGATCAAATCTTCACAAGGCATACCTATAAATATGTATGCTCTCTCACTATCTCTTGCATCTCAAAAATCATCTCTTTTAGTCTTCTTTGTCTGAGTTCTTTTTTGTAAGTATCATCATGGCCACCTCAAGCCAAAAACTAAGAGAATCACCAAGAAGAGACATTATCACATCTATGTCAATAAATAAAAAGCAAGAAGAAAATATGATAATCCTAGAGAAAAAGATAGTAGAACCAAGGTTTATGGAGGAAACCTTCATGAGAGGCTACAAACCTTATTCTCATATTTTTTAAGCCTCACTAAGAGCATTCTTCACAAATGTACTTGATCGAATCTTCCCAAATTTGGTAAAAGAATTCTACTCAAATCGACATGTGATGGGAAAGACTCTAATATCATCAATAAAAAATGTAATAGTATTAATCCACAAATAACACTTTGGTAGAATGTTTGAAATACACTTCATAGGAAAATCCTACAAGTATGAGAGACCCATATGTCTATAAAATTTCAAGCGAACCATAACCTTAAACACTCTTGTCACCAATCCCATGGAGAAAAACCCTTTTAGGGCAACCCTATTGAAGCCAAAAGTTTGAATAACTCACTACCTTATAAAAAGAATCTTGCTCCCAAGAAGCATTAACAACAACTATGTTATCAAGGACGACATTATCTTCCTTTGGCTTCTTACTCAAAACATTCCAACAAACTGGGTGGATGGGATATTTTATCACACGTGCTACTCCAAAGAAAAACTCTCAGAAGAACTTCCATATGGAGAAATGATGACAAGAATCTTAAGTACCCTTAACATTGATGCTCAAGGAGAAAAGTCTATTTCATCCAATAGAATTGATTACACCATCCTCAAAGATATGAAGATTGATATAAAATATGGAGAACTAAGGGACGATTGGACAATTGAGGAAGATGACACAAAAGAGACATCTAACATAGATATCAACTAAGTTTGAGAAAATTTTCTAAAGCATATCAAGATACGTAAAAGAGAAAGAAAAATATCTCAAAGGAATGATGATGTTTATGGCATAGAATGACCTCACCTATGTGCTTAGTTTATCTATATACAAATTTTAAATTTTCAACTTTTCCCTTTTTAAATTTGAATTCCTAGTTCTTTTTTCAAATTAATAAGTGATGTTTCTCCCTCTTCCATATGTCTTATTTGCCTACGTTTTCATATTTAAATTTATGTAATGCATATTTAACTATCTTTTTGATTTCGACAAAAGGGGGGTGGGGGGGTATACTCTTAAAGGGAGCTGAGTATACTCTCTATTTAATTGAGGGGGAGTTTAATTACTCTGAACACATATGTGTTATTTCTTTTACAACCTCCCTTGAGAGATGTGTTGCCGTCATAAAAAAGGAGGAAAATGTGGAACTTTGTTTTGTAGGTTACTTCTAGGTGATATGCCTTTAATAAGGACACCATCTTTTGATGATGACAATTAATGTTTAATGATGGAAACTAATGTCAAGTCAAGCATTAAAGATGCAAACCAAAGTATCAGGATTTGATGGACTTGACTATCCGATTATGACAACCAAAATGAACATAACTCAAGCCAAATATCAAGTGAACTCAAGCAACTGTCTACAAGAAAGAAAGTATCTGACAAAGTCTTGAAGTACAAGAAAGTTCTATCTTGATTAGTGAGTGAATACTTTATAAAGCAATGGCGTTCTCGTAAAAGTGTATGGCTAAATCACACACACACACGAAAATATGTTTTAAATTGATTTTTCCTAAGAAAATATTTTCAAAAAAGTCGTAAAGCCATGCCAGATGAGTTAGAAGTTGTAAGAAAAGCTATGAGTGAATTTTTGTCTCTACCAATCAATTGAGAATATATACCAGTTGATTGGAACAATTCAAACATACATGATCCTTACTGGCATTTCTGTTTCGGACTGGGGAGTCTGTCCCAGTACACGATGTTCTACCACTGGTTTCTGCTTCTATATGGGTACATCTCTGATTTCTTTGAAGAGCAAGAAACAACACACTATATCACATTCTTCATCTGAAGCCAAATACATGACATTGACAAACACTACTTTGGAAGCCATCTAGTTACGATATGTCCTCCATAATTTCAACATCCTATCCACGGTGCACTGACCCATAATCATCTATTGTCACAACAGAAGCGCTATGCAAATAGCCATAAATCCCAACTTCCACAAAAGAATAAAACATATCGAAATCGATTGACATGTTGTCATGGACAAGATTCAAAACAACACAATATATCTCATGCCCATTGACTCAACTAACCAAACAGCACACATCTTTACAACATCTCTTCATTCTGATCCTTTCTCCAATTTTATTAGCAAACTAAATTTACTAGATATCCACTCTAGTCTAAGGCAGGCTATTAACTTAAAACAAATTTATTCCATTTAGTTTATTTGCCTTGCTATTAGTTTAATTATAGTATTTACATTTAACAACATTAAGCTATTTTTATGCTACCCTTAGGCTATTTAATGACTGGACCTATAGTTAATTTAAGTCTTCAAGTTATCTTTGATTGAAGCTTCAATGAAATTACGTTTTCCAAATATCTTGCCAAATGTTAATAATAATGTCATGAGAGTGATCTATAGACACATGAAACAATTTGATTGTTTGCTCAAAAGAGTTGGTACTTGATAGTAGCAATTAAAGGCTCAACAACAATTTTCTTGTGATTCTATCCGTAACCTTTGGGTTTTGTTTGTATATCTTAAAATAAATAAAGAATAATAGAGTAAAGTAGATCAAATGAAGGAGAAGTAAAGAGAATATATTAGAAACGCTATCTATTATTTGAATATTTCATGATGAAACAAAACAAAATTTTCACTCCACCCGAAAATAAAACAAATGACAAGTGATGAAATGAGATAAAGAAATATATATATATATATATATATATATATATATATATATATATATATATATATATATATATATATATATATATATATATATATATATATATATATATATATATATATATATATATATATATATATATATATATATATATATATATATAATATATATATATATATATATATATATATATATATATATATATATATATATATATATATATATATATATATATATATATATATATCATTTCATTATACTCCACTATTTCCAATTTTAAATAATTCAAATAATATATATATTTTTTTAATTTAGTTCATCTCATACAACTCTAAAATCACATTTCATAAATCGAACAAAATTTTATTTATTTGTTATTGATTTGTTTGTCCTCCTCCAAACTCCTCAAAAGTTAATGGGCTAGGACCTTGCACCGGCCAGTGATTGATTATGATTGTCGTATAGGATTAGAACCGTACACGTATACACTCTTGCTTTTGGATTCATAATACCAAACCACTTGTTCCTTATCTATTCTATTCTCCATGTTTTATAGGAGATAAATGAAATAAACACGTGTTTCACTAATTTCTTTTTAAAAAGATCTAAATATTCTTATCATATTTTCTTTTTCTAAAAATTTCCAATCAAAAGCAATAAAACATTAAAAAAATATAGTTGCAATGCACAAAAAAGAAGAGGCTTAATTCGATATTTTATGTTAGACAAAAGTGACACTCATCTGATTTTATATCAATTATGAATATATAAAATGTTGAATATACAAGAATAGTACATCTTAGATTTTTTTCTAGATTTTGTGTAGCGTCCGTTCTCAATTGAATTTTGGTTTAATAATACCAAAATATATAGACTTTTTATTGGTTAAATATGTAATGAAGACTTATCTAATTATCAACCATAGTGATAAAATTTTGAGTCATGTGTTACAGTTAGAGGTGGGAATAGGATTTAATATGCTAAAGTTTAAGTCTTACATATAATATGTTATATACTTATGTTTGAGTCTAGCTTTTTTGGATTTTAGTTGATATATTATCATATTTAAAAATATTTTTTATTTAAATATATATATATATATATATATATATATATATATATATATATATATATATATATATATATAAAAGTGATTTAACTAAGATTTAAATAGAACTTTTTACGAAAATAATTCACTATTTTAAGGAAATTTTCAAAATACCTTTGGTTTCAAAAAAAATCTCAAAGTACCCCACTTTTAGGAGGAGTCGCCAATTGAATTGGAGACTCCTCTTAAAAATTGAATGGAGGCGCCAATTGGATTGGCGCCCCTGTGTAGGGCTTAAAAGGAGGCGTCAATTCAATTGGAGCCTCAGTGTAAAATGCTATTTTTTTTGGTAAATGGTATACGTGATAGATAAATTTGATATATGACCAATTGATATTAATAAAATTTGCCGTTTACACAAAGAAACCTAATGGTGATGACCGGGATCACCTAACCGACCTCCGGTCCCACATCCTCTAGCTACCCTAACCCGTGACCCTAACCCACGTTGATGATTCGGTACCGGTGTTTGAGCATCTGAGGGGCCAGGAGCGTCACTACCAACTACATGAGAAGGTATGTTGAGGTAGTCAGACAAGTCGGCATAATCTTTAGTATACATCGATGGTGTACTGCCGTAGCTGAGCTCATGACCCATGCAAGAGAAGTTGGGATGTGGTTGACTCATTGATGGGCAACCGGGACGGTTGAAGGGAGACATGGGTGTGAACGATGCATCGAGGAAAGGTTGTTGGGGTGTTTGGTAGAGATAAGGTTGTTGGATGTTTTGGTTTTGTGAGGTTTGAGCTTCTTGGCTACGGTAGGAGGAGGGGCGGTTGGTGTTGAATGATCGTTGGGTGTTCTGGCTTAGGCGACTTTGGTAGGGTGATGGGGTGGGTGCGAAGCGATGTTGAGTCTCAGGTTGATGGTCAATTTGTTGGCGGTGGTATGGGGTATATGCTCTTGGTATTGGGGTTGGGTGTATGGAATGTTTTGGTTGTATGTTTGTGTGTTGGTTGAACGGAACGTTTGACGGACAGGGGGTTGTGTGTATCCGGTCTGACACTGTTGTTAGAGGTTTGATGTTGAGGTGTCAGGTGTGTAAGTCATCTGGCGTGGGTCGTACAAGTACATATCCTCGGCGATGAACTGAAAACCAACCGATCTGTACCAAGCCATATAAGTACGACTTGGTTTTTCTTCAGTTGGCATGACTGCGTCAGTTAACACATGGTCATGACGGTGCTTCCATTTGCGACACTCCGATCTTGCGAAGCTTTGCCATGGATTGAAGTTCCATTGATCGTTAACTTTACGTAGATGCCATTCTCCCAGGCTAGCTGGGGGATCTGGGATATTTTGGGGCATACCGAATTGCAGCTTCACACGATCACTGTTGTGCATCTCCACAGTTGTGAACCGTATTATCGGTGTGCATGCAGTCCATACGGCCGCGTCTTCAGCGTTGACTTGATGGTCATGATCCAAATTAAGGTATGGACGCCAAATAAACTGAAATGTAAAAGAAGATTGGATTATAGCTAAGGTAGAAGAAGTTAACAAAATATAACGAAATAATTAAGTTATTTTCCTTACGTCTGTCGGTTGAAGGTGATCCAACAGGTTTCGATACTGAGTAATATAGTGTCTTGGACATCTGTTGTAACTCATACCACGTGCAGACCATCTACACGAAAAAGTCAAAAAATATTAGTTAGAGGTAATAATCTTTAAAGAAGTAAGTAAAGATATAACAATTTAAACAACTTACTTTTGTGCATACGGAAATGTGAAAGGGTTGTTGTTGACGGGTGCTAGGGACAGTAGTCTTGACCAACCCCATGCTTGTAGCAAAACAACACATCCAGAAAATGTTGATGTGTCTTTGTGTGAGTTTTTGCACAAGGAGCTATAGAGATAGGCTAGACAAGCAGATCTCCAACTATAACTTCCTATTCTATCTACATGTCTAAGTAAAGGTAAATACATAATATGCATGCTAGAACCACTACCTTCGGGAAATAAAAACGAGCCAATTAACAGGATAATGTAACACCTAGTTTTTATTATTCGAGCATCTTCAGTAGAATGCTCATCTAAGTATAAACTATTATAGTACGACTTAAGGCGTGAAAGTAGTATACCTTGACCTCTTGCGTTATCATCTAACAAATCAGTCTCCAAGAGATCCATGCAAATTGAATTCGCATAGTTGGTTTTACCATTAACAGCCTTACCTTCAATGGATAGTCCCAAAAGCATGTAGACGTCTTCTAACGTCACGGTACACTCACCGGTTGGGAACCAAAATGTGTGTGTCTCTGGTCTCCATCTTTCGCATAAAGCTAGAATGAATTTGTTATCTATGGACCAATACAAAATCCTGCTTATATGACCAAAATCGACGAGTTCAACATAAGGTTGAATCATCGGGTCCATATGGACATATTCGTGGACCCGAGTTCGGAACCTTGATACATCCTATAAAAGAAAGAACAAATGTCCCAAGAACAAGTTTTCGGCAACTGGGAGGATTCATACAAGGAATTGCCACGATTTTTATGGGCATTAAAAACATATGTCCCAAGAACTGTGGCAATTATGGAGACATTGCCAGCAATGATGCCAGACGGAACCTGTGCTACAGGTAATAGAATCTTTCACCGTCTCTTTTGGGCATTTCACCCATGCATCAAAGGTTTCGCATTCTGCAAACCTATTATTCAAATTGATGGCATTTGGTTATACGAAAAATACAAGGGTACTTTGCTCATGGCGGTTGCACAAGACGACAACAACAATGTGTTTCCCATTGCCTTTGCTCTTGTTGAAGGTGAAATGGCTGGTGGATGGGGTTTCTTTCTTCGACATCTCAGAACGCATATGGCTCCACAAGCCAATCTCTGTTTGATTTCTGATAGACATGCTGCCATTGAGAGTGCCTACAACAACCATGACAACGGATGGCATGATCCTCCTTCTACCCATGTCTATTGCATCAGACACATTGCATAAAACTTCATGCAAGCTATACAAGATAAGAATCTTCACAAGAAGGCGGTGAATGCTGGGTATGCTCTAACTCAGTCGTCATTTCAATATTATCGTGATGAAATTAGACTATCTAATGAAGACGCAGGGAGATGGCTAAATAACATACTAGTAGAGCAGTGGACAAGGGCATTTGACAGAGGTTGTCGATGGGGCCACATGACAACAAACCTTATGGAATGCATGAACGTGGTATTCAAAGGAATTTGAAATCTGCCGATAACCGTCTTGGTAAGATCAACCTATTATAGGTTGGCTTCTACGTTCGCAACCAGAGGTGAAAGATGGAGTGCAGTGTTAATGTCCGGGTAAGTATTCAGTGAGTGTTGCATGAAGGTCATGAAAGAGGAGAGCATCAAAGTTAGCGCACACGTTGTAACAGTCTTTGACCGTCATAGGCAAAATTTCAGCGTCCAGGAAACAATGGACCACAACGAGGGAAGCCAAATTTAGCCTACGCTGTTAGACTAAACAGAAGTTGGTGTGATTGTGGAAAATTCCAGGCCTTCCGCATACCTTGCTCCCATGTCATTGCAGCATGCGCTTATACTCGTCAAGATGCTTACAGCCATTTATCTGATGTGTACAAGGATGACACCGTCATGAATGTATATAATCAAAGCTTCTCGGTACTACCAATGGAGGATTACTGGCCTCCATATGCAGGTGATATTGTTTGGCACAATGACGAGATGCGTAGAAAGAAAAAAGGAAGGCCAAACAACACACGTATCAGAACAGAGATGGATTCCACAAATAAAATGATAATATTATGTAGTATCTATCGTCAAACAGGACACAACAAGAACAATTGTCCCAATCGAGGAGCATCATCTAGGTCTTAAGCTTTTTGTAACATTGTATTTCTGTAACCTTCAATCATTATATATTATTAAGTTTTTGTTACAACGAGGTTCACAACAAACATCAGTACAAAATAAGCTATCTGAAAACAGAAATATTTCTAACTGATTACAACAATCAAATTGATGTCGTCTCGACCGAACATCATTTCCCTAGCATCCTTATCAGTCTTCATTCGCACCCAACCAAAGATACTGTCAAGTCTCTCAATACTTCTAATTTTTTCCCCTACTGGTATTTTCCCATCTAACCAACAAACCAGCTCCCTCTTCAGTTGATCGAACGTAGTGATGTTCCAGAACAACATCAGCATCTGAGGTTTGTCTCTCGCATAAATCACCTTACCGTATCGGCGACGAACACTAAACATGATTGCCAAATGATTGTATGAGATATGGAACAATTACTCACATAACACATCTATTTATAACACAAAAAATTGGCGTCTCCTCTTAAGCCCTACACAGGGGCGCCAATTGGATTGGCTAGGGCACCTGCCCTAGCCAATCCAATTGACGCCTCCATTCAATTTTTAAGAGGAGTCTCCAATTCAATTGGTGACTCCTCCTAAAAGTGGGGTAGTTTGGGATTTTTTTTGAAACCAGAGATATTTTGGGAATTTTCTTGAAACAATGAATTATTTTTGTAAAAATTTCATTTAAATAGACTATAAATTAAAAAACCAATAAAACTACTTCTCACTATTATAATCTGACTTAGATCTATGTAAGATAAGTCATACAATTTTAATTATAGTTCTCCTTGCACATACTTATTATCAATTTTGTTGATATAATAATGTATCATATTTGATTTGATTGAAGAGTTAAATATGATTTTCTTCTCCATAAATAGACCATAAATCAATTCTAGTCTTGCAATTTTTTTTCTAAATTCTAACCAAACCAATCTGATTGTTCAAATAATGCATATAAAGCAACACCTAATGAATCCATCACGTACCAATAATGAAAAAACAAAAAGTATCCTATGCAACACAAGAAACCTTAATAAAATAAATTGTATAAGGAGTAACTCTTGTCGTTATATAATGTAGTTTTTCTCAAATTTTTATAAGAAAATGATGCAGTCATGGGAGTACAAGAAATAACCGGACATCCGTACATGAATATATTATATTTTTGAGAATTTGGTAAATGCATATTTTGATCCGACGGCTAGGATTGAAATATAAAAATAAAACAATATAAAACGATGCTGAGCGACAAATGACAACAATAATCAGACAAATGTGTACTCCCTCCATATTATTTAATAAATTAAAAAATTAAAAAAAAAATTATATAGTAAAATATAAGATGGAGGGAATATATTTTTATTTTTATTTGGTTCTTAATATCTAATTTAATAGGTCTTGTTATTTACTCTGATCATTATTATAAATGAATTTGATTTCTTTGATATATTTGACTGTTATTGTATCTAGTCCATATATAAAAGAAAAATTTAAATTTATTTATAATAATGATAGAAGAGTATCAAATAATTAAAATTCTTATAATAAATCCCTTCAATTCCGGAATGGGACGGCAGTGGTCACTCCCCACTGAGCCTGCAGACCCCACCATGCAATTGATTCCGTAACACGTCTGTACGAACATTATACACTGCATCCTAACTATTTCTCTTTAAAACGGAACCTATACCGGCCTCCACTTTACCGTTTTTTTCCCGCAATTCAGTGAACCAAGAGCTTTCTCACAAGATGAAGGTGAAGAAGGGATGTCTAGCAGTTCAAGTCGGTTCAGAGGAACACCACTCTCAACAAGATGCTACTGTCACTGATTCTCAAAGGTTTCTCATCCCTATTTCGTATCTCTATCATCCTCTTTTCAACAATCTTCTCGACATGGCTTACGAGAGTTATGGCTACAACACGGATGGCCCCCTCAAACTGCCTTGCTCGGTTGATGAATTTCTTCACCTACGGTGGCAGATTGAAAAAGAATCAACACACCACCACCACCAACACAACCACCATCATCACCATCACTATCTCCCTTACGCCTTGTATTTCAACTCTTGTTAATAATAATAGTAATAATAATGATAATACTCACTTTCTGTTGTTATGCTACTCTGTCTTTTATTTATATTTTTAATTTCTCTTGTTCTTTAATCTTAAGACATAGATGAGATGACTCTGCTTTTTGTATTTAATAAAATTACTAGAGAAATACTACTATGCTAAGAAATAAAACTTCATTCTAGTTTATTTTTATTTTTATAATAATTATTTTAATATGTATAGATATCATGATAATTATAAGGCTTTATGCTGCTTTTAAGACACGTCAACTTGCAACTCATTAGAAGGGCATCTATGATTAGCTATGAATTTTTTGTTGTATGTTTTACATTAGGGGTTTATGAGGGTTGGGTTGGACCGGGTTCGGCCTAACCCGTTATTCAACCCATTCAAAATTTAATGGACTGAGTTCGCCGTTCAATCGTAATTTCATTATCAAAACCGGTTTGAACCGACCCGTTCATTAATGAGTTGGATTCGCGGGTTGTATTTCAAATAAAAAATATATTTTTTATTATTCTTTTTGTCGATTTAAAAAAAATGATTTTAATATAATCATACTCATTTATATTGAGATATATTTAGGAAAAGATATTTTAGGAAAAGATATATTTAGGAAAATAATTGCTAGGATATATCTTTACATATCTGTCTAGTTGTTTCCTAATTTTCAAATCTCTAAAGATATGATATTTGATGTACTGGTATTATAAATATGGTTACCTATGATTGATAATACAGAGGCTAATTTACCAATTCTTCATGGTAATCAGAGCTTGAGAACGTTTTTCTCAAGAATAATTTGATATGGTTGGCGGTGAAACCCCACCACCACCACCACCAACACCTAAGATTGAACCTAATTCACCATATTACCTCGGATCGCAAGACCGACCGGGAGACTTCATCACACCCACCCGCCTAACGGCAGATAATTATGAATCCTGGGCAACCGACATAGAAACGGCATTAGAAGCTCGAAGGAAATTCGAATTTTTGGATGGCTTGATCAATAAACCGTCACCCCTTGCACGAAGTCTGATTGGACGGCGATTAATGCGATGCTCATATCGTGGATCACGAATACGATAGATCCTGATTTGAAGACATCCTTGTCCAAATTCAGGGAGGCTAAACCTTTTTGGGATCACCTCAAGTAGCGTTTCGCACAAACTAATGGTCCCCGCATTCAGCAATTGCGTTCTTCAATCTCAAAGTGCGAATAGACCAAATTAATGCCCGTTTTTGTGTACTACGGCAAGTTGCATACTTTGTGGCAGAAACTTGATCGACACGAGCCCTTGATCTCGTGTTCTTATTGTGCTTCGTGTTTGGCGGGGAAATTGCACGAGGAGCGTCGAGCACAAGCACAACTACATGATTTTTTGATGGGATTGTATCCTGAATTTTATTCTTCCTTATGCACAAACATATTATCACAAGACCCTCTTCCGAGTCTTGATAGAGCATACCAGTTGGTTACACAAGAGGAACATGCGCGTACACCGAAGCAAGAAGTCGAGTCTAAACCATCTGAGGAAATTGGGTTCGCTGTACGAGTAGGGGAAGGGGTTGACCGTGGTCGGGGACGAGGTTCTGCCAGGCCAGTGTGTTCTCTGTGCAAGAAAGTAGGTCATGAAGCCCCGGGTTCCTGGGCGAATTCGGTCTGTGGTCATTGCAAGAAGAAGGTCCATCCGGAGAGCCGTTGTTTTGAGCTTGTGGGTTATCCGGATGCCTGGCCCGAGAGCAGGAAGACCCCTACAATGGGGAAGGAACGTGGCCAAGTGCGTGCTAATGCTGCTGCAAGTTCGTCTACTTCGAACTTGGGTCAATTGTTCACACTCGAGCAATGGAAGGCTATATCGGGTCTTATTGGTAATGCTCAAATCCCCGACAATAGATTGAATGGTAAGTTTGATGCATTGTCTTGGATTATTTATACCGGAGCAACTCACCATATTACAGGAGAAAGCTCTTGGTTATTTGACACACAATTTTTTTTAAATGCCCGATTGGTTTGCCGAATGGTGAAAAAGTAAATGCCACTTTGGTGGGATCTGTTCGTTTATCGGACAAGATTACTCTCATCGGAGTCCTTTATGTTCCAAATTTAAGTTGCAATTTACTTTCTGTCTCTCAACTTAATGATGATTTACAAACTATCGTCCAATTTGATTCTCATATTTGTTCTATACAGGACCAAACGAAGGAGCTGATTGGAACGAGAATTAAGAGAGAGGGATTGTACTACTTTAGCAAACCGAGATTCGTGTCTACTGTTAAAGTTACATCAAACTTGGAGTTGTGGCATCGTCGACTCGGGCATCCTTCGGAAAAAGTAGTTAAGATGATTCCTCATGTCAGTAGTAATAAATATCATTTGGATAAGGGATGTGAAGTGTGTATGCGTGCTAAGCATCCTAGAGATAAATTTCATTTAAGTGATAATAAAGCTTCTCGAATTTTTGAGAAAATACATTGTGATTTGTGGGGCCCGTATAGACATGCTTCTTCATGTGGAGCTCGTTTTGACAATAGTTGATGATTTTTCGAGAGCGGTTTGGATTTATTTGTTAGTCGATAAATTAGAAGTATTTTAAATGTTTATGGATTTTGTTACTATGGTTGATAGACAATTCTCTCAAACAATTAAAGTTATTCAAAGTGATAACAGGTCTGAGTTTAATTGTTTGCTTGAATATTTTAATGCAACCGGAATTTTATTCCAAACTTCTTGTGTGGGTACTCCGCAACAAAATGGGAGAGTTGAGAGGAAGCATAAACATATCTTGAATGTTGGCCGGGCATTGCGTTTTCAAGCAAAATTTCCTATCTATTTTTTGGGGGAATGTGTTCTTGCTGCTGCTCATTTAATCAACTGTACCCCTACTCCTCTTTTACTGAATAAAACACCTTTTGAAATACTTTTTGATAAACCCCCCTGTTTTGGTGCTGTTCAAACCTTTGGGTGCTTGTGTTATGCACATAATCAGAAAACTAAGGGAGATGAATTCGCTAGTCGAAGTCAAAAATATGTCTTTGTTGGATATCCGTTCGGTAAAAAGGGTTGGAGACTGTTTGATTTGGATACAAAAGAATTTTTTGTTTCACAAGACGTAAAATTCTTTGAGGAAGTGTTCCAGTTTGGGTGTCTGGAGGATGTAAACACCATGGATAATGAACATGTTGATCAAGAAATTCATGAGGATTTTGCTGAATTAATTTTGGACAATGAAATTGAGGTTGGAGAATTCTTGGGTCAACAGCAAACCCAACCCAACGTTCAAACATCAGACCCAACATCTCCTTAGACCTCACCGACGCCGGCTGGGCCGAATCAAGAACAACCTATACCAGCACCTGATCAGGCTGTTGGGCCTTCGTCTACATCAGCAGCTCCAGCAGTCCGTGAGCAGGAAATGGGTTGCGAGTTTCGAGAAAAATTCCCTAACACCTTGTATCGGGACTTTGTGACACATACGATTTTTGCTAATAGTACATCCTCATCTTCTTCCTCTTTCGATCTCTCCCAAGGTACTCCTTATCCTTTAGCACATTATATAAATTATGACAATTATTCTGTAAATTATCGGAGATTTCTTGTAGCTATTATCAAGGGTAATGATCCTAAATCCTTTAAAGAGGCTATGAAGTACGACAGGTGGAGACAATCAATGAAAGAGGAAATCCAGGCTCTTGAGGACAATAGAACATGGACTTTGGAACATCTCCCACCGGGAAAATGTGCTCTTGGTAGTCGATGGGTGTACAAGACCAGATATTTATCAAATGGGGATATTGAGCGCCTCAAACCAAGATTGGTAGTGTTGGGCAATCACCAACATGAGGGTATTGATTGCATTGAAACATTCGCTCCAGTGGCCAAAATGACTACGGTTTGTGTCTTCTTAGCAATAGCAGCTTCAAAAAATTGGGCATTGCACCAGATGGATGTCCATAATGCCTTCTTGCACGGTGATCTAGATGAAGAGGTGTACATGAAATTACCTCCCAAATTTGAGAGTTCAGAATCGTCTTTGGTGTGTCGGTTGCGCAAGTCATTGTATGGCATGAATCAAGCTCCTAGGTGTTGGTTTGCAAAATTGGTGTCAGCTTTGAAAGGTTATGGTTTTCTTCAATCCTACTCAGGTTACTCTCTCTTCACATATACTTAAGGCACTGTTCGCATTAATGTCTTGGTTTATGTGGATGATCTTATTATTTCTGGGAATGATTCCACTGCACTTACTATTTTCAAAGCTTATCTCAATGATTGTTTCAAAATAAAAGACCTGGGAAGTCTCAAACATTTTTTAGGAATTGAAGTGGCTCGTAGCTCATTATGATTGTTTCTGTGTCAACGAAAGTACATTTTGGACATTATTTCTGAAATAGGTTTATTGGGAGCAAAGCCAAACGCGTTTCCCATTGAGCAGAACCATAAGCTTGGCCTTGCTACTGGTGAATTTGTGCCGGATCCCGAGTCATATCGACGGCTTGTGGGTTGTCTGATTTATCTTGTGGTCACTCGACCAGACTTGGCTTATTCGGTCCATATTTTATCTCAATTTATGCAAGAACCTCACATGGAGCATTGGGAGGCGGTCCTTCGAGTCGTTCGTTATTTGAATCCCGGTCAGGGTATTTTGCTTAGTGAAGATAGTGAGTTGACTTTGGAAGGTTGGTGTGATTCGGAATGGGCAACTTGTCCCCTTACTCACCATTCTCTGACATGATGGATAGTGTTTTTAGGCCAATCTTCGATTTCTTGGAAGACGAAGAAACAAAATACGGTTTCCCGGTCCTCTGTCGAAGCTGAGTACATGTCTATGGCCGCGGTCACTGGTGAATTAAAGTGGTTAAAAGGACTGTTGTTGAGTTTGGGTGTTCATCATCCTAAGGCAAATAAATTATTTTCTGATAGTGAGTCTGCGTTGCATATTGCAAAAAATCCATTTTTTCACGAGCGAACAAAACATATTGAAATAGATTGTTATTTTGTTCGGGATGCAATAATTGAGGGTTTGATTTCACCATCTCATGTCTCCACATCGTCTCAATTGGCGGACATTTTCCCAAAAGCTCCCGGGAAGGCTCAATTTGAGTTTCTCCTTTCCAAGTTGGGCATTTTTGAATCCCATGCTCCAACTTGAGGGGGGTATTGAGATATATTTAGGAAAAGTAAATAGGGACAAATAATATTTAATTTTTGCTTTATTTGTTTTATCAATAAGATTTGAATTTTTATCTCATTTTTGCATTTTTGCATTGACTTGATCAATATCTAGAGATAATATCTAGGGATGTTTTAGGCATTTCAATTGATTATGTAACCCTAAAATTCTCATTATAAATGACCATTGGCAAATGATTGGAGAACAACACAAAAGGCCTTCAACCAATTCACAAAAGACAAATGACGCATTTATCCTACTCTCTCTCTCTCTCACTCTTATTTTTCACCAATCAAGAGCGCCCTACTAATGTTCATACATATCATCTCTCAATCTTGAATTGAAAAGCAAGAGAAAACAAGGGAGACTTGGCACATTTTCAGACTGTGAACCTTTTTTATTTCCCTCCTAGACCATCTCCCTCACCATTTTAGTTCAGAAGTCCTCAACATTTTTCCTTCACAAACCCACGTACATAACACTACTCCCTTATCATGTTACACAATGAAACCCAACCATTCAAAAAATCTTCAACCTTCATCACTAAACATAATCCATTTCCAAGCCACCTTTCTTTTTAAGTCATGCTCACATTTCATGAAAAACCATATTTTTCTTCATGTGAAATAACCATCTTATTTTTCATGTGAAACAAACTCCATCACTCATCTCACCACCAAAGTCACACTCTTTACGATTGTGAGTGCAAATTTCCATTAGATGTATTTTGCATGATGTCAAAACTAGGATACTTTAGTGTTAATGTATATTAGACGATATCCTCTTATTCTCATTGTAAACCTTAGCATTAGGAAGCATAAAAGTATTTGGGAATAAGTTGGAAAAGGTTTCATGCATCCAAAACAATTTTTGTGAAAAAATCAACCTATAGGTCGACACATGCATATTTCAGGTCAACACATAGAAGAAATTTTATTTCTATGTGTCGACACATTCGACAGTACATGACATTTATAGGTCGGCAACACATGACCTCTGTTAGATGTGCCACCTCTATAGGTCGGCACATAGGAAGCACATGACCTTTACAAGTCGACGCATGACCTGTATATGTCAGCACATGCATCAAACAGGTCGGCGTATGGGTTTCACAGGTCGGCCTATGCAACAAAATTTTCCAAAAAATCATGATTTTTTAATTTTTTTGTTGCATTTCTTTTGCCTCCAAACATGCATGCATATAAATACTTCATACATGCATCATTTTCTAGTAAGGCTTCTAGAGAGTGAAACCTATACAAAACCAGGTTTCCAAAGCATCTCATCATCTTCAACCTTCATTCTATGTATACACACAAACAAACTACAAATAATCATTTTTTGGGTGCCATATAGAATTAGGGTTGATAACGTCCAATTTATGATTGGTGAATTGTAAATTGGATTGAGAACTTTGAGGGTTTCAACTAAGAAAACCGAGTTTGGTTTTCCTTTAAGATCGACTAGGGATTTGAAGGTTTTGAACAAGATTACTCAATTTGGATTTGATCGAGTGAAAACTTTGAAGAACAATGGTTTCTTGCAAAGGAGTAGCGTGCGACAGTGGATTATATTGGTAAGTCTTGGGTTTAAGCAATTATGTGTTTTGGATTCAATCGAGTGAAAGCTTTGAAGAACAAGGGGTTTCTTGCAAAGAAGTAGCATGAAAGGGTGAATCAAATCGGCATTATTGGGTTACTTGATTAAGGTTTTATCAAGTTAAGAGAAATTGTTAGAATCAACATCAAGCTAGGGTTTGTGTGATTGGATTTCTGCATTTTTCTTGTATACACTTTTTACGAAGTAATGTTAATTACACTATCTCAATTGTAATTTTAATTGAGGGCAGACGTACCCATAACAAGGTTGATTAGGGAACATCCTAAACAAATCCTTGTGTACTCTCTCTATCTCTCTTTTATTTCCTGTTTTGCAAATTATTGATTTCATTGATCGTGTGATCAATTTGTTTGGATAATAATTTCGAACATATTTTGAAATTGGTGTTGTTAAGTTGATCACAATTTCTTAGGTTGTGATTGTGTTTTAAGATCAATAATACCACATAAAATTCCAAACAATATCGATTGCACACTAGGTGTTTGACAAATTGTATCAATTGATTTTTGTGCGAATTATCATTGGAAGTAGACTATCCTTGTTGCTTTGCATTCAAATGACTTTGATTATTTGTGTTTCGACAATTTACGATTCATTATCATATTTTGATTACTATTACGCATATCCAAGCTTTTCAAAACTATTTTTGTCAATGTTTTTAACTCGGGATCTATTCACCCCATATAGATATAAGCTTATCGTCTAACAAGTTGTATCATATCTAGGTTGATTTTGTGCTTAATATTTTCTTATTAGATAATGGATACCGAGCCTAAAGGGGCGTACAATAGAGCACTAATTTTCACAGCAAAAATTATCGCTATTGGAAAGCTTGTACGCCTATCTATATCAACTCGGTTGATAAGGGTGTATGGGACATCATCATCAATGGTCCAAATGAAATACAATAACCAGCTGTGAAGGCATCATCGTAACAAAACCTGAAAATCAATGGAATGATAATGATAAGAAATTGTGGTCTTACGATTAGAAAGCACAAAACATTCTCATATCCGCACTCGATGTTGATGAATTTTATCGTGTTTCCCATCGTGAAACCGCCACATCTATGTAAGACACATTACCAGGTAGGATCAATACATTGAATAAAGAGTTTGAACTCTTTCATATGAAGCATGGTGAAACCATTTCCGAAATGCAAAAGAGGTTCACACATCTTATTAACTGATTGAATGCTCTAGGTAAGCATATTTCCAATGATATTGCTACTAATAAAGTTTTGAGGTGTCTTAATAGGGAATGGAAACCCAAGGTCATCACAATCAAGGAGGCGAATGATCTTAAAGTACTTGATCTCACTACTTTGTTTGGAAAATTGGAAGAACATGAGCAAGAACTCACTTGCTTGAGAAAACATGAAAAAAAAAGCATGAGAAGAAGATAAATAATGGGAAAGTTAAATACAAGGAGGAAGAGAAGAAGTTTATTACTCTAAAGACTTCAAGCTGAAAGTCCTCAAACAATGAGAAAAGTGATTGTGAAATGAGTGATGACGAGAAATATGATGCTGAGGACATGAGGTATAATGTGTCTTGTCATTATTGGGGCAAGAAAGATCACACTATTGAAAAATGCAAGTTTATGAGACTCTTTATTCCCAAAGATACTTTTCAATGGATGCGCAAATGCAACCTTGTTCTCACTCACCCTCAAGGACCCAATGAATATTTGGTACCTAGCACTTTTTGTTGATTTTGCAGGATAAATGTCTTAGCTCTATAAGATAGTATGAGGTTTCGTTTATGGATGCTAAAGACATGATAAGGGTGACATATCCTTATTTCATTGACTTTTTTGGCAAGGAATAAGGATTGTTTTACCAAGGAGGTCAACATCTAGTGTTCTTTTAATTGGTAATAATGTGTTGATGATTATTAATGTTTTCCATTCGAGAAGTGTGGAAAAGGTCTTGTGTTTCATGATGTAGGTTTATCTTCAACAAGACATACTCAAGTGCATCAAATTAGAGATTTATCAACCTAAGAAGATGAAACCCTAGGAGGAGCAAGATAACTATCATAATTGATCAAGATTTAAAGTATAATCATGAAAGATGTTCATCAAGTCAATAACCTTCTTGGGCACATTATTAATCGCACTATCAAGTACTTTGTCAAAGAGAAAATTGGTAAGATTTTTGTTGTCTAAAGGTTGTATGGCACATCTTGCATTCATTCCAACTTTTGTTCGAGATTTTCTTATGGAATGCATGTGCATCCTCCATCGTTCGTACGGTAAGGTAATATCTTTTCAACTTTTGCTTTGTAAGGAAGTTCTTTCTTTTACCTGTTTATTTTTCAAAGGTATATGATTTACTTAGTGTATGATATATGTTATGAGTGCTCATTTCCAAAAATTTAAAGTGATAACCATTGTGTGTTTCATTTAAATTGATTATAGTAACCTTATCTATATATCTTCACATGTATGTTATACCGTTATTATTTGATGCTTCCTTCAAAGAGTTCAAGTTTATGTCGAAAATATTATTTTTGGTTCCACTAACATGAAATTAGTCAAAGAGTTTTCTAAGCTAATGTAGGGTGTGTTTAAGATAAGTCTCATAGGGGAGTTGAACTACTTCCTTGGTCTTCAAATAAAGCAACTCAACAAAGGGACATTGGTGTGCCAAACCAAATATTGCAACGAATTATTAAAGAAATTTGGTATGGAAGATACAAATTCGATTGACACTCAAATGCCTACGAATGGAAAATTGGAAAGGAATGAAAATGGTAAGTATGTTGATGTGAAGAAGTATAGAGTTATGATTTGTTCTGTTCTATATCTCACTGCATTTAGGCTGAACATTATGTTTAACATGTGTATGTGTGTTTGTTATCAATCGACTCCTAAGGAATCTCATTTAAAAGTCATAAAGCACATTCTTAGGTATCTTCACGACACTTATAAGTATGGGGTATGGTATTCTAGGGGAATTTATTGTAACTTGGTTGGTTATATCGATTCTGATTTTGCCGATTGTAAATCGGATAAGAAGTATACTAGTGGAACTTGCCACATGTTTTCAAATTCCTTAGTGAATTGGCATAGTAAGAAACCAGTTTCCGTTGCTTTGTCAACTTCTGAGGCAGAATACGTAGCGGCCGGTAGTTGTTGTGCTCAAATTTTGTGGCTTAAACAACAACTACTTGACTTTGATATTAAACTACAGCGTATTCCTATTAATCTAACCAAAAGTATGGTGCTACACTCTTGCACTAAGCATATTGAGATCCGTCACCTCTTCCTACATGACCATGTTGATAAATGAGACATCGTATTTGAGCATGTTGATAGCAAAAATCAAATTGCAGATATCTTTACAAAACCTCTTGCGACTGAACCATTTTTCAACATTCGAAGGGAATCAGAGATACTTGATATCTCAAATGTTGCCTAAATATGATTTATTGCATGCACTTTGTATACTTTTGCTCTAACTTTTCTTGGAAGTTCAATCACATAAGAGTGCATCCTTCATCAATTCATAAGCGATGTAATATTGTTCCATTTTTATTTTCCCTTTTGTAAGTAAGCTTTTACTTTTTCATGTTGTCTATCTTCCAAATTATTGACATTCTTGATGTATGAAATAGTACATGAATGTTCACTTCTAGAAATTTCTTTTGGTATATTTCAATTTATATACTTATAGTGACTATGTGCTATTCTTTCTTCATGCTTGAAATATGCTCTTGGTGCATTGGATTGTTATCTATTCCAGCATGAAATATGGTTGAACATGTTATAATATTAGAAAAATTCTTGTTGTGTGTCATTTTTATGATAACATCTCTATTTTTGGTTTGAGTGGTGGTAAATCTATATATCGCCTTGCCAGGGCACACGCGTGTGCAGCATTTCGGAAGCATCAAAGACATATGTCACGTAATCGTGTCACTTTTGATTACATTGTATCCTTCATATTTCAAGTAACTTAAAAACTTATTTTACACCACTTATTTCATGGTAGGGTTTAGTTTTCTTTGTGGTTGAACTACCAAGATGAATTCTTCCTTGAGTTTTATCTTATGCATGCAATGAGATGGGCTTATACCTTTCAAAATAAGTAACACTACAATCAAGTGCTTTGGAATCTATTTCTCACTACAACCTAATTCTTCTATCTTTCTGATGGCTTTCTCGGCACGAGTGACTTGCAATTGAAGTACACATTATGCTACCTCCATATCATATTCATCTTCAACGCTTTTGATAGAATTTATAATGACTCGATCCATTGGTGGTGAAAGTGCTTCTTCTGCAGCTACCTCTTGAACAGATTAAACGCAACTTTTTATTTGTTGAATCTTAAGATTATCTCTCCCAATTCCACATCAAGTAGAGTTGTACATGTTTCTAAGAACGACCTTCCTAGAAGTAGTGGTGTTTTTGAGTCTTCTAGTATATCAAGAATCACAAAATCCCATGGAAACAGAAAAAATCACCTACTCTCATAAGTACATGTTCGAGAAGTTCGTAACGGTAAGTGATATAATGATCAGATAATGTAACAATCATTGAGTTGGCTTGGGTTTCCAACAATTGAAATTTCTTATCATAGACAACAACATCTGATTAATGCTAGCTCTTAAATCAAACAAAGAATGACCAATTGTTAGTGAACCAATAGAACATGGAATCGTAAATCTACATGGATCAGTGAGTTTGGGTAGAACTTTCCATTGAATTATTTCATTGCACTCTTCCACCAAAGGGATATTCTTGTCATAAACTGGCATTCGTTTGAGAGCTTCACAAAATGGAATGTTAACATGTATTTTTGTAAGTATCTCCATGAACTTTTTTAATTGACCCACTTACATTTCCTTCTTTGGTGTCTTTTTTAAGATAGGGTAAGGTGGTTTTATATAATTAGGTAGTTCTGGGTTAGGTTCATTTAAGACCGATTTCTTGGTTCTTCTCAAAGGTGACTTTTAATCTATGAGTTTTTCAAGGGTATCCCCCTCACTGATGTTTTGCTAATTTCCTAACTTTTTCTCCCTTTAAATTTTTCTCAACCTCTTTTTCAACTTTTACATCTTGTTCACTCTTTTTCTCACCCTCACTTGCTTCTTTTCTCTGTCACAGTTGGCCTTTGGGTTTGAGGGCACGACTCTATTTTTCAATTCAATGACTTTGCAGCTCTCTTGTTTCGGATTATCTACCGTATTTCCAATAAATTCCCTGCTTGAACTTGTTTGCATTTCCATTTGTCTAGATAATTGACCAATTTGCTTTCTAATTTTTTTATGGAAGATTTGGTGTTCTTATTCATGGTTGTTGGGCTTGAGACTTCACACACAAGGGGGGGGGGGGGGTTAATTTTTTGGTTTGGAAAAACATGATTTTGAAAAGCTTTGGGAGATAAAAATAGAGTTTAAAAAACATTTTAAAAACTTTAGAAGTGAAAAATTAAAATGCGAAAAATAAAAGGAGTTAAGGGAAAAAGAGGAACACGAAGAATTATAGAAGTTCAGTCAAAAATAAAAGGACCTGCTCATTGGTCTTAAGAGTTTTCAATAATACTTTGAGAGCTTTTGGCAGGAAAGACTCACAAACCCCATTATACATGGAAATGGTGATTGATCTTAAATCTCAATATACAAGATGATGAATATGAACGTTTGCGTCTTTTCTTCATAGTGAGCTTGAGAGTGAATGGGAAGTTCTTCCTTCCTTAACGGTGGATTGAAGCAGTTAATCTTATTTTCACAAACACCGACCTTTTAGCGGTTATTCTTCAAGTTCCATAACCTTTGAGCTCAATACTTTGATTTTAACCGGGCTAGCAAAAAACATATGAGATTTTAATACCAGGCTGATCTCGAACCTGTGAAACTTTTAAGTACCGGGAAAAGCTTCAACCTATCTTGGTTTTAACACTGGGCTAACCAAGAACCTATGAGATTTATATAGGCTTATCTCCAACCTAAACTAGGACTGAAATACTCAATCCCAAACATAAGCTTTTTACGAGTTTAGCTTTAACCCATACAAATCCGTATTTGGACAGTATTCAACCAAGGTATACAAAAAAGGTTCCCTTGATGAATTTTACAATTCTACCCATTCTAGAATTACAAAAATGATCTCACTCACAAAAGGACTTTTCTCACAAAAGGACTTTTCTCACAAAAGGATTTAGGCTAGAAATATGGTAAGAGAAAGTTAAATAAATGTTTAGAGAGAGAGAGAGAGTGTGTGTGTGTGTGTGAGAGAGAAAGATGAAAGTTTCAAAACAAGATTATGAATGATCGAGAAAGAAAAATGGAACCCCTATTTATAGGCCTGAGGTTGGCTAAAACATAAATTTTCATTTAACGTATTTTGTGACAATCTAATAAATTATCACTTATTTCTAATCGACTAGAAGATGTAAATAAATGTTTGTAAGTTATCAAAAAGGAAGTTTAATATTTCTAGCCGTTGCACAAAATCAAGGCGCCTTCAAGATAGCTTGGGCCTTAAGTTTGAACAATTCTAATAGATTAGACGAATTCTCTAATCGATTAGCTAAGTCAAACAATTGCATGTAGTTATTTTGACTACTCCCAATTCATCTGACACAACTTCCATATGTTTTTAAAAGTATTTTCTTTTGGTAAAATATTTTGAAAAGGGTTTAGTGTATATGTGTTCTTTAGCCTCATACTTTTACGATAATGTCCTTTTTCTTTTACAAACGTTCACTCATTACTAAAATATGAGACCAATAATGCTAAATTAGGAGATCATAGAATATTGCTTAAAGCCTTTGTCGGATACTTATCTTGATGTTGTCACATGCTTGAGTGGCTTTAAGATAAGGCTTTAGATTATTCTTTGTTTTCCATCTTCGGATTGTCAAGTTTATTAAACTCTAAACATATGTTTGTATCTTTATATGTTTAATTGTTCATACATGACTTATCGTAATACTTTAGTTGTCATAATAGTTATCATCATCAAAAGTAGTCCTTGTTAAAAACATATCACATGTAAAACAAGGTTCCATAATTGTGACCCGACTCTTGGTCATTTCAGCTTAAACATTGCTTCCAAATTCTTCCCTACATGTTCAAAACTTGCTTGAGTGTCTTTCATAAAGACTGTTAAGGCTTTTTCAAGTGGTTTCCTTTGTGGTGCTTAAGGAACATGCGGGACTCCGTGATTTGCATTTAAAGTCTCATTATTTCTCCATATAAAATTTAGACGATCTTTCCAACCAGGAGTGTATGTGTTGAATAAGGATCATTTTTCTGAAAGTTTGCATACTTATATTTAACACTAACTCCCTCTAGTACATAGTTTCCATATGCATGTCCTTCCCCACAAAAATCATACCTTAAGATCTGAACCTGACTTGCGTTTGTCAGAATAATAGCGGCTACGACTAACTATTTCAAAATAACCTAAGTTGAGCTAAAGCTATTGTATTTACATCTAATTCAAGCACACCTTTTGATTTGATTGTTTGGTCACTTGTTGAGAGATACTCATTCTGCCATATTCTTTCTATCAACTAATTTACCTCGTCTTCATTCTTAGATCTTATGGTACCTCCAACTGAGGCATCTAAAAGCATTCTCGTTTGAGATTTGATACATTTGGTAAAATGTGTCGTATGTTCCATAGTGCTCATATTGTGATTCAGATATCTTAAGAGTAACAACTTGAATCTCTCTCATGCATCAGACAATGACTCAAAATCACGTTGGTTAAAATTTGAGATTTCTGCTCTTCTCTCGATGAACTTCACATTTGAAAAAAGTCTCTCTAGAAACTTATCTAATTCCTTCCAAGTCTGAATAGTATCGTTTGGTATACATTATAATCAGTCTTTTGGCCGACATGTCAAAGGGAAACTAAATTACTGTAGTTTTACATGATCTTTAGTCACGTCATTCGGCTTTCACATTGAACAAGTCTCATAAAATTTAGCCAGATGCTCCCAAGGATCTCTAATAGCTTGGCCATCGAACATGTTGTCTCTTAAACCTGAAAGCACATAATTTTTTGTATTAAAAGTAACAGGGTTAACAGGCTGAAAACCTAAGTATATCTGTCCATCATCATTTCTCCTGCATTAATTCCCCATAGGCTGTCTTGTTTGAATAGCCATATCTTATACCCTTCTTATTCTTCTAGTTCCTCTTTAACTTGCTGTGCTTCTCTTCTCACTTTCCTAATTGCTCATGTGGTTCTTTTGATTTGTGAATCTAACGATATCAATGTTAAACTCGAACCTCGCATAAATAAACAAACAATATCTAAGTAGCATTGCACCAATAAAACTAAATAAGTGTAGAAAAATAAAATAGCACAAACTGAAAATAACCTTAAAATTAACTAAAAAATAAATTTCAAAATAAAAAAGTAAAATGTAGTATAAAAATTGTCTTCTTGAAACTATCAATAATCTCCGACAATGGCGCCAAATATTTGATGGCTTTCATAGCAAGTGAACTAATCATGTCAAAGTAATAAAACATAAAATCGTCTCTACATGGATTGCATTATTTTTAACAAGGTGAAATTTGTGCTATTTGAAAAGTAAAATTGGGGGTATGCTTTAGAGTACGCTGAAAAGGTAAAACTTGAATAAAATTTCAGGTGAGAAAATGAATATGACTTATTCGAATCCCCTATTTTTCCTATGTTGATAATTGTACTTATTTGAATAGAATTGACTTTATAAATTTACGGAGAATTAACAACAACACCATTCTCAATTTCTTGGTGTATGTCGCTACCATATTTTTTCGATCGGATAACGAGGGAACCGAGACTTCCGTCTTATTTAAAGAGAAAACAGGAGAGTCACCACCAAATTTTATTTATATGCCTATATCGGAGAGGCGAGGGGAAATAGTCGATAAAACCCTCGAAAAAAGAGATGTGCCTGGAAAACGCAAAAAGGGATAAGAAATCGATCTTGCAATCGAGATTTGGGTTCGGAAGTCGGTTACGCAAGGGGAAGATATTAGCATCCTTCACGTCTATGGTACTCCATGAGAACCGTTTGGGTTGTTTATGTATGCGGCTATTTATCATATTTATTGGTTTATTTTCAAAAGAGTGTGTAACAAAATGATTGGACTCTGGGAGTTTTTTTAATTATGCTTGCTAAGGATTGTGACCCTTGTGCCTACATATCACTCATCGGGGATGAGGAATCAGAGCTTCGTAGTTCGGAAAGGAAATGCTTGTGTGTTGGTTGATTATACCTTTGAGAAAATGGTTTTCAGAGTGGTGTCCTAAGGCACAAAAAGTAGGTTTGATGGGTTGAGTTAATTTTACCTTGAATAAGGGTTTATGAATAGGTCCTAGGATGAAATCCTCTAAGTCCAAGTTGGTCTTATCATTTTATCAAGTTTTTGATGTTTTTAATATATGATAACAAATAAAGATAAATGACAATAAGATAAACATACATGATGAGTTTATACAATGGATATGATGATGATGAGTATTTAAATGTAAATTACAAAGTAAATAACATAAAAGTAAATATCAAAATGATAATAATAAAGGTTAGTAGTAATCAAAGTTAAAAAATTATGTTAAGATAGTATTATGAATAACAGACCAACACTTGAGGAGTATCTATCCTTAGGTCAATAGATTCAAAATATGGCGCATCATTGGATAACTTATCACTGATGCAAAGTATTGAAGATGATGAAAGGATCAACTTGCAATAGATTTGTAACAATGAAAGTTATACTACCCCAAGTCCATCTATCAATAGATTGACAAAAGGAAGACTATACAAACTCAAGGTTGAAATTTTAATGGTTGATTAAGTTATTAAGTTAAGCAAATTATAAGATCAATATACAATATTAACAAGATAGTAAGAGTTAGTGTATAATATAAAAAAGTAAGTATAAAGGGTTAGTGGGTTAGTATAAACCAAAAGAAATAACAATGTTTCAAATGAAATCATAAATTAGCATATGTATGAGCAAGACTTCATCTACAAGTCAAATGACCCAAGTTGATTGATGTAGGGGTAACCTATCCATGCTCAAAAGTACCATGAATGATCACTTGATCATTTTTCATTAGTAGGTTTGAAGTATGGAAGGTTCAACCAACCCTAATCAAATCAATATCGTGATAAGTGTAGATTTCATAAGCCTTAAGGTTGAAGACCTCATAAGTCCATCATGAAATATCTAAATGACTTGAAACAAGACATAAATAAATACTAGGGACACAAATAATGAGGGTCTATGTTGAACATATTTTCAGAATAAATAAAATAATTGGGTTACAAAATAAATCAAAGTTGGAAATAAAATACGCTAAAAATAAATAAAATGAAAATGAAACAAAATAGAATAAACATTTTGCACCCCTGACTTGGGGTCACGGGGGGATCAACCCCCTCTCCCACTGGGCCAAGCACTCGCTTGTGAAAGAAAATGCACTTAACAAAATAAATAATATAACAACAATTAAAAAAGGATGTGCGCGCTAATCAACCAACCAGAGTGGAACGCGACATATATTTAAATTAAAAAAAAGTGCAAACGGTCGTCTTCAACCTTCAACCTTCAAAAGTCAAAACCCAGAAATAAGTATTTTTAACTAGATTTTTTCATGGACTCATCTTGCAAACACATAGACAAACTAACCTCCAGACTCATGAGCCATTGATTGACTTTGAGTATGGAGTATTTTGCCACGAATCAGAAGAACAAACTTTACATAGTTTAAGAACTAAATGCTAAAAATGGATCAAGCAAAGCTAAAAGTTTAGGGTTAATGATCAGAAAAGAATTTCGAGTCGAGTGGTAACTTGTTTGGATGATGGGGGTGAAGGGAACTACTTGATCGGAATCGATCTCAGAGTGAAGTTCCGATTACTTAACTCAGCTCAGGTGAGGCTCAGGGAAGGTGAGTCAGGACTTGGGAGAGTTTGAGTGGAGGTCAGTGAAGGTTTCTGGATGGTTGTTTAAGGTTAAAACACTTTGAAACTCAAAACACGAATCTCTATTTTTGGAGGTGTAGCTCAAGTTAGCACCAAATTTTTTGTGGTTTTAGAAGCTTGTAAAATGAAGGGGACACCTTCCCCTATTTATAGGAAAGGTGCGTGGATGGTTTGGTGGGAAGGAAGTGGAAGTTTGCTTCAGAATGGCATGAAGCTCGAAGCATGCTCAAGGTTGGACATGGGGGGACATGTGTGGTTGTGCTCTGACCTTGCTTGCACCTCAGACCATTTTTATTTGGTCCTTAGCATGGATTAGGAACAGACAAGGGACTTGGTTTGGCCTGCTATGGATTTTTCTTTTTACCATTTTGGGCAAAATCTGATTTTGCACCTGGGATCGGATTTTGCAATGTGAGGAGTTTTGTCATCCAAGTTGAATTTCAATTACACCACAATACCATATGCAATATGTTTGGGGACCATTGGGATTAGATTGAAGTGTTTTGAGGACTTGGTGAATGGAAATGCAAAACCTGTCTTGACCTGTCTGGTTTGGCCAATCAGGATGATCATCAATGTTTGAACCAATGCCAAATGAATTTTGCTTGTGCTTTTTGTTCAAAACTTGTGCCAAATCTCCCTTTCCATGTCCTTAACTGAATGAAAAAGAACCAGGTCAAAGGGAGTTGTGGTTTTGGAATGGAAATGTGCTAAAGTAGTGATCTTGGTCATGTTTTAGGGCATGATAGGCATGTCGGACCAGCTTGGCCAATGCAAACTTTGAGGTCCTTCCTCAATAAATTAGGTATTCAACCTTGAAAAAAAGTTGGAGAGTAACTTATTTAAGACATTTGGATCAAAGTGGAATTCAAAAATTTTGTGAAATGAGAAAGTTATGGTCTTTGGAACTTTCCATAGGCCATTCTTTCCAAAATGTGACCAACCAACATGACCTAAAAATGTGATTTTATGATTTCTTGATTTCCAAGGAACAATGGTGGATGTTTTAAACTCATATGATCCTACCATGACGGGAAATGAGATTTGGATCTGTGTGGCATGAGTTTAGGTCAAGTTCATGGGTGGATCAAATGCATTGAAAGTTGAGAAATCATGACCAAACCAAATACTTGTAACATTGATTGAATGGATGTTAAAATGATGGATTTTGATGGTAATGGACATGAATTGATGTTGAATGAATGGTGGGGTGATTAGATTACCAAAATGAAGCAAGGTCAATGATGAAGGGATGCCAAAATTAGGGTTTCTTAAGCCATGAGTTTCCTCAAGAACCAAGGTCAAGCAACTAGGGTTTGGTGATTCAAGGGTCATTTTGAGATGTTTCAAAGGTGTGGGGCACGAACAAACTTTGAATTTGAGGGGTCCTCAATGGCATGGTCATTATTATGGGAAATCATGACTTGTACAAGCTAAATGAGTGTCAAAAGCTAGGGTTAGGGTCCTTGGGTGACCAGATGAATCTTGATGCTTCTTCAAAGGGGACTCACAATCCAAATTGGGTTTGGAGAGTGAGTGAGATGACTTGAGTGATCCTCCAAGCATTTTTGGATGCTTGAGGATGAGATTAAGGTTAAGGTGGCTTGGACACACCCTATCATGGCAAGAGGATCTTGAATCTCCACATATAGATCCCATGTGTAATACCCCAATTTTGATCCTAAGATCCCTCATGTTATTCTCATCATATTCATTGGCATTGGGATCACACATTGGCATCCTCCTTACCCCTCATTCATTGGGTTTTCATTGGGAGAGATCACCAAGCACCATATGATTTTATCATACTTCATTTTCCTTTGTTTACTAACCAAAATACCAAAAATATGTCATTATATAGTTTAACTCTTTTGTAGGTAGTGTGTATGCTCACCTATGATATATCAAGCTCATATCTAGGGTTTAATACCCTCAATGCAAGGATCTCAATCAAGAAAGTGGTCTACTATGGCTCTAAGTATCATATATGTATCCCCATTATCTTCACATGTTATTTTGATCAATAAATCATCAAGAGTTTGGAGTTGGTTTGCCTTGGAAACCCTAATTCATCTGGGTATCTTATGTGACTTCTTCAACAAAGTTTCTTCACAAATTGATAAAATATTTCAAGGGATACTTCACATTAAATAATATTATGCATATATGATCCCCCATGAGTCCCAAAAGTCAAGAGAACATCAAGCTAGCAAGTTGGTTCATGGTGGTTGACCAGAGGAAGCCAACTGGTCAAAACTGGGGTTCCCTAGACCCTATCTCCTACAATATTTGTCATATGAAAATGATTCCAAGAGAAAATTTACTCTACATGACATTACAAACAATTTTCATGTTGAGGTCAAGAGCTAGTTTTTCTTGGAAAGTCATTTTTTATGGTGAAAGATTATAGGTCATTTTGTCTAAACCCTAATTTGAAAGTCAACTTCCCAAGACCATAACTTGCTCAATTTTTATGAGATGAAAACCATTCAAATTGAATGATCAAACTAAAGATGTCTAATTCAACTTTGATGTTTGGAGGAAGTTCAAATTCAACTTGAAAATTCATGTGATAATAGGAAACATGATAGGTCATTTTGGGCCAATACCATTGAACAAGTGATTTTCCTCAACTTCTAAAATGCATAAATCCTTCATGTTAAATCCAAATAAGGTCAAATTTGCGACCAAATTGAAGGGATTTGAAATATATACAACTTTGGTGAAGGAACGTTTCTCATTTGAAGTGCATAGAAAAAGTTATTCAAGGTTGAAGAAGTGAATATATGGCTTGACACTTCAATTTTTTTTTGATATGTTTGATTTTCCAAACTTACACCTCAAAATTCATCATGATCCAAGCTTCAAATGAAAAAGTGTTCAACATGAAAGTTGTTTCTCTTGATCTAACCTTTCCCAAAAGTCCAGATTCATCTCATTTGGACAAATTATGAATGACTTGCGCATGGCTTAAAGTTGAAGGACCATTTGGAAGATTTGAAGTTCCACTTTTCATACACGATTGCATGACCTTTCCACATGATTTCAACATTGCTTACATACAATCTTGGACCTAAATGCATCATTACATGGGCCTATCACACGCCCATGCAAGCATGCAAGTGGGGTTTCCAATTTTGGCCAAAAATGGAAGTGTGCAATTATCAATCTCCTTGGCTATAAATAGAAGCTCAATTGCTCAGAATTAAGGACCCTGGCGCGCAAGTTTTGAATCAGCAACCCTAAACCCTCACATTCATAGGATAAGCTTAAAGATTTTCTTTGAAAATCGAGTTTAAATCTCACACTATTTTTGAGATTGAAACTCCAAGAGTCCTTCTTCTTCTTTGATCCATTTTCACTCCATCAAGCATATGAAGCAAGGCCAAGCATAATTGAGAGCAAGATCGTGCCAATCTGAAGCTACATTGAAGGTGATTTTCAGAATTTTTCATCTCTTTGATTCTCACTCAATTCTCCATTATTCTTGTTGATTTTTGGTTGTCTGAAGTCCTATCAATGTAGGCAACAAGATTGAGTTGCTTAGAGGTCAAATCAAAGCAACTCAGGTCATGATTCTCAAAATTCAACTCCCTGTATCTTTCTATATACTTGGAGTTTGACTAAATTGAGGCCAAATTCGAGCTACTGTGCATTTTTTCTTTAAATACATGTCCTCATTTTTTATTTTGATGATGGTTGAAGGTGGACCAGTCCGGTGAGATCCACTGAAGAAGAAGACCAAAGCTCTGGCTCCGACAATGTGTTGGCGTGTCTTTGAACCACATGATCCATTCATTTTGTTTTAATCTTAGGCGTTGGTTTTAATTACCACATGTGCAGCGCTGTTGACTCAAGAATACATGGATAGCGCGCTCTGATCCACTTGATATGCCACCTCAATTAATGAGGGAGATCAAGTGGTCCACGCTTTTTTGTAATTTTTTATTTTTATTTTTATTGTCTTATTTTCATTAATTCATATTAATTTTAATATTGATCCAAAAAATATGGGACTTTCACCAAAAAAATTCAAATATTTTTTCTTTCATTTTCTGAATTAAAATTATTTTTTGGATCAATATTAATATTTTTCATGATTTAATTGTTTTTGTGCATATTTTTATATGTTTAAAAATACTTTTAAGTTTCCAAAAATTACGAAAATTTTTCTCCAAGGTCCTTTGACTTTAATTGACCTAGGATAAATATATTGGCCATTTATTTGGTGTTTTGAAGAGATTTTAGGTTTTTGATTAAACATAATTTAATTTAATGCATTTTTAATTGATTTTTAATTTGTTTAATTGAAATAAATTATGTAGAGCTATTTGTATTTACTTGTGTAGTTTGACTTTTGTTGTTTGGACCTTGGTCAAGGTTGATTTGACTTTATTGGATTAAAATCATTGGATTTAGGGGATTGATAAAATACACATTTCATCTCCCAAAATGAATGAATGATTTTAATTTGATAAAAGTTCTCCCATGACGAATTTGTGTTTGTCTCATCCCCCCCCCCCCTCTTCATCTTCAATCCCCTTCTATCCCATCCATTTCATTGACCTATGATATCTCTATATCCTAAGGCTAATTGGTTCATAAACCAATATAATTATGAATGAGATTAGGTCCACCCTTTTGCGATTTTCTTTTTAAGTGTGATATGTTTTAGAAGTATGGTTTATTGTACTATATCTCTAACATGCATTAACACTAAAATCTCAATTGCCCAGCCTCAGATAGTTGAGACTTCTATATAAGTCCAATTACGATTGCTTAACATAACGCTAAATTTTGACCCAAAAGGCATATCATTCTAGTAAGTGGGATTGTAAGTCTCCCCCCTTTCATGGTACTGTGTGAAAACTTGACCTTATTTCCATCCTTTGGAAGATGTCTTGGTTCAAGGATCCATGCTTGTGAATAGAGGGTTGAGTGTTCTCCAAAGAATGACTTAATCAATTGAAAAGCAAAAACAAGACTAACTTCTAATCAACTAACATTTGACTAAATTTTACTTTTATTGCTTTTAATTTCAAGTCATTTACTTTATGCACTTTAAATTCAAGTCATTTATCATTTTCCATTATTCATATCATTTAACTTTTTTACCTTAATGCTATTTTCACTTTACTCACTTGAGCCATATATTGTGAATATATTGTGATTGTATATACTTGTTTGTGTATTTTGATTTGTGCTTGTGGTCTTTTGGCCCCAATGTACATAATAACAACAAAAACCCTAAAAAATGTTTGTGTGGACTGTTGGATTTGATCTAAGACTTTGGACTCAGAATTAGGCAACATTCCCTATGCAAAAGGACTTGGCCAATGCCAACATTTCTGAAACTAAGTGCTTGTGAATTGAACTTTCATCTGATGCAAGTGTTGAGATCCACTTGAGTTCATCTGCTACATGGTTTTGATGAAGATGTTACTTTGAACCTGTGTCTAATGCCTATCTTTGAGCCATTCAAGGAGTTTTTTTCATCTGATACATGGAAGATTATGAAGAAGACTAGGAAGCTGCTAGCTTGGATGTGACTATCTTTATTTGATGCCTTGCTCTTCACCTTGCTAGTTGTGTATTGATATTGCTTGATTTCTAAAGTCCAAAGGGAAAATGGGTTTCTATATGACACTCTTGTCTATTAGATTGCATCCCACTGGTCAGATCTTTTCGACTCTTAACTTTTAAATTTTTGCTTAGGATTAGTCTCTTCATCTCCTCCCACTTCTTAAATTTCAAATCTCTCCCCCCTTTCAAAATCTTCTTTGCCTGTTTTCTTTAAACTTAGAATTTATTTCAAATTAGAAACTTTGGCTTTATGTCATTGCATTTTAAAACTTCTTTCTTAATTCAAACTTGTAAATGAAGTTAACCATACTTGACTTAAAATTTCAAAAAGACAAAAACGAATTAACACTCATTCAAACTCTTATAGGCCTTTTGTGCCTCTTTTAAACTTAAATTTTTGTTAAAAGCAACTCACTCACTTTGAAATTGTTACCACGAACTACGGGGTTTTGATCCCTCATTTTTATGTTGGTACGTAGGCATAAGTCCGAAGGACTTGTTAAACACAGAAAAATATAATCAATGAATTCTTTTCTCATCCCCATACTCTGTTTTTTCTCAAACATCTTTTATCCAAAAACACATACACACATAAAAAAGGGCTTCCTAGGAGTACCTAGGACACTTTGGGTGCTAACACCTTCCCTCTGTGTAACCAATCCCCTTACCTGTAATCTCTAGCATTTTATTAGTTTTGATTTGAAAACTTCTTATCTTTGGGTTTTTTTCATACTTTTCCCTTTTCCTTTGGAAACAATAAAAGTGTGGTGGCGACTCTGGTTTTATTGATGTTAAGTTTATCCATAGCTTAATGGTCATGAATTTACCGCTACACCATGCCTTGAATTTATGGATTCTTGTGGATCATTAAGTACATATGCATATGAGATGACATGTATGGGATGTATGCTCATGAGTGTGATGCTGGGGTAGGGAAAATTTGAGAATATGACAGTGTACAACTCACTAATTTGGACTATAATTCCCTAATTTCTTAGGCGAGCTGGATATCAAAATTAGGCGATTTAAGTGCGATAATTCCCTAGCCGAAACTTATAATTTCATACTCCTACTTACTACTAAGTTGAACAATTATTTTATGTTAGATCGGTAGAGTTAGGGTCAGTAATCCCTACACATCTAAGTTCTAGTTGCGAGCTCGTCAAAACACAAAGAGAAATATGAAAAATAAAATTGAATAGAAAATATATAATCAAATCATTCAAACAACACCAAAAACCATATGATCCAACAGAGTAACATTAGATTCATCTCCTAAGACCTTATCAAGATAAATTTAGCTACTTATAATAATACAAGTAAATACCATGAGTTTAGAGGAATAGTACATGTAAATCAATGAAGGAGGAGGCTTCAATGGTTGAAAACTCCAATTTTTGAGCTCCAATAATGTCTTGTTGTCACTTCTATATCCAAATTTTGCAACCCTTGCAAAAGTGTATTTCCTCATCTTTTAAATCAATCAAAAAGGTGTCCAAGAAGCTATCATTGTATACACTATCACTTCCATCGTACACACTATGATTTTGTCACATCAGAATCGTGCATACAATGCTTTTAATAACACATATGATGCACTTTCTTTTCTTCATTGTGTACACAATGTTCTGTATAGTGCCCATGAATTTTGTAATAGTGTTTTTGTATTTTACTTATTGAATTTACACTTTTCATGTTTGATCCTCTATTATTCATTTGATCAAAAACCTACTATTTCTTCTACAATTTCTAATTAATTAACTCAAAAAAATTTACAAATAATAACAAGTACTTGTAAAATTTATGTAATAATAGAGTATGCTCAACTTCAACGTAAAGATAAGAGATCAAAAATAATATTTAGTGTATCAAAACTAATAATATTTAGTGTATCAAAACTATTTTCGTGTTTAAACTAAATAAATTAAAAAATTTGTTGTGCGGAAGAGACTCAAATATTCCGCTTTGGTGTTAGGTATCCCATAAGCTATAGTTACATTTTCTTTATATGTCCCACCGTCGATATTTAATTGCTAAGAACTTGCTTAGATTACGTTGTTTTGATTCTTTTAACCATTTTTTTCACTACATTAGATGTCTCTCACCTATAACATAACTAAAATGCCTTATGTTTCTTCCTTGAATTGAAGTTTTCCGTTTGTCAGGTTAGTAATGCTATTTATTGTTTACGGTTGAATTGTTGCAGACATGACTGTTAAGTAAATATTTTATTTTTCCATGTTTACCAAGCTACTAATGTTTGGCCATGCATTGACGTAAAAATTCACCGTTTTTACTCCCTAGGTAGAGCCTTACTATTTAGAACATAAAAAGCCGACTAAAAGCTATCCTATAAAAAAGCGTGAATAAGAAGATAAAAACGCATGATTGAATATAAAAACACTCTTTGGCACTAGTATTGGCTATACCTATACTACCAATTTGAAGCTAGCATTTTATTGCCCTAAAAATATTGGAGATAGATATGGTTAGATGTTCCCCTTGGCTAGGGAAGTGTGCATCTGAATAAAAGCTCTGCACTACATGGTTCTATGTCCTGATGATATAGCTATTTAGAATTAGTGACGATGTTGCGTGGCTTAGTGTAATTGCTGCGAACATTTTCTGGTTTTGTTGGTTGTCTGTAGGGCTGGACAACGGGCCGGGTTGGGCGGTTTCGGGCCCAAAAGCCTCACCCATCCCAACCCGCGGTTAAGCCATATAAGCCCATTTTCGCCCATTTTTGTAATCGGTTTGGACGGGTTGGGTTAGGACGGGTTGCGGGTTATGCAATCGGTTTAATCGGTTTTATTGGGTTGATATTATTTTGAGCCCAATAATACATTTTGATAATATTTTGAGCTACAAATTACTACAATTTAGATTCAAAATAAATTCAAAGTATTAAAAACTTCAATCCAAAATAACAACTGTTATGCTACTTCCACACAGACCTTAAAAAGAAATTAATAAATTACAACCACTGTATGTCTGTATCATATACAAAAACTCAAAATACATGAGAAACAAGAGAACTTTTGAAAGTATATCAAACAGTTGACTGAAGGGACAATTTGGCTAAGGTGAAAGCCAATACTTTTACACCATTTGACATGTCTTCAATACTGGAAAATTCTTCAGGCTTATGGCTGTATCCTGCAAAAGCGACAACAACGAGAATATTGATTAAGTATTTCCTTTATAAAGGTGTTAGCAAAAATAATAGATTGAGTTGCATCTATTCAGACACGAGACTGATAGGTCGACACCCATAATAATTTAAGAAAATAGAAGTAATTAAACGTAATAACATGTGTGGTTTTTGTGTAGGTGTAGGACACTACAAGGTTCAGCTTGATTGTTGATTGAAAAAACAATTGGATAAGTGGTATCAGATTGATGCATAAAGCACAAAAAGAACAGTAAATACCTTTGTAGCATGGAATGAAGATCATGCCCATTGGAGACACCCTGAAATTACATAACATACATGAGCAACATATAGTTTATATAAGCACAATTAAACCCGTTTGAACCTGTCTTCTTGCAAATACCTGGCCATGAACAAAGAGTCGTGATAGGCTCGACTAATCATTAACTTGCTCGTCAAGTTTAGCTCTTTTGTTGCAGTTTCCATTGCATTGATGACTGCTTCATCAGATGGAGCCGGTGGATCCTGATTGATGACATGAAACTCGGAGAGCTTGACACCTCGTGTTTTGGTTATTCTAATTGCTGTTTCATGGATTTTGTCAATAACTTGGTTTCTTCTTTCCTCATCGATGTCCCTAGTATCTGCAAAAGCACAAAACAACTGCATTGTAAATATTTATGTTACCAACTATAGTATACTAGTAACTGGAATCATCCAGAGGCAAGGGGAAAAATCTAAGCAATTCTCTGAAATAAAATAAACGAATAAACAACTCTTGTATGAATACCAGGTACGACTCAGGTTTCTTGTAAATACATACCAATTTCTATGTGCGATTTGCTAGGGATACTATTGATTGCTCCAGGATGCAGTTCAAGGATACCTTGTAAAATAAGAGGTTGTTTTAAATGAAGGTGCGCTTTTGTTTAATCAAATTGAGGTGCTACAATAATAACTTACCAACAGTGCCAACAGTATCAATAGATCCAGATTCCAAGACATGTTTCTCAACAGCCAACATTTGAGTAGAAAAAAATCATGTCATCTCTGCATGTTCACCTGAATTGGATCTCCACAACACCAGTTGTACGAACTCTTGCATACAAAACATCCTCCTGTATTAGTAAAACAGAGTGAGAATATTGAGATTTGTGACTTTATATCACCTTCAAAGTTGAGGGTCTGGTCTATATATGAAAAAAACAATAATTTCTATTTTTGCAAACAACAAAAGAGTGATAGATTTTCAATACCTTTGTAGGAACGTAATTAGCATCAGACAACCTCTGCAAATTTTCCATGAAATATTTGGTACAATCAGGAACTTGGAGTTCATTACCACGGGCATATGTTTCCTACAGCAATATATTTGCACAAGCCATGCCTACTAAGTAAATTGATCACAAAAAATAACTATATACATGGATCAAGGTAGAGGACGTTCAATCGGCCACCTGAATGGCATCATCCTCCCATAGAGTCTCTATTTCCTTTGCAAGATCCTTAGTGAGATGAGGATAATCCAGCCTGCTTCCAATTTCTGAAAGTTTTTCACCAATGTCCTGCCAAAAAAATTAAGCTCTTTATGAATTAAGAAAACTTTGACAAAGCGAGACCTTTCAGATTAACATACAAGATTGCACAATAACTCAGTAACGACATACAAGAACATAAACTACTCAACCATTATTAACAAACCATAGTAATGGATAAAGGAGGCTTTATAGTAGTGAAGTACCTTGCTCTCATCAGTTATAACATACTTTGCAGAATTAAGATCGTTTTGAGCCAACTCCTTTGCCCCATCATGCAGTACCTATTTAAACACATCGAGCAAAAACTAAGGTTTACAGTTTTTCAACTAGTTCCATAATTATTACGCAACTCATGTAAATAATTTTCAGAATATGAACATGGAACACTGATCCGATCTATTTTCAGAATATAATTACAAATTTGTGAGCCTAGAAAATATAACTGAATGCTCAAACTAGCTAAGACCAAAAAGAGGTTATTTGCTGGTTATAAAACATAATCTGAGAAACAAGTTGCTTGCAGAAAATATAACAGTGTGCACATTATCAACTAAGTTGCTTGCAGAATGAACTCATAACAGAAACAACACCATCTGAGAAAACAAATGTGCAGCGACCAAAAGAGAATTAAGCACCCTTCAACAGCATTAAGAACAAAAAAAAATAGATTTGGCGTGAATGACTAAGCGAACCTGTAATGTGAATGGTTTTATTAAGTTCTGTTTCCTTAGCTTTCTGAACTGCAATTTCTTCCCTCATTTACGGGACAAAATATATATTATTTGACCATTGAGTAGTCACAAAATATAAGTCACATATGACTTCAAAAAACATAGTTGAACTGAAAAATTAAACAAGAAAAATATTAAGCTTTAAAAAGGAATAAAGTAATAAATAAATCAAATTAATAAAGTAAATATACCTCCATATTTTTCAAGCACAACCAGAAGGTTGTGGCTGAGACGGTAAAGATCCTCTTCTTGCTGTAGAAGAAATTTCTTCAAATTCTAAAATAATGAAATAAACATTTTTTTAGAAATATATAACAATTATGAAATAAAGATATAACATTTTTAAAAATAATTTTACCTGCTATAATATCTTCAGAAAGCTCAAAATCTTCCATGAGGTTCAAGTCTTTGAAATAGGTAAAAGACGGCTTTAACCAATTCTGGGTGCAAATTAATGCCTCTGCCATTTCAGGTTTTAGGGAGCTCCTATAAGTTTCTAAGACTCTCCCTCCCGTACTAAAGGCACTTTCTGATGCAACCGTAGACACTGGTGTGGCAAAAATATCTTTAGCTATTGTAGATAAAATAGGATATTGTGTTGAATTGTGTTTCCACCACACAAGAAGGTCAAATTTAGGATCCCTTTTGACACACTTACTAGAGTAAAAACCCTCAAGCTCATTTTGTTGATCAATCGAGTCTTGTTCCTCTAAATGTTGCTCAAAAGCATCGGCTCTAGCCATTAGTGAAGGACGGCCAGCTGTTGTTTCATCATTGGAAACATTGTTTTCACCATTACCAAGAGGTTGTCTATTATGATTTTGGTCATAAGCTTGCTTATACCAATCATACAATTTTTGTAAGCTCTCTTTTATAGATTTGATCAACCCGGTAGCAAACACAGATCCGACTCCATACATATCCTTAAAAGTCCACTCAATATAACTCAACTTGTATCTTGGATCCAAAATGATTCCAAAATAAATCAACTTGTTCATCTTAGTAGCACACCCCCAATATCTATTATACTTTTCCATCATGTCCCCACCCACACTTGCAAAAACACCATTCAAGTTCATAGTAGCTTGCTTCAGCTCACAATAGATCGCAGACACTTGGTGAAAAGCACTAAGCAAACTCACACTTTGAGAGGTGGAAAAAACATTAGTTGCTTCATAGAATAACTTTAAAAAAGAGATGAAAGCTCTAACAATGTCCCAATCATCACTACTAGGAGGACTACCTTTTCCAAAGAACTCCCTATAGCTCGACTCTTCATACTCAAGCTTATCAAAAGCAGCTTGAAATTTCTCTGCAGCCTCAAGCATCAAATATGTCGCGTTCCAACGAGTTGAAACATCGAGACATACTAGTTTTTTACAAGTTATTCCAGCAAATTCAATGCACTCTTTAAACTTGGCTGCCCTATGAGGTGAGGACTTGACAAATCTAACAGCATCCCTAACACTAGTAATAGACAAATGCTTATCTTTCAAACCCTCATTTACCACCAAATTCAATATGTGAGCAGCGCACCTCATATGAAAACATTTTCCATCCCCCATCATCCCATTCATAGTTGATATTTTTCTATGCAAATATGCTACAACTACATCATTTGAAGTTGCATTATCAACAGTTATGGTAGACACATTCCTAATTCCCCAATCCCTTAACACCTCTTCAATCTTCCTACCTACCGTATCACCCTTGTGGTTTGGAATAACTGTGAAGCTTATAATTCTCTTTTGATAGTTCCATTCGTTATCCACAAAGTGTGCCGTAAGGGTTAAGTAGTTTTGATTTTGGATAGAAGTCCAACAATCAGTAGTAAGTGCTACTCTATTGCAGTCAGACTTAAAGAAGGCTTTTAGTTTTTGTTTCTCATCCAAGTGTAGCTGAAAACAGTCTCTAGCTACTGTACGCCTAGATGGGAGAGTAAACTGGGGCTGCATTACTTTAGAATAGTACTTAAAACCTTCCCCCTCAACTGCACTAAATGGTTGTTCATCTAGAACCACAAAAATTGACAAAGCTTTTCTACAAGCTTGCTTGTCAAATTTGGAGCTAACATGACCCAAACTAGATCCTTCTGCAGAGGGGTATGTCAGAATAGTTTGGGTGGGATCAATGGTTATAGGCTTCTTTGCACATTTTAGAATGTGATGGTTCATGTTGGTGGTGCCATGAGTCCTAGGGTCACATAGGTATTTTTTGTGGCAGTGTTTACAAGCTGCAGTTGGTGTATCAACTAAGTCATCTGGTAATCTAATAAAGTGCTCCCAACAAGCAGATGATTGCCTAGAACCACTTGCACTAGCTTTCCTCTTCTTTGTAGGTTGGGTATTAACTAATTCTGCTCCAACAACTTCAGTTGTTGCTGTTGAACCAACTTCATTCATGACATATTCAGTAGGTATAGTTTGATTAGGCTGACCCATCACTGAAAAATGACGGAGCCATAATCAACATAATTGAAGGAAAAGCATGTTGCAAAATTTAAAATAGAAATCAAGTAAAAATTGGCTATTTGAAAAAAGTCATTATCAGATAAAATAACATGAAAATAGATGATAGCTATTTGAGTTGAAAATGAAATGCACTGAATTTCTACAATGACTTAAGAATGTTTGGATAACTTACTTCAGCTTATTAACCAACATAATTTACTTTTAATTATAAGTTCAACAAGATAATTTGTAAAAACAATTTGAAAGGTCCTAAGAAAAGCACTTAAAGTATGAAAAAAAGCAATAAATGGTGCAAGCTCTTACTTGTTTTCTGCTTTAGACAAGTCATAATCAGAAACAACACCAACCTGCAGAGAATAAAGAACAATTTAGAATAATGCGTATAAAACTCCAAAATCAAGATAAACTAAATGATACCAATTGTAGTAGTTTACCTGAGAAATGTGACCTTGAAATTGGTTTCTGCTAAGGTCCAAAACCTCCAACTTTAACACAAAAACATCTGTAACAGAACCCTGAAATAAATTTCCTGATATGTTAAGACTCACAATAGATTTCAACCCTGAAAAATTTGAGACATAAAGCGGAACGGTGATTGAATACTAAAGCGGAATGGTAATTGCATAACCTACTTACTCCCCCAGAATCTTGAAACAAAATTGGATGGTGATAATTAGAATTAAGAGTAAATTAAGAATTAATTTTCCAGAAACAAAACCGTAATAGGACTAAGAGTAAAACAAGAAAGAAATTGATAAGAAAAATAGAAAGAGAGACTTTACATTGAAGATGAGAGCCTTGTTGGTAGAACTCCAAGCCAAACCACCTCTGAAATGGAAGTTCCAGAACAACACCAACACGGCGATAATTAGAATTAAGAGTTAAGATATAATACTAAATCAGATTTGAACATTGTGAAATACTAGCAATGAATGAATCCAGATCCGAAAAGAAATTGGAAATTTTAAGCGAAACGAAACAATAACAATATGAAGAGCGTGAGTAATTAATAATAGCTAGACACAGCACAAACGCGATTATGAAGAAAAGCGAGAAAAAAAAAAGCGATTCGAAAGCAAAATAGTGGTTGAATGAAGGAATCGAGTGTGTAACGGAAAACCTGAGGGTGGAAAAAGGAAAGAAAGAAAAGGAAAAGGAAAAGAAAACTTACAATATCTGCAATGCAGTTGAGAGAGAAATGAAATGAATGAGCGAAATCGGTGAGTGAGAGAACAGGTGAGTGAGAACAGAATGAGCTGCTGGAAAACCCTAGGAGGGTATCTCAATTGGGCGGGTTTGGGTACCCGCGGTTCAGAATTTTGAACCCGACCCGCCCATATAAACCCAATTGAAACTGCTATATTTTAATCACTGACCCGGTAGACCGTTTGAACCCGCCCATTTCGGTTTTCTTTTTCGGTTACCTGCGGATTTGGCCGGGTGAATGGTTCTTGTCCACCTCTAGTTGTCTGTATCTTCTATCGACTTAGGTATGTATGATGCCAGCAATTTTGTTTGTGATCCAGATGGGATATTAGACTAAGACTGATGATGGCGATTGCATTGGAGTGATAATTTTTTTACTCCACTAATGTTTATTTATTTTGGTTTAGAGAGAGAGATAGAGAATACTAAGAAAACTCAAGGTCAAGGGTCTCATTGACAGGATATCAATAGAACTCTTAACGGGTTGATAATCTTTGTCTTATTTAAGGAACTACCTAAATTCTTAGCACATCTAGTTCAACAGTATTGGTCTTTTATGTTTTTTCCACAGCAAAGTAAAGGGCATGCTCACCAATCATAACACATGTGACATAAAATGGCAGATTTCTTGCTCGAGAGACAAAGCTAAGTTATTATTTTAATTTATTTGCTTTGTTCCTTTATATGAATGATTTCTCCTTTAAACAAAACTTAATTTTTAGTGTATAGTATTATCCAACAAGTTGCATACCATATCATCAAACCTATACTATACACCTTATTGTCATGTAGTCATTATCCAAATTGAAATTCCTCCGTAATCTAATAATTTCATATCTATTAAATAGTGTCTTTCTAGAGTTGTTTGACTTTGGAGTAAGAGAAGAAAAGATTGTCCAAAATTGTCGGACTTTTAAAGTAAAATGCACAGCAAACTGAAAAAGTGTCGGTTAAAATACAGTTTTTTAAGAATCTCCTTTATGAATAGCTTATCTCATAGAAGTCTCTAATCAAAGATATTGGTTTTCGATGGGATTTCACATTTCCTAACAAAGTTTAGAGCTATTAAGGAGTTTGCTTATGACAAAGTGTGGTGATGGTTCTTCGTGAGGAATGTGTAGAATGATTTGACACCTAAACCTCAAACTCTATCATGTATCCAAATCTTCTTGTCTGAGGTCCCTTGTATTGGGGAGTGTAGCGGTAAAATTTTTGAGATTAAGATATTGATTAACTTAACTCACAAAATAAGAATCGTGACCACGCTTTTATTATTTTCAAAGGAAAGGGAAAAAAGAACGAATAAAATCCAAAGAAATTTTAAAACAAAACTAATTAAAATACATAAGGGTCCGGGGGTTGGTTATACAAAAGCAATGTATTAACACCCTAAACATTTATAGTACTCTATATGAACCTCTTTGAAAATCTATACATTTGACTTAAAAATGATGTTGTTTGCAAAAGATTGGGAAGGTGAGAAGAGAAATGTTTTTTTTTATAATTTTTGTGTTTGCCAAGACTTTCTGAGGCTTATGCCTACGTACCAACAAAGTGCAATGGAGGATCAAAATCTTGTAGTTCAAGGTAAAAATAAAAAATATGTTTGTTTTGATTCATTTTTTAATGAAAAAACATTTTGTCATTTTAAGGAGAATACTCAACTGGTCACCCACAAGTATGAGAACTTTGCATCGCCATAGACAAGGGCTCCAACTTGGATAAAGATCAACAAGTATGTCACTAGCTCTCTTAGGTGTAAAAGAATTAACACCAATTCTAAGGGGATAGAAGAATTATATCTCAACTATGAAAATGACTCATGTATAAACTTTGAGAAATGTTTTAAAAGAAAAAGTGCACAAAAGGCACAATATAGTTTGAATGAGTTATGTATTTTTTAGTCTTTGAAATTGTTTAGATATGCTTCATATGTATTAGCATTTATTAAGAAAAAGATTTTAAAAATCACTTAACAAAAATCAAGGTTTATTAAGAAAGTAGTTCAAGTTTAAAAAACAAGAAGGTTTTGAAAATAAGAGAGAAGATTTTGAAAATCAAAGAAAAGGAGAAGATGAAGAGACTATCCTAGAACAAAAAGTAAAAGCTAGGGTGGAAAGTTCTAACCAAGAGATATCAAGCTTTATGACCTAAGTCATGCAAGAATTCCCTCCTTAGGATTAAGCCTAAAGCAAACTAAATAAGCAAAGAATAATCCATGTATCAGATGAAACAAATGTAACCAAGCCAAGTCTTCAAAAGAAGTCAAAAGTCAAAGGTACCAGATGAATCTCAAGGTCTCAAATCACAAATTTTCAAAGCAAGGGTCAAGGTCCTAGTTCTAAGTCCATAACTCCACAACAATAACAAGGATAGTAACCACAAGTCCATGAATCAAGAGAACCCGTTTTTTTTTAGAGTTTTACCTTTATTAATGTCTTTAAAAGAAAGAGAAGTCCAAATGGACAAAGAGAAAATAACACAAGCATAAACAATATGATATGAGATGCTAAAATAAAATCATAAAGTAAATAAAAAAAATAAAAACATAAGATAAATGACATTAAAGTAAAGTTAAAACAATAAAATGTTAGTAAGAGGTGTTAGTGATCAAAACGAGGAAAGGAAATATGTCATTTTTAGAGAACACTCAACTATTCACTCATTGTAATACCCCAAAATTTACCCTTCATTTTTCCTGGAAGCATACGCTTTACACCTCATGCATGCATTCATTTTTAGGTCATTTAACATTAGATACATTGCATTTCATCATGTCAATCAGAGTTAGATCCAAGAAACATAAAAAAAAAAAAGCGAAAAAAAAAAGTTAAAAAAAATAAAATAAATAAAATTAATTAAATAAATAAATAAAATATAACAATTTTTTTTGGACTTGGGTCTCCCTCATTTGAGCCCACTACCCACGAAAATCAGTCTATAAATACTGAAGTTTCAGTAGAGGAAAACACACTTGGAGTTACACTGGGAGATTCACTGGAGAAAGATTTTGAGAGAAGGAAACCTAGGAACTACTCTGCAGCGACCTTCAGGCATCCCTGAGAAGTTCACTCCGCCTCACATAAACCCTAGTATTACTTTGCAGATCCGGCCGTACCATTCAATCTTAATCAATCTCTCCAATCAGGTTTGCCATATATCCATCATCTTTATGCCTTTAATTTGAATGCTCTAAATGTATGAGGTATTATGGGTGAATTTGATACCCTTTTGATGCATGTGTTTGACAAGAGGTTTAGGCCTCCTACCTTTGATTGCTTTTTGTGAGCTTTTTGTGAATTTTGATGGAATTATTCATGTGGTTACATTTTGATTTAGGGGCAACTCTTGGTTACCCTATTTTGTTTCTCTAACCTGTCTTTGTGTTGCCATGGCATTGTTCTCCCCGGATTTCACCTTGTTTGTCTAACCTTTCTGTTGAGTTTTCGTGAGGGCTCACATACTCTTGTAGGGATACCATCCGGAGGTTTATCCTGATTAATCGTATTGACTGATTTTCTTTGATGGTCTAGCTGGAGAGATCTCAGGGTTGCTAATCCTTTAATTGCTGTAACTTCGGATCTTTATCCGTGTGGTAATTTTTTCCTTTTCTCGTACTTTATCGCTTTCTTAGCTGGAAGACCTCGATAGGAGGCAATGTTTGAGCCCCTTGGTGGCATTTTACTTTGAGATACATGTTTTGTGTTTTGTATTCATATCCCCACATGTAGCGCGGTTCCTTCGTCAAGGACTGCCTGTTTGCCCTCGAGCATCCCAAACCCTAAAACCCAAAGCAACACGTTTACTCCTTCTACTACAGGCGATTAAGTCTCCAAAGGTCGAGCATCCGGTAGATTGCGTAGTTAGCCGAACTACGGCTTGCTCTGATTCTCATTCCAGATGAGATACGTAGGCATAAGACGCGATGTCTTAGCGAGCACACATCCCCCAACCCATAGGTCAGCCGAGCTACGAAGACTCTGATTCTCATATTCAGATGAGATACGTATGCAGTGGATGCGACATCCGCGCGAGTCATTTCTTTTAACCTTTTTAGTAAATAAACACATTAGGTAAACCCACACCCTTTAGACGAAAACCACAAAAGTGGATCCCGTAGAGTACTACGGATGCGTAGGGGTGCTAATACCTTCCCTTCGCATAACCGACTCCCGAACCCAAGATTTGGTTGCGAGACCCCGTCTTGTCCTTTCCTTTTTCAGGTTTACTTCGAGCGTTTCCTTTCCCTCCTTTGGGATGAATAACGCACGGTGGCGACTCTCCTGTCTTTTTCTTTCGCCGGTTGTTTTTTCGCGCACTGTATTTTTCAGTTTGCGACAGCTGGCGACTCTGCTGGGGACCATGAGAAGTTGACCTCTTGCTGGTCCATCTTCCCTAAGCGAGTCCCTCCTAGCTCGTGTGATTTCTTGTTTATTGGGTGTTCATGCTTTTGTACATTTATTTACTTACTTGCTTGCATTCATCTGCTGTATCTGTTGGATCTGTTTGTTTGTTTGTTGGGATGGGATGTTCTACGAGAGATAAGCCCATTACCCAGGCTTGAGTGCACACACAGGTTTTAGAGTGGATGATCATGAGGCTTGCGTGGTATGTTGCTACGTTAAGTCGTTCGTGAAGAACCACACCCATACGAGGTTTCTCTTGGATATATTATGTCCTACGGATGTTCCGTAACGACATGATGTTCCTTTAGAAATCGTCGACTCTGGTGACCATTTCCCGAGAACTCAGTCGAGGCCTCTCCTCCGAGACGTGATTATGTTAGCTCTGGTGGGCGCATTCTCGCTGATCAATCCGAGGACCCCGAGACTGGGAACTTGCTTTAGGATGTCCTGTTGAGGGGAGTCAGTGGAGGTCTTTTATCCCGTAATAATGCCAAACCTTCAGTGGTAAACGTATTATTCGCGACTGAAGGGATGAAGTTGACGAACTTCTGTTCTTAGAACCTACCAGTGAGGGGCGGGCTAAATTCAGGAAACCTTAACCTCCAACCAACCCGGTTTTCTGGAGCAGAGCTTTGATCTTGTATTATATTCCTCAGTGGTTTTCTCTTCAGACAGTGTAACCCGACAGATGTTCAAGCAGATACAGCAATCCTGATTGACATACCACTGCATTGCATTCACATCATCACATCATTTGCATTCATATCATTTAACACATGTTTATCCATTTCAAGGGGGTTTACATCTTCTTCTTGATTCCAGTCGGAGTTTTTCTGGTTCTCTTAAGATGGATATTGGCAGAAAGAGACTTGTCGCCTACAAGTTTCCGGTGGTCTGTCTGGAGCCCATCCAACAGTTGATGCAGCTAATGGATCCTGGTTCTCTAGAAGGATTCCGAGAGGATTACGGTCTGATTCTAAGTTTCGTCACGGTTCTTTCCAAAGATCAACATGACGCCCTATTCACACTGCTACAGTTCTATGACCCTCCACTGAGATGTTTCACCTTTCCGGATTATATTTTGGTCCCTACTCTGGAGAAGATTGCCAGTTTTCTCAGAGTTCCTATCAGGTCACAGTTATTGTTCTACAGTTCTGAGTTTCTGCCCGATCTCAGCATGGTTGCTTCAGCCACATATTTGGAGGAATCAGTCTGGAAGGCTAATATGTGTCAGAAGGGAGAAGTTAGTGGTTTTCATCTGAGTTTCTTACTGGGAGAAGCAAAGAAGAAGCTGGAAGACGGTAACCAGAGGAGTTTCAATGCTGTGTTGGCTCTTTGCGTGTATGGGATTGTCTTGTTCCCTAATGTCGCCAAATTTGTGGACATGGACGCAATACGCCTCATCGTGTTGAGAAATCCAGTACCGACCTTGCTAGGAGATTTCTTTCATTCAGTGCACCATAGAAATTTGAATAGAAAAGGGGGATTGTTGAATTGTTGTGTGCCTTTGTTTTATAGGTGGTTCAGTTCTCACCTACCCAAATCAGGAGTGTTCGTTAATGTCAAGGACTCGTTGAGTTGGTCGAAGAGATTGATGGGGTTGAGAGCTGAAGATATTTCTTGGTGGTCCGACCGGAGCTTGCTTCGGGCAAATATTATTCATAGTTGTGGGAACTTCCCAAATGTTCCGTTGGTAGGAAGAAGAGGAGGAATCAACTATAATCCTTCTCTAGCAGTTAGATAGTTTGGATATGCTTTAAGAACTCCGCCTTTGGAAAAGGATGTGGAAGAATCTCTGTTTTTCCATTCTTCGCCTGATTTGACGGTATCCCGTAAGGCAGCTGAGGCCTGGCTCAAGGTGATCAAGAGAGGAAGAACCGTCCTTGGAAAAGGAGATTGTAGAACTTACCCTCGGTATGAAGAGTGGCTTCAAGGAAGAGTCGAAGAGTTTGGTCTGCCGTTCCCTATTGAAGAACCTTTGTATTCACCTACTCCTGAGCAGTCAACAATGGTGAGCCGAGAGGAGTACGACAGGTTGAAGAGTGCCATGGAGGGACTTCAAACCAAGAACTCAGAGTTAAGTGAGAAGTTGCAAGACTGTATGCATCAATTCCAGGAGGCAGAATATCAGAAGGGGGAAGCCGTCAGAGTGCAAAAGGAAGCAGAGAGGAGATTTGCTGTGGAGGCGGACTTCTTCAGGAAGACATACGAAGCCTTGAGATCATCCAGTTCTGAGTTGAGATGAGTCAAGCAGCAGTTAGTAGATGCTCATGGTAAATTAGTTGGGTGGCAGGAGCAATGGGATGCATTTTCAACTTCTCGGAAGGCAAAGGAGGAGGAGACAGTAGCCGAACTGACTGGTCAGATAGAGAAATTGACAACTTTGCTGAAGGGGAAAAACAATGAGCTTTTGTGCGCCCGTTCTACTAATGGCTACATCACAGATCAACTCCATGAGGCTCGAGGACAGATTGAAGAACTCAAGGTGTTGGCAGGTTTGAAGAAATCCAGACTTGAAGAGGTATTCGGAGAAGATGATGGGAATTACTACAGAGAGCACATCAACGAACTGGATGGGATCATTCACAAGAGGAATCTGCTTATCCGGCATTTGACAGAATCTCCAGATCATCCCGACACGGTGGCATTACTGGATGAAGTGAGGAGCAGTCCTTATGGGTTGTATACAGGAGGTTGATTTCCTGGTTTATGTTCCTCCCTTACTTTTTGTTTTGTTGCTGTGTAGTGATAACCCCCAGGCTTGTTGTGGGGATCCTCTTTTGATGTACTTTTGGCTAAGGCCCCTTTCCTGGAACTCATTTGTATGTTGGTTTCCCTTTGTTGCATCTTGATCTCAGAAGTTTATCCATGACTCAGTCTTCTTGCACTATTCGCCTGATGTGAGACTGGAATCAAGGGGGTAGAATACCTTTTGGATTTGATAAACATGGCATTGCATTTACATATTCATTGTCATATCTTGCATAACAGGTACCGCTGCAGTGTTCTCATATTGTTTGGTGTCCCACTAGCAGGATAGCTAACTCAGGCATTCACCGATACGGTACCCGAATGAATCAACAGAGAGCGATGGAGAGCCTACAAGCAGAGCTCGCCGAGATGAAGATTCGCATGAATCAATTCATGGATTTGGTTCAAGGGGTGGCTCAAGGACAACAGGAGCTTAGATTGTTGGTACAGAGGGATCCCCCTATTACTCAACCGGAGACGTTGGCTGATCCTCCAGCTGGAGAGGCTAATGGTCCCAATGGACCGGGGCCTATCTCGATCCCGCATGTCAACCTAGATCAACAACCCATTCAGGATGGTCAGGATGATCAGTTCCCCTTGCTTCAGGAAGACTTTGGCATGGACCCCATGTTTAGAAGATTGGAAGAGAGGTTGAAAGCAGTGGAAGGACAAAATCTTCTGGGAGTAGATGTTGCTGACTTGGGGCTGGTCCCAGGTGTGAGAGTGCCACCGAAATTCAAGGTCCCGATATTTGACAAATATCATGGCAGCTCTTGCCCCAAAACTTACGTGCAAGCCTATTTCCGTAAAATGGTTGCATACTCTGATAACGAGAAGCTACTTATGTACTTCTTCCAGGATAGCCTAGCTGGGGCATCCTTGGAATGGTATATGAGGTTGGACAGAGCCCACATCCGTTGCTGGAGGGATTTGGCAGAGGCTTTCGTGAAGCAGTATCAATATAATGCAGACATGGCTCCGGATAGAACTCAACTTCAGAATCTGTCTCTTAAAAGCAATGAGTGCTTCAGGGAATAAGCTCAACGCTGGAGGGATACAGCTTCCCGTGTTCAGCCTCCTATGTTGGAAAAGGAAATGGCCAACATGTTCATGAATACGCTGCCTGGACCTTACTTGGAGCGTCTGGTAGGTTGCAATGCTTCCAACTTTGCTGATGTGGTCTCTACTGGAGAAAGGGTGGAGAATTACCTAAAGACCTATAAGAGCCAGAGTGGAGGTGGATCCTCATCAGGGGTGAAGAAGCCGTTCATTCAGGGACAGAAGAGGAGAGAAGGGGATGCAAATTCCATATCTTCTTATCAGAACAGGGATAACCGGAGGAATAATTTTCAGAATTATCATCAGCAACCGTATGTTGCGGCTGTGACCATTCCAACTGCAGCGCCACTACAACAACAACAATCACAACGTCAACCAGCTCAGTATCAACAGCAGCAGCAACCGGGTAACAGACCCGCTTATCAACAGAGGCAAAGGATGATGGACCGGCGTTTCGACACCCTTCCAATGTCGTACGCTCAGTTGCTTTCTAGTCTTCAACAACTACAACTTGTGCAACTGCGCACTCTGGCCCCTCCTATTGGTAGACTTCCGGTGGGTTACGACGCCAACGCTAGGTGTAGCTTCCACTCTGGGGCACCTGGCTACAATATTGAGAACTGCAAAGCTTTTAAGCACGTAGTTCAGGACCTCATAGATTCAAAGGCCATCCACCTTGCACCGGCTCCGAATGTCGTTAACAATCCCATGCCCCAGCATGGTGGTGCGAACGTTAATATGATGGAAGGAAAAGCCAAGTCCATTAAGGATGTGTTGAAGTTGAAGACTCCATTGTTGGATATCAAAGGATGCTTGCTGAAGGCCGATGTTTTCCCCGGTTGTGGGAAGGGTTGTTTGGATTGTGCCACTCAGAGTGGAGGTTGTTTGAAGCTACAGCAGGGTATCCAGGCCTTGCTCGACAAAGGTATCCTCCAGGTTGAAGATTTGTCTGTCCAAGAGTCTATGGAAGGGGTTGAGGAAGAAGTGTTTGAAGATGCTACCGATGAATTCGCAGATGTTGTTCCTGTTAATTTTGTGATTCCCAGTGAGGTCTCTGCGGTCAACAATGAAGATGGGGATAGTGATTGCGACATCGACAACTGGGTGCGTCCGAGGATCCCGGGTGAAGTCATCAACAATTGGTCTTCTGAGGAGATTGTCCAAGTCACTTTTCTGAAGGAGTAATTTTCTTTGTTTATTCATGCATGTCCAAGTCTTACGTTCCGCCCAGGGCGTAATGACTCATTGTAGGGCCCGTCTATGTGACACTTTCATTTTTATCATAAATAAAGGACGTATTTTTGCATTCAAATATTTCGTTCCCTGTCTTTCTATTTTTGTAGTTTTTCAAAATTAAAAAAATGGCAATGTTTTGTTTAGTTTTCACTTCTTGTTCACACTCATAAGCACATACCATCACTCATGCAGATGCACATCACCGGATCCTATTGATAACGGTTCTGCTATGGCTCGCTTCGACTTTGAAAATCCAATCTTTCAAGCTGAAAAAGAGGGTGATGAAGACTGTGAACTCCCTGAAGAACTTTCCAGGTTCTTAAAACAGGAAGAAAGGGTCATTCAACCGTATCAAGAGCCTACTGAAGTGATTAATCTCGGCACCGAGGACGCCAAGAGAGAAATCAAGATAGGGGTTGCTTTGGGAGATGATGTGAAGAAAGGGCTGATTGAATTGCTGCAAAAATACGTTGACATCTTCGCCTGGTCTTATCAGGACATGCCCGGGCTGGACACAGACATCGTGGTACACCGCTTGCCTCTCAAAGAAGGTTGTCCTCCGGTCAAGCAGAAGCTCAGAAGAACAAGACCAGAGATGGCTGTCAAGATAAAGGAAGAAGTGCAAAAGCAGTTGGATGCAGGGTTTCTGGCAGTCACCAATTATCCGCCATGGGTTGCAAACATCGTCCCAGTACCTAAGAAGGATGGAAAGGTACGGATGTGTGTCGACTACCGGGATCTGAACAGAGCTAGCCCTAAAGATGATTTCCCATTACCTCACATCGACGTTTTGGTGGATAATACAGCTCAGTTCTCGGTATTCTCCTTCATGGATGGCTTTTCTGGCTATAACCAAATCAAGATGGCACCAGAAGACATGGAAAAGACAACTTTCATAACCCCATGGGGCACCTTCTGCTACAAGGTGATGCCGTTTGGTCTGAAAAATGCCAGAGCAACATATCAACGAGCTATGGTGACTCTGTTCCATGATATGATTCATCATGAAATCGAGGTTTATGTGGACGATATGATTGCCAAATCTCAGACAGAAGAAGAACATTTGGTGAATTTGCAGAAACTGTTTGAGCGTTTGAGGAAATTCAAACTGAGACTTAACCCAAACAAGTGCACTTTCGGGGTGAGATCGGGAAAATTGCTGGGTTTTATCGTTAGCGGAAAAGGGATTGAGGTGGATCCCGACAAAGTAAAAGCGATACAGGAAATGCCAGAGCCAAGAACAGAGAAGCAAGTCCGTAGTTTCTTAGGGAGGTTGAACTACATTGCAAGGTTCATCTCTCACCTAACAACCACGTGTGAGCCAATTTTCAAATTGCTGAAGAAAGATCAGGCTATCAGGTGGAATGAAGATTGTCAAAGGGCTTTCGAGAAGATAAAAGAGTATCTACAGAAACCTCCGATCCTTATACCTCCAGTTCCTGGGAGACCTCTGATAATGTACCTATCAGTGACTGAGAACTCGATGGGGTGTGTATTGGGACAGCATGACGAGTCTGGTCGAAAAGAGCATGCCATATACTACCTTAGCAAAAAGTTTACCGACTGTGAAGTCAAATATTCGTAGCTTGAGAAAACTTGTTGTGCTTTGGCCTGGGCTGCTCGCCGACTGAGGCAGTATATGTTGAACCATACTACCTTGTTGATTTCTAAGATGGATCCAGTGAAGTACATCTTTGAGAAGCCGGCTCTCACCGGACGTGTTGCCCGTTGCCAGATGATTTTAACAGAGTATGATATCCAGTATATATCCCAGAAAGCCATCAAAGGGAGTATTCTGTCAGACTATCTTGCTCAGTAGCCGATTGATGATTATGAGCCGATGAAGTTTGATTTTCCAGATGAAGACATCATGTTCCTCAAGATGAAAGACTGTGAAGAGCCAGTTGTTGAGGAGGGACCTGATCCAAATGAAAAGTGGACTTTGTTGTTTGATGGGGCTGTCAATGCTAGAGGAAGTGGAATTGGTGTTGTCATTACAACTTCGAAAGGTGCCCACATACCTTTCACCGCTCGTTTGACTTTTGAGTGCACAAATAATGAAGCTGAGTACGAGGCTTGTATCTTGGGTATTGAGCAAGCCATTGATCTGAGAATCAAGACTCTGGACATCTTCGGAGATTCAGCTCTGGTGATCAATCAAGTGAATGGTGATTGGAATACTCTCCAACCCACTCTGGTCCCCTACAAAGACTACATGAGAAGACTGTTGACTTTCTTCACAACAGTAAAATTGTATCATATACCTCGTGATGAGAACCAGATGGCAGACGCACTTGCTACTCTATCCTCCATGATCAAGGTAATTCGTTGGAACCATGCTCCCAGGATCGATGTGATGCGCCTTGATAGGGCCGCATATGTGTTTGCTGCTGAACTGGTAGTCGATGACAAGCCCTAGTATCACGACATCAAGTGCTTTCTGAAGAATCAAGAGTACCCTGCAGGGGCATCCAACAATGACAGAAAGACTTTGAGAAGATTGGCAGGCAGTTTCTTCTTGAACAAAGACGATGTGCTGTATAAGAGGAACTTCGACATGGTCTTGCTCAGATGCGTGGACAGACACGAGGCGTACATGTTAATGCAGGAAGTTCATGAAGGTTCCTTCGGTACTCATGCCGGCGGACATGCAATGGCTAAGAAATTGTTGAGAGCGGGTTATTATTGGATGACCATGGAGTCAGATTGCTTTAAATATGCTCGGAAGTGTCATAAATGCCAGATTTATGCTGATAAGGTGCATGTACCGCCAAATCCTCTAAATGTGATGTCTTCTCCGTGGCCGTTTTCTATGTGGGGCATTGACATGATTGGAAAGATTGAGCCGACTGCTTCCAATGGGCATCGCTTCATCCTTGTTGCCATCGACTATTTCACCAAGTGGGTCGAGGCAGCGTCGTTCGCGAATGTCACCAGACATGTGGTTGCCCGTTTCATCAAGAAAGAAATAATTTGTCGCTATGGGATTCCCGAAAGAATCATTACTGATAATGGTTCTAATCTCAACAACAAAATGATGAAGGAGTTGTGTCGGAACTTCAACATTCAGCATCACAATTCTTCCCCTTACCGCCCTAAGATGAACGACGCTGTTGAGGTGGCAAATAAGAACATAAAGAAGATTGTGCAGAAGATGGTCGTCACGTACAGAGATTGGCATGAGATGCTACCTTTCGCCTTGCATGGGTACCGTACTTCAGTACGTACGTCGACCGGGGCAACCCCTTACTCCCTTGTGTATGGTATGGAAGCAGTCCTACCTGTTGAAGTGGAGATTCCTTCTCTAAGAGTCTTGTTGGATGTCAAGTTAGACGAAGCCGAATGGATTCGGACAAGGTTCAATGAGTTAAGTCTTATCGAAGAGAAGCGAATGGCAGCCATTTGTCATGGGCAGTTGTATCAGAGTCGGATGAAGAGAGCCTTTGATCAGAAAGTGTGTCCTCGTTGTTTCCAAGTCGGAGATTTAGTGTTGAAAAGGATCCTTCCTCCTCAGACAGATCACAGGGGAAATTGGACTCCTAACTATGATGGACCGTATATTGTCACCAAGGTTTTTGATGGTGGGGCCTTAATGCTTGCAACTATGGATGGTGAAAACTTCACTTCCCCTGTGAACTCAGACGCAGTTAAAAAATACTTCGCATAAAATAGACCCGCTGGACAGTAAAAAGAATAGTCCAGGCAAAAATGGGCATCCCGACGAACCAAGAAAATGAAAAGGTTCGGGCAAAAATTAGGGATTAAAAATGAAAAGATCGTACACCCGGTAAGTTGAAAACCTGAAAAGGCAACTTAGGCAAAAATGGGTATCCCAGTGGATTGAAAACCCGAAAAGGGCGATCCAGGCAAAAGTTAGGGATTAAGCGAATGACTGCGTTCTGAGTTAGTTCTGAATCTCATCTCATGTCGATGACTGGAAATTTTCGAAAGGTAGGAAACAGTCCAATCACCTTTTCAAAAGGCTGATTATCTGGAGGATCTTAAAGACGGGCAAGTCATAGCAGAATTGGAACCCAATAGAAATCCATTTCACATTGCCATTAGATTAATTTCTGTTTTTATCTTTTGTGCGATTACCTCTTTCCAGGGATTGCTTCCTGATGTAAATACCTATTCAAGGCCATTCAATCAATAAAATCATGTTATTCAGTATATCTCTGTTTTCATTTTCATTTTACTGTTTTGTTTGCAAAAATGACGTCCGAATTTTTGATAAACATTGCATCATGACACATAAGGGCTTTACAGGTACATGCTTAATAAACATTTAAAATTGATGTAAATTTTAAGTGCTTTAGATCGTCTATTCAGAACAGATACCCTCGGGGCATTTCCTTAAAATCCCCTGCAAATGATCGTGAATATCTTCCCCAGTGAAGTCGCCAACAGACGAATCCGGTGTCTTATCCCTGCAGAGCTGATCAGAGTGTTGGATTCTTCAATCCCCAGCAGGTTCTCACCATCGTACTTCCCCAAGCGGTTGTTTCAGAATATACACCCCCCAGCGGAGTTGACAGTGCCAGACTGTATCTTCCCAGCAGAAGTGGCTGCTCCTTAGAGTTCGAGGCCAGATCGATAATCCCAATGCCAGATCCATGGTTTCTTTCCTTGAAGCAGAACCTCGGTACCGTATCGGTGTTTGCTTCCCTTGCTGAGTTATCTCTCGCAAATCGTGGTTGCCAGAACCATTATCGCTTTCCCCAACAGCAGGTTTTCAGTGTCGTTCTCTCCCCAGTAAGAATCTCGGTATTTCGTCATTGCTAGAACACCGTGTGGCGGGTCATTTCCCCACAGAATTCTTTGCGCTGTGCATCTCCAACAGCCTTGCCAGAGTCCAGAAGATGGTGATCATTTCCCCAGTAGATCCCCTTGCCTCAGCTTGGCATTCTACCCAGTATTTCGCATCCCTGCATGTAGAATCATATTGCATTGCATCCTCCCAAATCGCGTAGCATTTCCATTTTCATGGAGCATTACGCCATTGAAAGATTCAAACATACGCATGTAAGCATAAAACATTCTCGGTATCCCAAGTGATAAGCTAGAAGTTGTTTCCAGTACTCAGACTGAAGATTGTTCATTACCCACCTTGGTTATCCCCAGCAAGTGTCATTGGCCCATGCGCCGCCTTTATTATCATTCCCTATTTCTGCCAATGCTGACAGGCATGAAGTTTTCCGATGTTCAGATCGAAGAAGTTTTCGACGTTCAGGTCGATGCAACTTGTGGCATTCAGGCCAGTTTTCCGGTATCCAGACCGAAGTGGCATTCAGGCCAGTTTTCCGGTATCCAGACCGAAGTGGCATTCAGGCCAGTGTTCCGATGTTCAGATCAAAGAAGTTTTCGACGTTCAGGTCGATGCGACTTGTGGCATTCAGGCCAGTGTTCCGATATTCAGATTGAAGTGACATTCAGGCCAGTGTTCCGATATTCAGATCGAAGTGGCATTCAGGCCAGTTTTCCCGATATTCAGATCGAAGTGGCATTCAGGCCAAGTCTTTCCGATGTTCATATCGAAGAAGTTTCCGACGTTCAGGTCGATGCGACTTGTGGCATTCAGGGCAATTTTCGATGTTCAGATCGAAGTCATTTCCAGTATTCAGACTGATGAGCGGCATTCAGGCCATGGTTATTTCTGTGTTACCATTTATTCTAGTATCCAAGTTAACATTCTTTTTCGGTATTCAGACTGACTCTCACCGTACCAGACAGATTCTTCTTTCAAGACCACCTCTTTGCCGATTCTGACAGACATTGTTACTTCACTTCACTTCAGTGCAAATTTTTGGGCTTTTATTGTATTCAATCCCTTGATACCTCGAAAGTACGAAAGCAGCTGCCATCTTCTTTTCGGGTCTCCAGTTGATTGAATAGGGGCAGCTCTAATACCCCAAAATTTACCCTTCATTTTTCCTGGAAGCATACGCTTTACACCTCATGCATGCATTCATTTTTAGGTCATTTAACATTAGATACATTGCATTTCATCATATCAATTAGAATTAGATCCAAGAAACATAAAATAAATAAAAAAAAGCGAAAAAAAAAAGTTAAAAATAAATAAATAAAATTAATTAAATAAATAAATAAAATATAACAAATTTTTTTGGACTTGGGTCTCCCTCATTTGAGCCCACTACCCACGAAAATCAGTCTATAAATACTGAAGTTTCAGTAGAGGAAAACACACTTGGAGTTACACTGGGAGATTCACTGGAGAAAGATTTTGAGAGAAGGAAACCTAGGAACTACTCTGCAGCGACCTTCAGGCATCCCTGAGAAGTTCACTCCGCCTCACATAAACCCTAGTATTACTTTGAAGATCCGGCCGTACCATTCAATCTTAATCAATCTCTCCAATCAGGTTTGCCATATATCCATCATCTTTATGCCTTTAATTTGAATGCTCTAAATGTATGAGGTATTATGGGTGAATTTGATACCCTTTTGATGCATGTGTTTGACAAGAGGTTTAGGCCTCCTACCCTTGATTGCTTTTTGTGAGCTTTTTGTGAATTTTGATGGAATTATTCATGTGGTTACATTTTGATTTAGGGGCAACTCTTGGTTACCCTATTTTGTTTCTCTAACCTGTCTTTGTGTTGCCATGGCATTGTTCTCCCCGGATTTCACCTTGTTTGTCTAACCTTTCTGTTGAGTTTTCGTGAGGGCTCACATACTCTTGCAGGGGTACCATCCGGAGGTTTATCCTGATTAATCGTATTGACTGATTTTCTTTGATGGTCTAGCTGGAGAGATCTCAGGGTTGCTAATCCTTTAATTGCTGTAACTTCGGATCTTTATCCGTGTGGTAATTTTTTCCTTTTCTCGTACTTTATCGCTTTCTTAGCTGGAAGACCTCGATAGGAGGCAATGTTTGAGCCCCTTGGTGGCATTTTACTTTGAGATACATGTTTTGTGTTTTGTATTCATATCCCCACATGTAGCGCGGTTCCTTCGTCAAGGACTGCCTGTTTGCCCTCGAGCATCCCAAACCCTAAAACCCAAAGCAACACGTTTACTCCTTCTACTACAGGCGAGTAAGTCTCCAAAGGTCGAGCATCCGGTAGATTGCGTAGTGACGTCGTTCGTCCAAAACCCAATCCACAACCCCGTAGTTAGCCGAACTACGGCTTGCTCTGATTCTCATTCCAGATGAGATACGTAGGCATAAGACGCGATGTCTTAGCGAGCACACATCCCCCAACCCATAGGTCAGCCGAGCTACGAAGACTCTGATTCTCATATTCAGATGAGATACGTATGCAGTGGATGCGACATCCGCGCGAGTCATTTCTTTAAACCTTTTTAGTAAATAAACACATTAGGTAAACCCACACCCTTTAGACGAAAACCACAAAAGTGGATCCCGTAGAGTACTACGGATGCGTAGGGGTGCTAATACCTTCCCTTCGCATAACCGACTCCCGAACCCAAGATTTGGTTGCGAGACCCCGTCTTGTCCTTTCCTTTTTCAGGTTTACTTCGAGCGTTTCCTTTCCCTCCTTTGGGATGAATAACGCACGGTGGCGACTCTCCTGTCTTTTTCTTTCGCCGGTTGTTTTTTCGCGCACTGTATTTTTCAGGTTGCGACACTTATAAGTATGAAAATATGAACCTCTATATCACCTATGAGAAGGGTTCCGACTTGGATAAAATTAACAAGTATGTCACTAACTCTCTTAGGTGAAAATGGAACAATATTTTTCACACAATACCATGGGGATAGGAGACTTATAATGTCACTTATGAAACTGGCTTACTTTCAGGACAAATTTAGCGCAATGTTAAGCAATCGTAATTGGACTTATGTAGAAGTCACAACTATATGAGGTCAGTCCATAATAATGTTTGTGTTAATACTTGCTAGAGAAATGATATGTAAATCATTTTCCTAAAGATATGTCACACAAAAAAGAAAAGAGGATTGATCAAGCACAAAGGTTAGAAGAGTGATCTATTACATCAATCAATTCTTCATAGTACTTAGGACAAACTTATGCATCAATCAAAGTACCTTAAATGATCCATGATCAATTAAGAGGTAGATTTGAAATGATGAAAGTTCATCAAGCACCAATCAATACATCATGAACAAGATGGACATAAATCACACAATTGATCAAAAGAAAAAGGAAGAGAAAGAGATAAAGAAGAAGAAGAGGACAAGAGAAAATAAATCCAAATTGGATCAAAGGCTTGATCAAGTCATCATCAATATCATTCATCCATTTTGGTGGATTAGGGTTTTTACCCCATAAACACCCAATATCCATTGAGTTTGATGAGACCTATGATCAAAATAGTTAAGATCCAAGACCAACAAAAGTCAACAAAGGTCAAACAAATATAAAATGCAATAAAATGCATTAGAAAACAATTTGAAAATAAATTTTAAAAGGAAAACAAAAGAGAAGATCCATAAAGCCCTTCAAAATACCAAATAAATGGCCAAGAAAATTACGGAAGGTTGGAAATAAAATAACAAACATAAAATAATTTTTTCAGAAATTTTAAATACCTAAAAGTATTTTTAAACCAATTAAAATAAAGGAGAAAAGAGAAAATTCAAGAAAAATAGAAAATCAAGAAAAAAAAATATGAAAAAATAAAAATCAAATGAAGAAAAATAAAAGAAAATGTTAGAAATTATTTTGAGAATTTTTTGGTGAAAATGATTTTTCTATGAATTTTTAAAAGAAAATGCAATTTAAAATGAAAAAAAAAGAAAAATAATTAAAATCATAAAAAACACAGAGCGTTGGATCTGACCTCATTAGTTGACATGGCAGATCCATTAATCCTCAGATTAGGGCGCACAATGAAAATTAGCAAGAATAAAACATGGGATCTAATTCATATTGGACCAATCAGAATATTTTAAATTGCCAACGTGTAAGTAAACTCAATTGACCTGAGATAACTCTGGTCATCTTCCTCGATGATCCCTCACCGAAGTTTCATCTTTTTCAAATTCAGAGCATGAGACCACCACCAATGTGATAGCCTCCTCATCGTGAATTCAACTTCATGCTCAAAATTCATTTATCTAAACTGATCATGGATAATTTCAGAGAAGTTTCAGAAACAAGCAAGCCACGAAAAATAAAATTAAATGATGAACACGATCAATCAACATCAGATAAGTTAGGGAAAATCATGAGAGAGTGAAAGACTACATTGTGGTAACTTGTTTGAGTTCAGATGATGCTAAGAGCTACCTTGTCCAAATGGTGATCATAGTTTGATGAAGTTCGATCTGATCAGGGCACTTCAGAAGGTCTTAGAGCCTGTGAACTTTTGCAAAAGCTTCAGAGAAGACCGAAGGTGCTAATGGAACAAATTAAAAATACGATAGTTCAATTTTCTAGAAAAATTTCCGAGTGAAGCAGGGGTTTCTTGGCTCTCAAAATCTTGTGAATGAAGAAAGCATGTTGCTATATTTATAGGGAAGAGATTGGTGATCTCATACGTACCAAATGATGCTCAATTCGTGCAAAACAAGATTGATCAGAATGTGCGAAAAATGTGAATTCCAATCCATCAAAACTCAGTCAAATGATGCATTTTAAGAGTCAATTAACTTCTGGAGACTTGGTTAAATATGATTAGATCCAAAACTCTTATTAATTTGGCTTATAATTGAGATTAGTGAAGTTCAAAACTCGGATCATGGTGATTTCTTTAGTTCCAAGTCACCATGTTCAATTCAATGGGGCATCTTGCTCAGGAATCTTTTTGATCTCATTCTTCTTGCATTTTGTTGACATTATATTAAAGATTATAATGTGCCTAGAAAGGTTCCATTTGGATGCTTGAGCACAAAGTTGTGACATGTTGAAGTTGGCAAATAAATTTGGTCATGTAACTTAGAAAATTCTAAGTACAAAATGGCTGAAAATGACATGTAATGTCTCAAAGAATTCCATGAACTTCCAAGTATAATTTGACTTTGATCCTTAAAGTAAACTTGTAGAGGGCATTATAAATGATAATGTGTAAAAAGAATCAGCCTCAAATATTGAAAATTGAAGAAATTATAATCCTTAAAAGTTGTGGAAAACTCACTTAAAAAATAAGTCAAATTTCACTAAGTCCACAAATGACCTATAATGTCTTCAAACTTTTGATGACCTTACAAGAATAATTGGATCTTGTCATGTAAATATAAGTTATAGAGGATAATAATAAGAGTCATGATCAGAAAGAAGATTTCAAAAATATTGAGAATTGAAGGAGTTGTGATCCTTTGAACTTTGACTTCAAGTGTTGACTCTTTGGTCAAACCTCTTGGAATAAACTTGTGTACTTGGACTTTTCTTCCATTTCAAGGTACATGGATGGTCATATGAAATCAAAACAAGGTGTACTTGAATTTCTTTTGATTGAATTTCTCAAGGTTTGAGGTAACTTGTTAAAGAAGGCATGGAAATAAACACATGAACCTTTGACTTCTCTTGAGAAACAAGCAACAAAACTTTGAGATGCCCTTGATAAAAATGAGATTGAAAGATACTTGAGAGCCTTAGAGATCATGCTTTCAGTTATAGCACCTTGAGAATCAATGGTTGAATACACTTTGCTAAGGAATCAAAGAGAACCCTAGCTGAGGAACCATGCTTGATACTCTTGTTGAAAAGCCCTACCTTGCACAATAAGCTTAAAGAAAATAAAACATATTTTTGCTATTTTTATTAGTGATTAGATAAGCAATGCACATATAAACATAAAGGTAAAACACTAATAAAGAGGTGCTTGATCATCACTACAAAAGGCAAAACCAAAGATGAAAGGGAGATGACAAATGCGTGATCTTGTTGTAGCAAGGATGCAAACGACATGTGGGATCTTAGGGTTAAAAATTAGGGTATGACAGATGCCCCTATTTAAGTTTCTTCAATTCAGAGATTTGAAGATTGAAATCTACGTCTCTACGAGATTGAAGAGACTTAAATACAAAAGACCCAATTGTTGGCCCTAAGATACCGCAAAAATGCTTATGATATAATATGAATGTAGACAAGGATCTTTGTGGGGAATATAACGCCACGAGAGACAAAGAACTGCTTAAGAAATGAGAAAACTGAAATACTGCAGGGGAATAATAGATTCCGAGGGGGGGAACCCAGTTAGGGACAAACAAAGTTCCATAGGGGAAAAGAAAAAACATGCAGAAAAAACTACGAAAATAAAGCACCGGGAAACGACCCAACTCAGGAATAACTATTGTATTGGAAATAAACCAATGCACAGTTAGGATATAAAAGAAACAAAGATTCAACAGGGAAGACTTATCAAAGTAAGACTCCGTCAGGAAAAATATCAAACAAAGGGGACGCCTAACTCCACTAGGGGGAGAAATTACCTAACTATCAGCCAAGTGATAGCTTAACAAAAGTAATATGACCAAAAGAAAAAATTACCAACTACTAGCCAAGTGATAGCTTAACAAAGGTAATAAGCCCAAAACAAAAGATTACCAACTACCAGCCAAGTGATAGCTTAACAAGGTAACCAACCACATGGAAAAATAGATATTACCTAACTATCAGCCAAGTGATAGCTTAACAAAGGTAATAAACCTGAAAAAAAGGATAACAACTACCAGCCAAGTGATAACTTAACAAGGTAACCTACCGAAGCTAAAAAGGAATATTACCTAACTATCAGCCAAGTGATAACTTAACAAAGGTAATAACCCTGAAAGGAAAGGATACCAACTACCAGCCAAGTGATAGATTAACAATGTAACCTACCGAAGGTAAAAAGGAATATTACCCAACTATCACCCAAGTGATGGCTTAATAAAGGTAATAATCCAGAAAGGAAAGGATACCAATTACCAGCCAAGTGATATCTTAATAAGGTAACCTACTGAAGGTTAAGAGACTTGGCCAATGCCCACTTTTGTGTAACCAAGTGCTTGCAATTTGAAACTTCATCTGATACATCTTTGAAGATCCCTTTGAGTTCATCTGTAACATGATCATTATGAAGCTATTATTTTGAATCTATGACTTGTGGAATTCATCTGTTACATGAGTAAATTTGAAGAAGATCATGGAGTGGCTAAGCATGGATGGGGCTATCTTTATTTGATGCCTTGCTCTTCAAGGTAATATTGTATGCATTGTTTGTTGCTTGATACTAATATCCAAGGGAATTTGGGGTTTCTATAAGACATTCTTGTCTATTGGATTGCTACCCATTGGTCAGATCTTTTCAACTCTTAACTTTTAATTTTATGCATAGGATTATTCTCTTCATCTCCTCTCCACTTCTTTAATTTCAAAATCTCTCCCTCCTTTTTTAAAACTTCTTTGTGTGAACTTTTTATTTTCTAAACTTTGACCACTTTGCAAACTAGAAACTTTGGCCTTATGCCATTGCATTTTTTAACTTCTTTTTCTTAAATCAAACTTGTAAATAAACTTAACTATACTTGACTTAAAATTTTCAAAAGCCAAGAAGAACTTGTAAGTTTAAGGAGTGCCTTAGAGGGGGGGGGGGGGGGGGGGGGGGGTGAATGAGGCACTTAGAGTATTTTCCGGATTTTTGACGGTTTATGACTTTTACTTTCTGAAATGCTTAAGTGATGAAAAGCGGTAAAGTGTGGAAGATAAAGAACACAGCGATGTATAGTGGTTCCCCTCACAGATCGAGAGTACTCCACTCCCCTTTCAACACGAAAGAGAATTTACTATCTGTTATGACTTGTACACGATAGACACAATCACCAAGAATAACCTCTTGTGATTTACCAAGTTGATATGAGAACAATCCTCTCAAACTCAACTCTCTTGCTTCCAACAATCCTGGATAGCAAGGTGTTTACAAAACACACAATCTTATTTTTCAACAATTAAAAATATGATATGGATTACAACGATGGATTGAATGTAAAGTTTGTAGTAAAATGATCACACAAAGTGATATATCAATTTGCTTGATCTTCTCTTCCAATGAAAATAATTCACCATACAAAAATATTAGATTGCTCAAGAATTTTCTGTTTTGAATGATATGAAAATATGCAGAAAAATCTTGAATGAGGATTTAAAACAATAAGTGTGAATTCTGAAAAATTCTAAGAGATTGATTGGAAGAGGTGAAATTTGAATTTGAAAGATCATGTATTTATATGCACATAACACCTCAAATGAAACATGGTAATGTTCTGAAAAAATCATGAACAATTGTCAAAGATGAAATGAAAAGATTCCATGAAATGGTGCATGAAGAGGTGTATGAACAACCAATGATTTTTCAGAAACGCACAGTGGTAAATCGATTTACATAATGGGTAAATCGATAACCCTGTTGCAACGTTTAAAATTTTTCAAAAACTTTCAGTGGTAAATCGATTTCCCTAAGAGGTAAATCGATTTACCTAGTTAAAAAACTTGAAATTTCGCTTCTGGAAATGTAATGCTCCAGTGGTAAATCGATTTCCCTAAGTGGTAAATCGATTTACCTAAGTGAAAATTTTAAATTTCGCTTTTAAAAAATATGTAAGCTTCAGTGGTAAATCGATTTCCCTTATAGGTAAACCGATTTACCCAGTTTGAAAATGCAAAAAATTATTCTAAGTCATTTTCCATGCACAATGAAAAGTTATGCAATAGCCATATGAATACTTGAGCATCTAAGACTTTAGTGAAGGTAAGTATTCTCATTATACCTTCTTGAAGTGAAAAGCTTAACTTCTTGAATCAAGATGCTTTATCATAGAATAACATCTTTGCCTTCTTGTTGCTTGGAGTTTTGTCTTCATCAAAAACATTCATCATAGAGAGGCTTGATTTCACATTCTCCCCATTTTTGATGATGACAAATAATCCTCTTTGATGCGTGCAATTTTCGGAAACAAAACTTTCTCCCCCTGAGATGTATAACTCCCCCTAAATTTGAGAAGCTTATGTTCATGTTGACTTGATCATTTTGAAGAAGATTTGTATTAATTGTACCTTAGGAAATTCACAAGCATACAAGCATATACACCTTTCTCCCCCTTTGACATTATCAAAAAGAAGGGAAAGATGGGTGAAAGATAACCACATGACAAATATAGACTAGAATATATAGCATAACTAGTAAAAGAAAAACAACCTTATGCATTCAAAAATAAACAATGCAAACAAACAAGGTTGAGAAACCAAGTACCTTACACCAAAATAGTTCAAACATTAGACATAATTAAGAACATAATGAAACCACATATTCAATTAGAAACCTATAACAAGAATAGTACAAATAAACAGAAAATGACTAAGGCTGGTTCATGTGATTGTCGGTGTTGTTGTAGTTGTTGCCTTGGTAAGGAAATTGTTGTTGAATGGGCGTAAATGCAGGAGCGGGAGCAGCTGGGTTAGTTGGATCATATGGAGGGATATTGAGATGCGAGTAGAGATAAGAGAAATGTTGATTCATGTCGTTTTGAAGAAGGTTTATGCGGTTGGTGGTGGCTTCATGATTTAGTGCAATTTGATGATTTGCCGAAATCCATTGATCATTGATGGATGTGTTAAGGTTGGCAAATTGAGATGTCATGAAGTTAAAGAGGTCCTGATTACTTAAACCACTTGGAGGAGGAGCATTTGGAGGAGGTACATCTTCACCACCATTTCCTTCTTGAGGTATCGCTTCATTTTCTTCATTATTCCCACCAATAAACATACCCGACTTCGTTTCCGGATTATACCGATAGCCCATCCACTTGTCCACATTCTTGATAGAGATTTTGTGACTTCTTGTATCCATAAGACAAAACTCAACATCACTAAAGTCAACATTAAAATATTCCATAATACGAGTGATGAACCAAGCATAAGGAAGAGACTTAAACTTGTTGTTGTGAGTCATCAAATGGTGAAGAATGAGACGTGACCAATTAAGCGAAATGTCATTCTTAATGGCATATAATGCTTGCATCTCCATATCGGTAACAGTACAATGATTTGAATTTCTAGGAAATATAACATAAGCCAAGAAATAATGTAGCAACCTATCATTGATGAAAAAATTTCCAGCACTCCAAAAATCTTTTGGTGGTTCCTCCCCACCATGAGATTCAACCCTTTTCACATGATATTCGCCTTCCGATATCCTACTTGAGCCAAAGTAAAATTCTCTTTTATTATAATCATTCCATACTTCATCCTCCGGATCATATAACATGTGACCACCCGAGGGAATGTCGAAAATTTGACCAAGCCTCTTAGGGGTCAAGGTAATCTTTTTCCCTCTAACATGTGAAACAAATTTTCCATTCTCAATGCACATGTTACAATAAAACATTCTGTCTAAATCTGGATAATAGGGTCCAGAAGAAGTTATGAGAGCCCCTAAACCTATAGAGATTAATTTATCTTGAAAAATAAAGCATTCTACAAGAAAGGAAGAGAGATCACCGAATTTTGGAGTTTGAACAATCTTCTTTTGATAAAACTTTTGGTACCTCTCCAATTCTTCCGGGGTGTGATCTTTGAAGAAATGTTGAACATCCATGGATGATGACGAAGCTTTTTCTTTCCCTTTTCTAGCAGTTCCAGTTTTTCTCTTAAGTTTTGATGCCATGAGTAAAGGTTAGGAGATGATGGAGATAAACTTTAATGAAGGTTTTGGGTGATTTGGAGAAGATGAAATTTTTGAGGTGAGAGCACCAAGATGGAAGATTCTGGCTGCTACGTTAAAGTGAGGTTTTGAGAGAAAGATTTTCTTTTAAATGGAAGAGAGAAGGGATGTGATTGGACCAACCAAAGTAGATGAAAAGACAAAAAAATCTAAACGCGCAGGGGTAAATCGATTTACCCCATAGGTAAATCGATTACCATATGGCCAGAGAGCAAAAACATGAAAAGTTTCAGGGGTAAATCGATTTACATCATGGGTAAATCGATTTACCTAGTTCAAAATATGCCAAACACGAAAAAAACAATGTTACTGTTTTATGGGTAAATCGATTTACAACATGGGTAAATCGATTTACTCAGTGCCAGATGTGCCAAAAACAAAAACCAGTGCTATTGTTTTATGTGTAAATCGATTTACACTATGAGTAAATCGATTTACTCAGTGAAAAAAGCTAAAAAAAACACATATTATTCACAAAGATTCATGCAAGAGACACCCAATGAATAATGTAAAAGAAGGGAGTAAAAGTAGAGAGTCATGAAATAATTTTCACTAGTAAATAGATGAGTTGGAAACGTATGTGCACCTTTGATGAATTATATGTCACGCTCATCCAGAATGCCAAGTTCTCTTCGAATCTTATAGAATGGTTCTTTTGCAAGTGGCTTTGTGAAGATATCCGCTAGTTGATTATGAGTATCTACAAAGGTAACTTCGACATCGCCTTTAAGCACATGATCGCGAAGGAAATGGTGTCGAATGTCTATGTGTTTGGTCCTTGAGTGCATGACCGGATTCTTTGTGATATTAATCGCACTTGTGTTGTCGCATCGGAGTGGTATGCATCCAAGATCGATTCCATAGTCACTTAATTGTTGCTTTAGCCAAAGATTCTGGGCACATCAACTGCCTGCTGTTATGTATTCTGCTTCAGCCGTACTAAGAGCAACACACGCTTGTTTCTTACAGGACCATGGGACTAGAGCATTACCAAGGATGTGACACGTTCCACTAGTACTTTTTCTATCTGTTTTACAACCTGCATAATCCGCGTCAGAATAACCAATTAACTCACAAACACTACCTTTAGGATACCATAAGCCAACGTTGGTTGTTCCTTTGAGATACTTCATGATTCTTTTGACCGCCGTGAGATATGACTCCTTTGGATTTGCTTGGAAGCGAGCACATAAACACACGATAAACATTATGTCAGGACGGCTTGCCGTCAAATATAATAAAGAACCAATCATACCTCGATACTTCATGATATCAATTGACACACCCGATTCATCTTGATCAACATAAGTTCCAGAGCCCATTGGTGTTGACATTGCTTTACAACTATCCATTTCAAATCTCTTTAACAGCTCTTTGCAATACTTTGATTGGTTGATAAAAATTCCGTCTTTTAGTTGCTTGATTTGCAATCCAAGGAAGTAGTTCATCTTTCCCATCATAGACATTTCAAATTCACCTTGCATTATCAACACAAATTCTTCACATAGTTCTTTGTTGGATGAACCGAAGATTATGTCGTCTACGTAGACTTGAACAAGTAAGGTATTCCCTTTTATCTTCTTGATAAATAAGGTCTTGTCTACTTTGTCTTTTTCAAAACCTTTTTCACATAGAAAATTACTTAGACGATCATACCACGCCCTTGGTGCTTGTTTTAATCCATAGAGCGCTTTCTTCAATTTGTATACATGTGAAGGATTCTTGAAGTCTTCAAAGCCCGGGGGTTGTTTGACATAGACTTCTTCGTTGATGTAGCCGTTTAAGAAGGCGCTTTTGACGTCCATTTGAAAAAGCTGAAAATTCATTGAACATGCGTAAGCAAGTAATAAACGAATAGCTTCTAGCCTTGCAACCGGAGCGAAAGTTTCTTCAAAGTCGATTCCTTCTTCTTGATTATACCCTTGAGCGACCAATCTTGCTTTGTTTCGAACAATTATTCCATTCTCATCAAGCTTGTTCTTAAACACCCATCTTGTTCCAATGATGTGTGTCGCAACCTGAAAAATACAGTGTGCGAAAAAACAACCGGCGAAAGAAAATGACAGAAGAGTCGCCACCGTGCGTTATTTATCCCAAAGGAGGGAAAGGAAACGCTCGAAGTAAACCTGGAAAAAGGAAAGGACAAGATGGGGTCTCGCAACCAAATCTTGGGTTCGGGAGTCGGTTATGCGAAGGGAAGGTATTAGCACCCCTACGCATCCATAGTACTCTACGGGATCCACTTTTGTGGTGCTTGTCTAAAGGGTGTGAGTTTACCTAATGTGTTTATTTACTAAAAAGGGTTAAGAGAAATGACTCGCGCGGATGTCGCATCCACTGCATACGTATCTCATCTGAATATGAGAATCAGAGTCTTCGTAGCTCGGCTGACCTATGGGTTGGGGGGATGTGTGCTCGCTAAGACATCGCGTCTTATGCCTACGTATCTCATCTGGAATGAGAATCAGAGCAAGCCGTAGTTCGGCTAACTACGGGGTTATGGATTGCATTTTGGGGTGAACGACGTTACTACGCAATCTACCGAATGCTCGACCTTTGGAGACTTACTCGCCTGTAGTAGAAGGAGTAAACGTGTTGCTTTGGGTTTTAGGGTTTGTTTGCGTTGTAGGAACGCGTATGCAAAAAGGAAGTCCTAGGCGAAGGAACAGTTCTACCTTAATTGGCACGCAGACGGGAGACTATACGAAGCCTCGCGTCCTATGGGAAACGACCACACCACACAAAACATGTATCTTAAAGTAAAATGCCACCAAGGGGCTCAAACATTGCCTCCTACCGAGGTCTTCCAGCTAAGAAAGCGATAAAGTATGAGAAAGGGAAAAAATTACCACACGGATAAAGATCCGAAGTTACAGCAATTAAAGGATTAGCAACCCTGAGATCTCTCCAGCTAGAGCATCAAAGAAAATCAGTCAATACGAGTAATCAGAATAAACCTCCGAATGGTATCCCAGCAAGAGTGCGTGAGTACTCACAAAAACTCGACAAAAAAGGGTTAGGCAAACAGGATGAAATCAAGAGAAAACAATGCCATGGCAACACAAGACAGACGAGAACAAAACAGAACGAAAAGGGCGAATGCTGTCACATTCGCGACTGCATCGCCTAGCAAAAGCTTAGCGAAGCTTCGCCGCGTGCTCGCCCAGCGAAGCGGCTAGCGAGCGCCTACGGGTTTTGGATTTCCCACTGATAACAGTACGATCCTAGGGACTCCACACCCCATGGCATTCCTTTCGGAAACGAAATTATTAAACATTCAAGACACTATTCACATATTCATACGCAAGCATAAACCCGTGTGCAAAACCTGACGTAACCTCATACATTCATAATATTCAGATTCAACGCATAGAGTAATAGAAACAAAGGCATACCTGATGAGAGAGGCCGATTGAACGGCGCGGCTGGATTTGCAAAGCTCTGTTAGGGTTTGCGTGAGGAGGAGGCAAAAGAGTGTGTGAATCGGAGTGAACTTCTCAGAGCTGCCTGAAGATTGCTGCAGAGTAGTTCCTAGGTCTCCTTCTCTCAAGATCTTTCTTCGGTGAAACTCCAGTGAAACTCCAAGTGTATTTTCCTCTACTGAAACTTCAGTATTTATAGACTGATTTCGTGGGTAGTGGGCTCAAATGAGGGCAACTCAAGCCCAAAATCTTTCTGATATTTTCTGAAATGCGCGCCCTTCGCCTAGCGAAGGATCTGCTCGCCTAGCGAGCATGGAAGTACTCTTCGCTAGGCGAAGCATCTGCTCGCCTAGCGAGCATGACAGCTCAGCAGGAGATTCTTGCTTCTTCCAGCCTGGCGATTTGCACGGTGAATAGGCCCCATCTGGCCCTGTTGGTAGTACCTCAAGTCTTTTCCTTGTGTTGACTGATCGTCTAAGTAGAACCCACAAAGTGTCCTGGATGATGTCCGAGCTTCTTGGAGCTAATTCCGATTGACATGATGCAATGTGGTATGAAATGCTAAATGACCTAAAAAGTGAATGCATGAATGAGGAGGGCAAATTTTGGGGTGTTACAGCTGCCCCTATTCAATCAACTGGAGACCCGGAAAGAAGATGGCAGCGGCTTTCGTACTTTCGAGGTATCAAGGGATTGAATACAATAAAAGCCCAAATATTTGCACTGAAGTGAAGTGAAGTAACAATGCCTATCAGAATCGGCAAGGAGGTGGTCTTGAAAGAAGAATCCGTCTGGTACGGTGAAAGTCTTTCTGAATACCGACAAGGAATGTTAAACTAGATACCAAAATAAATGGTAACACAGAAATAACCATGGCCTGAATGCCGCTCATCAGTCTGAATACTGGAAAGGACTTCGATCTGAACATCGGAAAACTAGCCTGAGTGCCACTTCGGTCTGGATACCGGAACACTAGCCTGAATGCCACTTCAGTCTGGATACCGGAAAACTGGCCTGAATGCCACTTCGGTCTGGATACCGGAAAATTGGCCTTAATGCCACTTCGGTCTGGATACCGGAAAACTGGCCTGAACGCCACTTCGGTCTGGATACCGGAAAACTGGCCTAAACGCCACTTCGGTCTGGATACCGGAAAACTTCATGCCTGTCAGCATCGGTAGAAAATAGGGAAAGATAATAGAGGTGGCGCATGGGCCAATGACACTTGCTGGGGATAACAAAGGTAAGTCATGAAAAATCTTCAGTCTGAGTACTGGACACAACTTCTAGCTTATCACTTGGGATACCGAGAATGTTTTATGCTTACATGCGTATGTTTGAACTTTTCAATGGCGTAATGCTCCATGAAAATGGAAATGCTACGCGATTTGGGAGAATGCAATGCAATATGATTCTACACGCAGGGATGCGAAATGCTGGGTAGAATGCCAAGCTGAGGCAAGGGGATCTGCTGGGGCAATGATCACCATCTTCTAGACCCTGGCAAGGCTGCGGGAGATGCAAATCGCAAAGAATAATGTGGGGAAATGACCCGCCGCACGGTGTTCTAGCAATGACGAAATGCCGAGATTCTGACTGGGGAGAGAACGACCCTGAAAACCTGCTGTTGGGGAAAGCGATAGTGGTTCTGGAAACCACGATCTGCGGGAGATGACTCAGCAGGGGAAGCAAATACTGATACGGTACCGAGGTTCTGCTTCACGGAAAGAAACCATGGATATGGCATTGGGATTATTGATCTGGCCTCGAACTCTAAGGAGTAGCCGCTTCTGCTGGGAAGATACAGTCTGACACTATCAACTTCGCTGGGGATATACAATCTGGAATTGTCAACTCTACTGGGGAGTGTATGTCCTGAAACAAACGCTTGGGGAAGTACAGTGGTGAGAACCTGCTGGGGATTGAAGAATCCAACACTCTGATCAGCTCTGCAGGGATAAGACACCGGATTCGTCTGTTGGCGACCTCACTGGGGAAGATATTCACGGTCATCTACAAGGGATTTTAAGGAAATGCCACGAGGGTATCTGTTCTGAATAGACGATCCAAAGCACTTAAAATTTACAGCAATTTTAAATGTTTATTAAGCATGTACCTGTAAAACCCTTATGTGTCATGATGCAATGTTTATCAAAAATTTGGACGTCATTTTTGCAAACAAAACAGTAAAATGAAAATGAAAACAGAGATATACTGAATAACATGATTTTATTGATTGAATGGCCTTTGAATAGGCATTTACATCAGGAAGCAATCCCTGGAAAGAGGTAATCGCACAAAAGATAAAAACAGAAATTAATCTAATGGCAATGTGAAATGGATTTCTATTGGGTTCCAATTCTGCTATGACTTGCCCGTCTTCAAGATCCTCCAGATGATCAGCCTTCTGAAAAGGTGATTGGACTGTTTCCTACCTTTCGAAAATTTCCAGTCATCGACATGAGATGAGATTCAGAACTAACTCAGAACGCAGTCATTCGCTTAATCCCTAATTTTTGCCTGGATCGCCCTTTTCGGGTTTTCAATCCACCGGGATACCCATTTTTGCATAAGTTGCCTTTTCAGGTTTTCAACTTACCGGGTGTACGATATTTTTAATCCCTAATTTTTGCCCGAACCTTTTCATTTTCTTGGTTCGTCGGGATGCCCATTTTTGCCTGGACTATTCTTTTTACTGTCCAGCGGGTCTATTTTATGCGAAGTATTTTTTAACTGCGTCTGAGTTCACAGGGGAAGTGAAGTTTTCACCATCCATAGTTGCAAGCATTAAGGCCCCACCATCAAAAACCTTGGTGACAATATACGGTCCATCATAGTTAGGAGTCCACTTGCCCCTGTGATCTGTCTGAGGAGGAAGGATCCTTTTCAACACTAAATCTTCGACTTGGAAACAACGAGGACGCACTTTCTGATCGAAGGCTCTCTTCATCCGACTCTGATACAACTGCCCATGACAAATGGCTGCCATTCGCTTCTCTTCGATAAGACTCAACTCATTGAACCTTGTCCGAATCCATTCGACTTCGTCTAACTTGACATCCAACAGGACTCTTAGAGAAGGAATCTCCACTTCGACAGGTAGGACTTCTTCCATACCATACACAAGGGAGTAAGGGGTTGCCCCGGTCGATGTACGTACTGAAGTGCGGTACCCATGCAAGGCGAAGGGTGGCATCTCATGCCAATCTCTGTACGTGACGACCATCTTCTGCACAATCTTCTTTATGTTCTTATTTGCCGCCTCAACAACGTCGTTCATCTTAGGGCGGTAAGGGGAAGAATTGTGATGCTGAATCTTCTCAAAGTCTTTCTGTCGTTATTGGATACCCCTGCAGGGTACTCTTGATTCTTCGGAAAGCACTTGATATCGTGATACCAAGGCTTGTTGTCGACTACCAGTTTAGCGGCAAACACATATGCGGCCCTGTCAAGGCGCATCACATCGATCCTGGGAGCATGGTTCCAACGAATTACCTTGATCATGGAGGATAGAGTAGCAAGTGCGTCTGCCATCTGGTTCTCATCACGAGGTATATGATACAATTTTACTGTTGTGAAGAAAGTCAACAGTCTTCTCGTGTAGTCTCTGTAGGGGACCAGAGTGGGATGGAGAGTATTCCAATCACCATTCACTTGATTGATCACCAGAGCCGAATCTCCGAAGATGTCCAGAGTCTTGATTCTCAGATCAATGGCTTGCTCAATACCCAAAATACAGGCCTCGTACTCAGCTTCATTATTTGTGCACTCAAAAGTCAAACGAGCGGTGAAAGGTATGTGGGCACCTTTCGGAGTTGTAATGACAGCACCAATTCCACTTCCTCTGGCGTTGACAGCCCCATCAAACAACAAAGTCCACTTTTCGTTTGGACCAGGTCCCTCCTCAACAACTGGCTCTTCACAGTCTTTCATCTTGAGGAACATGATGTCTTCATCTGGAAAATCAAACTTCATCGGCTCATAATCATCAATCGGCTGCTGAGCAAGATAGTCCGACAGAATACTCCCTTTGATGGCTTTCTGGGATGTATACTGGATATCGTACTCTGTCAGTACCATTTGCCAACGAGCCACCCTTCCGGTGAGCCGGCTTCTCGAATATGTATTTGACTGGATCCATCTTAGAAATCAACAAGGTAGTATGGTTCAACATATACTGCCTCAGTCGGCGAGCAGCCCAGGCCAAAGCACAGCAAGTTTTCTCAAGCTGCGAATATTTGATTTCACAGTCGGTAAACTTTTTGCTAAGGTAGTATATGGCATGCTCTTTTCGACCAGACTCGTCATGCTGTCCCAATACACACCCCATCGAGTTCTCAGTCACTGACAGGTACATTATCAGAGGCCTCCCAGGAACTGGAGGTATAAGGATTGGAGGTTTCTGTAGATACTCTTTTATCTTCTCGAAAGCCCTTTGACAATCTTCATTCCACCTGATAGCTTGATCTTTCCTCAGCAATTTGAAAATTGGCTCACACGTGGTTGTTAGGTGAGAGATGAACCTTGCAATGTAGTTCAACCTCCCTAAGAAACTACGGACTTGCTTCTCTGTTCTTGGCTCAGGCATTTCCTGTATTGCTTTCACTTTGTCAGGATCCACCTCAATCCCTTTTCCGCTAACAATAAAACCCAGCAATTTTCCCGATCTCACCCCGAAAGTGCACTTGTTCGGATTAAGTCTCAGTTTGAATTTCCTCAAACGCTCAAACAGTTTCTGCAAATTCACCAAATGTTCTTCTTCTGTCTGAGATTTGGCAATCATATCGTCCACATAAACCTCGATTTCATGATGAATCATATCATGGAACAGAGTCACCATGGCTCGTTGATATGTTGCTCTGGCATTTTTCAGACCAAACGGCATCACCTTGTAGCAGAAGGTGCCCCATGGGGTTATGAATGTTGTCTTCTCCATGTCTTCTGGCGCCATCTTGATTTGGTTATAGCCAGAAAAGCCATCCATGAAGGAGAATACCGAGAACTGAGCTGTATTATCCACCAAAACGTCGATGTGAGGTAATGGGAAATCATCTTTAGGGCTAGCTCTGTTCAGATCCCGGTAGTCGACACACATCCGTACCTTTCCATCCTTCTTAGGTACTGGGACGATGTTTGCAACCCATGGCGGATAATTGGTGACGGCTAGAAACCCTGCATCCAACTGCTTTTGCACTTCTTCCTTTATCTTGACAGCCATCTCTGGTCTTGTTCTTCTGAGCTTCTGCTTGACCGGAGGACAACCTTCTTTGAGAGGCAAGCGGTGTACCACGATGTCTGTGTCCAGCCCAGGCATGTCCTGATAAGACCAGGCGAAGATGTCAACGTATTCTTGCAGCAATTCAATCAACCCCTTCTTCACATTGTCTTCCAAAGCAGCCCCTATCTTGATTTCTCTCTTGGCGTCCTCGGTGCCGAGATTAATCACTTCAACAGACTCTTGATGCGGTTGAATGACCCTTTCCTCTTGTTTTAATAACCTGGTAAGTTCTTCAGGGAGTTCACAGTCTTCATCATCCTCTTCTTCAGCTTGAAAGATTGGATTTTCAAAGTCGAAACGAGCCATAGCAGAACCGTTATCAATAGGATCCGGTGATGTGCATCTGCATGAGTGATGGTATGTGCTTAGGAGTGTGAACAAGAAGTGAAAACTAAACAAAACGTTGCCATTTTTTATTTTGAAAAACTGCAAAAATAGAAAGACAGGGAACGAAATATTTGAATGCAAAAATACGTCCTTTATTTATGATAAAAATGCAAGTGTCACATAGATGGGCCCTACAATGAGTCATTACGCCCTGGGCGGAACGCAAGACTTGGATATGCATGAATAAACAAAGAAAATTACTTTTCAAGAAGAGTGACTTGGATAATCTCTTCAGAAGACCAATTGTTGATGACTTCACCCGGGATCCTCGGACGCACCCAGTTGTCAATGTCACAATCACTATCCCCATCTTCTTCGTTGACCGCAGAGACCTGGCCATACTGAATGATGCCAGCACTGGAGAAAGTGATCGGCCCCTGGAGTGTTGTAGAAGTCAAAACTGGCTGATACCCAATCCCGAACTTATCTTCTTTCACTGGTAATTCCAACAGACGCCCCCAACCGGGAGCAACACCTGAATCCACCACGGCCCGTGCCTGCTTAAAGGATGAGATAGAGGCACCCGCCTTAACCTCTTCCACCGGAGCTGCATCCTTGACTTGACCTGACTCAAAGGCCTGACACAGAGTCTCATGAATTTCACCTTCTACTTCTACATACTTGAATGTAGACAGGTTATTGACCAGGATGTCCTCCTCACCACAGACGGTGATAATTCGTCCGTTGACCGGAAACTTAATCTTCTGATGTAGAGTTGAAGAGACTGCCCCAGCATTATGGATCCAAGGACGACCCAGCAGGCAACTGTAGGAAGGACTGATATCCATCACGTAGAAGACAGTGTTGAAGGTTTGTGATCCAATCAGAATTGGCAATTCTACCTCTCCAGACACCGATCTCTTAGAACCATCGAAGGCTCTCACAATAAGATCTGAAGGTTTCAAGACCAAACCCTCTACTTCTAACCTCGATAGGGCTCTCTTGGGTAGCACATTGAGAGAGGAGCCTGTATCCACCAGAACATGCGATAGCACGGTGTCTCTGCATTCCATCGAGATGTGCAGAGCCTTGTTATGATTGCGTCCGGCTGGTGTCAAGTCAGAATCGGTAAAACCCAACCCGTTGCTTGCATGCACATTGGCGACGATCCCTTCTAGTTGGTTTACCGAGATTTCTTGAGGTACATATGCAGCATTAAGAACCTTCAGAAGTGCCTCCCTGTGTGCCTCCGAACACAACAGGAGTGAGAGAATGGATATTTTGGACGGAGTCTGAATCAACTGATCGACTACCTTGTAGTCGCTTTTCTTTATGATTCTCAGAAGCTCGTCCACATCCTTTGCAAAAGTGGGCTCAGAACCATCCTGGGGTGCAGAGGTACCCTCATTCACGACTTGCTTGCCTTTGGTTTTCGCCACAGCATCAGCATTATCAGCTTGGGTAACCGGTGGTGAGAACAATCTACCACTCCTGGTGAATCGGCCGATTCCACCGACATTATCCACTGCGGGACCGTCAAGTTCAGGCTTCTGACCCTCTTCTACTTTCAGTGGCCGTTTCACCCTATGATCGTGCGTATACACGCTCCCCCCATAATGCCACGGAATGGCCCTTTCACTAGTGAAAGGTAAAGGACCAGGGGTTGTGATGGTCATAGTAGATCGTCGCACTGGTGGCACGGGTTGCGCTTCTGGCACACTGATCTGATTAGTTGGGTAGAAAATAGTGATAGTAGCAATATCACAGTCGTACTCGGAAATCTCATTCATTGAAATGCAAGCATCCGAAACATCGGGATCAAGTTCAATTACATCAGAATCATCCACATTGGAAAAAATAAATACATCATCATGGATTACAGGATCAGTAGGAACAACATCTGCGAATTCATCAGTAGCATCTTCAAACCCTTCTTCCTCAACCCCTTCCACAAACTCTTGGACAGACAAATCTTCAACCTGGAGGATACCTTTGTCGAGCAAGGCCTGGATACCCTGCTGTAGCTTCAAACAACCTCCACTCTGAGTGGCACAATCCAAACAACCCTTCCCACAACCGGGGAAAACATCGGCCTTCAGCAAGCATCCTTTGATATCCAACAATGGAGTCTTCAACTTCAACATATCCTTAATGGACTTGGCTTTTCCCTCTATCATGTTAACGTTCGCCCCACCATGCTGGGGCATGGGATTGTTAACGACATTCGGAGCCGGTGCAAGGTCGATGGCCTTTGAATCTATGAGGTCCTGAACTACGTGCTTAAAAGCTTTGCAGTTCTCAATATTGTGGCCAGGTGCCCCAGAGTGGAAGCTACACCTAGCGTTGGCGTTGTAACCCACCGGAAGTCTACCAACAGGAGGAGCCAGAGTGCGCAATTGCACAAGTTGTAGTTGTTGAAGACTAGAAAGCAACTGAGCGTACGACATTGGAAGGGTGTCGAAACGCCGGTCCATCATCCTTTGCCTCTGTTGATAAGCGGGTCTGTTACCCGGTTGTTGCTGCTGTTGATACTGAGCTGGTTGACGTTGTGGTTGTTGTTGTTGTAGTGGTGCTGCAGCTGGAATGGTCACAGCCGCAACATACGGTTGCTGATGTTAATTCTGAAAGTTATTCCTCCGGTTATCCCTGTTCTGATAAGAAGATATGGCATTTGCATCCCCTTCTCTCCTCTTCTGTCCCTGAACGAACGGCTTCTTCACCCCTGATGAGGATCCACCTCCACTCTGGCTCTTATAGGTCTTTAGGTAATTCTCCACCCTTTCTCCAGTAGAGACCACATCAGCAAAATTGGAAGCATTGCAACCTACCAGACGCTCCAAGTAAGGTCCGGGCAGAGTGTTCATGAACATGTTGGCCATTTCCTTTTCCGACATCGGAGGCTGAACACGGGAAGTTGTCTCCCTCCAGCGTTGAGCGTACTTCCTGAAGCACTCATTGCTTTTAAGAGACAGATTCTGAAGTTGAGTTCAGTCCGGAGCCATGTCTGTATTATACTGATACTGCTTCACGAAAGCCTCTGCCAAATCCCTCCAGCAACGGATGTGGGCTCTGTCCAGCCTCATATACCATTCCAAGGATGCCCCAGCCAGGCTGTCCTGGAAGAAGTACATAAGTAGCTTCTCGTCATCAGAGTATGCAACCATTTTACGGAAATAGGCTTGCACATGGGTTTTGGGGCAAGAGCTGCCATTGTATTTGTCAAATATTGGGACCTTGAATTTCGGTGGCACTCTCACACCTGGGACCAGCCCCAAGTCAGCAACATCTACTCCCAGAGGATTATGTCCTTCCACTGCTTTCAACCTCTCTTCCAATCTTCTAAACATGGGGTCCATGCAAAAGTCTTCCTGAAGCAAGGGGAACTGATCATCCTAACCATCCTGAATGGGTTGTTGATCTAGGTTGACATGCGGGATCGGGATAGGCCCCGGTCCATTGGGACCATTAGCCTCTCCAGCTGGAGGATCAGCCAACGTCTCCGGTTGAGTAATAGGGGGATCCCTCTGCACCAACAATCTAAGCTCCTGCTGTCCTTGAGCCACCCCTTGAACCAAATCCATGAATTGATTCATGCGAATCTTCATCTCGGCGAGCTCTGCTTGTAGGCTCTCCATCGCTCTCTGTTGATTCCTTCGGGTACCGTATCGGTGAATGCCTGAGTCAGCTATCCTGCTAGTGGGACACCAAATAGTATGAGAACACTGCAGCGGTACCTGTTATGCAAGATATGACAATGAATATGTAAATGCAATGCCATGTTTATCAAATTCGAAAGGTATTCTACCCCCTTGATTCCAGTCTCACATCAGGCGAATAGTGCAAGAAGACTGAGTCATGGATAAACTTCTGAGATCAAGATGCAACAAAGGGAAACCAACATACAAATGAGTCCCAGGAAAGGGGCCTTAGCCAAAAGTACATCAAAAGAGGATCCCCACAACAAGCCTGTGGATTATCACTACACAGCAACAAAACAAAAAGTAAAGGGAGGAACATAAACCAGGAATCAGCCTCCTATATACAACCCATAAAAACTGCTCCTCACTTCATCCAGTAATGCCACCGTGTCGGGATGATCTGGAGATTCTGTCAAATGCCGGATAAGCAGATTCCTCTTGTGAATGATCCCATCCAGTTCGTTGATGTGCTCTATGTAGTAACTCCCATCATCTTCTCCGAATACCTCTTCAAGTCTGGATTTCTTCAAACCTGCCAACACCTTGAGTTCTTCAATTTGTCCTCGAGCCTCATTGAGTTGATCTGTGTTGTAGCCATTAGTAGAACGGGCGCACAGAAGCTCATTATTCATCCCCTTCAGCAAAGTCGTCAATTTCTCTATCTGACCAGTCAGTTCGGCTATTGTCTCCTCCTCCTTTGCCTTCCGAGAAGTTGAAAATGCATCCCATTGCTCCTGCCACCCAGCTAAATTACCATGAGCATCAACTAACTGCTGCTTGACTCGCCTCAACTCAGAACTGGATGATCTCAAGGCTTCGTCTGTCTTCTTGAAGAAGTCCGCCTCCACAACAAATTTCCTCTCTGCTTCCTTTTGCACTCTGACGGCTTCCCCCTTCTGATATTCAGCCTCCTGGAATTGATGCATACAGTCTTGCAACTTCTTACTTAACTCTGAGTTCTTGGTTTGAAGTCCCTCCATGGCACTCTTCAACTTGTCGTACTCCTCTCGGCTCACCATTGTTGACTGCTCAGGAGTAGGTGGATACAAAGGTTCTCCAATGGGGAACGACAGACCAAACTCTTCGACTCTTCCTTGAAGCCACTCTTCATACCGAGGGTAAGTTCTACAATCTCCTTTTCCAAGGACGGTTCTCCCTCTCTTGATCACCTTGAGCCAGGCCTCAGCTGCCTTACGGGATACCGTCAAGTCAGGCGAAGAATGGAAAAACAGAGATTCTTCCACATCCTTTTCCAAAGGCGGAGTTCTTAAAGCATATCCAAACTGTCTAACTGCTAGAGAAGGATTATAGTTGATTCCTCCTCTTCTTCCCACCAACGGAACATTTGGGAAGTTCCCACAACTATGAATAATATCTGCCCGAAGCAAGCTCCGGTCGGACCACCAAGAAATATCTTCAGCTCTCAACCCCATCAATCTCTTCGACCAACTCAACGAGTCCTTGACATTAACGAACACTCCTGATTTGGGTAGGTGAGAACTGAACCACTTATAAAACAAAGGCACACAACAATTCAACAATCCCCCTTTTCTATTCTTATTTCTGTGGTGCACTGAATGAAAGAAATCTCCTAGCAAGGTCGGTACTGGATTTCTCAACACGAAGAGGCGTATTGCGTCCATGTCCACAAATTTGGCAACATTAGGGAACAAGACAATCCCATACACACAAAGAGCCAACACAGCATTGAAACCCCTCTAGTTACCGTCTTCCAACTTCTTCTTTGCTTCTCCCAGTAAGAAACTCAGATGAAAACCACTAACTTCTCCCTTCTGACACATATTAGCCTTCCAGACTGATTCCTCCAAATATGTGGTTGAAGCAACCATGTTGAGATCGGGCAGAAACTCAGAACTGTAGAACAATAACTGTGACCTGATAGGAACTCTGAGAAAACTGGCAATCTCCTCCAGAGTAGGGACCAAAATATAATCCGGGAAAGTGAAACATCTCAGTGGAGGGTCATAGAATTGTAGCAGTGTGAATAGAGCGTCATGTTGATCTTTGGAAAGAACCGTGACGAAACTTAGAATCAGACCGTAATCCTCTCGGAATCCTTCTAGAGAACCAGGATCCATTAACTACATCAACTGTTGGATGGGCTCCAGACAGACCACCAGAAACTTGTAGGCGACAAGTCTCTTTCTGCCAATATCCATCTTAAGAGAACCAGAAAAACTCCGACTGGAATCAAGAAGAAGATTTAAACCCCCTTGAAATGGATAAACATGTGTTAAATGATATGAATGCAAATGATGTGATGATGTGAATGCAATGCAGTGACATGTCAATCAGGATTGCTGTATCTGCTTGAACATCTGTCGGGTTACACTGTCTGAAGAGAAAACCACTGAAGAATATAATATAAGATCAAAGCTCTGCTCCAGAAAACCGGGTTGGTTGGAGGTTAAGGTTTCCTGAATTTAGCCCGCCCCTCACTGGTAGGTTCTAAGAACAGAAGTTCGTCAACTTCAGCCCTTCAGTCGCGAATAATACGTTTACCACTAAAGGTTTGGCATTATTACGGGATAAAAGACCTCCACTGACTCCCCTCAACAGGACATCCTAAAGCAAGTTCCTAGTCTCGGGGTCCTCGGATTGATCAGCGAGAATACGCCCACCAGAGCTAACATAATCACGTCTCGGAGGAGAGGCCTCGACTGAGTTCTCGGGAAATGGTCACCAGAGTCGATGATTTCTAAAGGAACATCATGTCGTTACGGAACATCCGTAGGACATAATATATCCAAAAGAAACCTCGTCTGGGTGTGGTTCTTCACGAACGACTTAACGTAGCAACATGCCATGCAAGCCTCATGATTATCCACTCTAAAACCTATGTGTACACTCAAGCCTGGGTAATGGGCTTATCTCTCGTAGAACATCCCATCCCAACAAACAAACAACAACTCCAACAGATACAGCAGATGAATGCAAGCAAGTAAGTAAATAAATGTACAAAAGCATGAACACCCAATGAACCAGAAATCACAAAAGATAGGAGGGACTCGCTTAGGGAAGATGGACCAGCAAGAGGTCAACTTCTTAGTCTCCCCAGCAGAGTCGCCAGCTGTCGCAGCCTGAAAAATACAGTGTGCGAAAAAACAACCGGCGAAAGAAAATGACAGAAGAGTCGCCACCGTGCGTTATTTATCCCAAAGGAGGGAAAGGAAACGCTCGAAGTAAACCTGGAAAAAGGAAAGGACAAGACGGGGTCTCACAACCAAATCTTGGGTTCGGGAGTCGGTTATGCGAAGGGAAGGTATTAGCACCCCTACGCATCCATAGTACTCTACGGGATCCACTTTTGTGGTTCTTGTCTAAAGGGTGTGAGTTTACCTAATGTGTTTATTTACTAAAAAGGGTTAAGAGAAATGACTCGCGCGGATGTCGCATCCACTGCATACGTATCTCATCTGAATATGAGAATCAGAGTCTTCGTAGCTCGGCTGACCTATGGGTTGGGGGGATGTGTGCTCGCTAAGACATCGCGTCTTATGCCTACGTATCTCATCTGGAATGAGAATCAGAGCAAGCCGTAGTTCGGCTAACTACGGGGTTATGGATTGCATTTTGAGGTGAACGACGTTACTACGCAATCTACCGAATGCTCGACCTTTGGAGACTTACTCGCCTGTAGTAGAAGGAGTAAACGTGTTGCTTTGGGTTTTAGGGTTTGTTTGCGTTGTAGGAACGCGCATGCAAAAAGGAAGTCCTAAGCGAAGGAACAGTGCTACCTTAATTGGCACGCAGACGGGAGACTATACGAAGCCTCGCGTCCTATGGGAAACGACCACACCACATAAAACATGTATCTTAAAGTAAAATGCCACCAAGGGGCTCAAACATTGCCTCCTACCGAGGTCTTCCAGCTAAGAAAGCGATAAAGTATGAGAAAGGGAAAAAATTACCACACGGATAAAGATCCGAAGTTACAGCAATTAAAGGATTAGCAACCCTGAGGTCTCTCCAGCTAGACCATCAAAGAAAATCAGTCAATACGAGTAATCAGAATAAACCTCCGAATGGTATCCCTGCAAGAGTGCGTGAGTACTCACAAAAACTCGACAAAAAAGGGTTAGGCAAACAGGATGAAATCAAGAGAAAACAATGCCATGGCAACACAAGACAGACGAGAACAAAACAGAATGAAAAGGGTGAATGCTGTCACATTCGCGACTGCATCGCCTAGCGAAAGCTTAGCGAAGCTTCGCCGCGTGCTCGCCCAGCGAAGCGGCTAGCGAGCGCCTGCGGGTTTTGGATTTCCCACTGATAACAGTACGATCTTAGGGACTCCACACCCCATGGCATTCCTTTCGGAAACGAAATTATTAAACATTCAAGACACTATTCACATATTCATACGCAAGCATAAACCCGTGTGCAAAACCTGACGTAACCTCATACATTCATAATATTCAGATTCAACGCATAGAGTAATAGGAACAAAGGCATACCTGATGAGAGAGGCCGATCGAACGGCGCGGCTGGATTTGCAAAGCTCTGTTAGGGTTTGTGTGAGGAGGAGGCAAAAGAGTGTGTGAATCGGAGTGAACTTCTCAGAGCTGCCTGAAGATTGCTGTAGAGTAGTTCCTAGGTCTCCTTCTCTCAAGATCTTTCTTCGTTGAAACTCCAGTGAAACTCCAAGTGTGTTTTCCTCTACTGAAACTTCAGTATTTATAGACTGATTTCGTGGGTAGTGGGCTCAAATGAGGGCAACTCAAGCCCAAAATCATTCTGATATTTTCTGAAATGCGCGCCCTTCGCCTAGCGAAGGATCTGCTCACCTAGCGAGCATGGCAGTACTCTTCGCTAGGTGAAGCATCTGCTCGCCTAGCGAGCATGACAGCTCAGCAGCAGATTCTTGCTTCTTCCAGCCTGGCGATTTGCACGGTGAATAGGCCCCATCTGGCCCTGTTGGTAGTACCTCAAGTCTTTTCCTTGTGTTGACTGATCATCTAAGTAGAACCCACAAAGTGTCCTGGATGATGCCCGAGCTTCTTGGAGCTAATTCCGATTGACATGATGCAATGTGGTATGAAATGCTAAATGACCTAAACAGTGAATGCATGAATGAGGAGGGCAAATTTTGGGGTGTTACAGCTGCCCCTATTCAATCAACTGGAGACCCGGAAAGAAGATGGCAGCGGCTTTCGTAATTTCGAGGTATCAAGGGATTGAATACTATAAAAGCCCAAATATTTGCACTGAAGTGAAGTGAAGTAACAATGCCTATCAGAATCGGTAAGGAGGTGGTCTTGAAAGAAGAATCCGTCTGGTACGGTGAAAGTCCGTCTGAATACCGACAAGGAATGTTAAACTGGATACCAAAATAAATGGTAACACAGAAATAACCATGGCCTGAATGCCGCTCATCAGTCTGAATACTGGAAAGGACTTCGATCTGAACATCGGAAAACTAGCCTGAGTGCCACTTCGGTCTGGATACCGGAACACTGGCCTGAATGCCACTTCGGTCTGGATACCGGAAAACTGGCCTGAATGCCACTTCGGTCTGGATACCGGAAAATTGGCCTTAATGCCACTTCGGTCTGGATACCGGAAAACTGGCCTGAACGCCACTTCGGTCTGGATACCGGAAAACTGGCCTGAACGCCACTTCGGTCTGGATACCGGAAAACTTCATGCCTGTCAGCATCGGCAGAAAATAGGGAAAGATAATAGAGGTGGCGCATGGGCCAATGAAACTTGCTGGGGATAACAAAGGTAAGTCATGAACAATCTTCAGTCTGAGTACTGGACACAACTTCTAGCTTATCACTTGGGATACCGAGAATGTTTTATGCTTACATGCGTATGTTTGAACTTTTCAATGGCGTAATGCTCCATGAAAATGGAAATGCTACGCGATTTGAGAGAATGCAATGCAATATGATTCTACATGCAGGGATGCGAAATGCTGGGTAGAATGCCAGGCTGAGGCAAGGGGATCTGCTGGGGCAATGATCACCATCTTCTAGACCCTGGCAAGGCTGCGGGAGATGCACAGCACAAAGAATGATGTGGGGAAATGACCCGCCGCACGGTGTTCTAGCAATGACGAAATGCCGAGATTCTGACTAGGGAGAGAACGACACTGAAAACCTGCTGTTGGGGAAAGCGATAGTGGTTCTGGAAACCACGATCTGCGGGAGATGACTCAGCAGGGGAAGCAAACACTGATACGGTACCGAGGTTCTGCTTCACGGAAAGAAACCATGGATCTGGCATTGGGATTATTGATCTGGCCTCGAACTCTAAGGAGTAGCCGCTTCTGCTGAGAAGATACAGTCTGGCACTGTCAACTCCGCTGGGGATATACAATCTGGCATTGTCAACTCTACTGGGGAGTGTATGTCCTGAAACAAACGCTTGGGGAAGTACAATGGTGAGAACCTGCTGGGGATTGAAGAATCCAACACTCTGATCAGCTCTGCAGGGATAAGACACCAGATTCGTCTGTTGGCGACCTCACTGGGGAAGATATTCACGGTCATCTGCAGGGGATTTTAAGAAAATGCCCCGAGGGTATCTGTTCTGAATAGACGATCCAAAGCACTTAAAATTTACAGCAATTTTAAATGTTTATTAAGCATGTACCTGTAAAGCCCTTATGTGTCATGATGCAATGTTTATCAAAAATTTGGACGTCATTTTTGCAAACAAAACAGTAAAATGAAAATGAAAACAGAGATATACTGAATAAAATGATTTTATTGATTGAATGGCCTCTGAATAGGCATTTACATCAGGAAGCAATCCCTGGAAAGAGGTAATCGCACAAAAGATAAAAACAGAAATTAATCTAATGGCAATGTGAAATGGATTTCTATTGGGTTCCAATTCTGCTATGACTTGCCCGTCTTCAAGATCCTCCAGATGATCAGCCTTCTGAAAAGGTGATTGGACTGTTTCCTACCTTTCGAAAATTTCCAGTCACCGACATGAGATGAGATTCAGAACTAACTCAGAACGCAGTCATTCGCTTAATCCCTAATTTTTGCCTGGATCGCCCTTTTCGGGTTTTCAATCCACCGGGATACCCATTTTTGCATAAGTTGCCTTTTCAGGTTTTCAACTTACCGGGTGTACGATATTTTTAATCCCTAATTTTTGCCCGAACCTTTTCATTTTCTTGGTTCGTCGGGATGCCCATTTTTGCCTGGACTATTCTTTTACTGTCCAGCGGGTCTATTTTATGCGAAGTATTTTTTAACTGCGTCTGAGTTCACAGGGGAAGTGAAGTTTTCACCATCCATAGTTGCAAGCATTAAGGCCCCACCATCAAAAATCTTGGTGACAATATACGGTCCATCATAGTTAGGAGTCCACTTGCCCCTGTGATCTGTCTGAGGAGGAAGGATCCTTTTCAACACTAAATCTCCGACTTGGAAACAACGAGGACGCACTTTCTGATCGAAGGCTCTCTTCATCCGACTCTGATACAACTGCCCATGACAAATGGCTGCCATTCGCTTCTCTTAGATAAGACTCAACTCATTGAACCTTGTCCGAATCCATTCGGCTTCGTCTAACTTGACATCCAACAGGACTCTTAGAGAAGGAATCTCCACTTCGACAGGTAGGACTGCTTCCATACCATACATAAGGGAGTAAGGGGTTGCCCCGGTCGATGTACGTACTGAAGTGTGGTACCCATGCAAGGCGAAGGGTAGCATCTCATGCCAATCTCTGTACGTGACGACCATCTTCTGCACAATCTTCTTTATGTTCTTATTTGCCGCCTCAACAGCGCCGTTCATCTTAGGGCGGTAAGGGGAAGAATTGTGATGCTGAATATTAAAGTTCTGACACAACTCCTTCATCATTTTGTTGTTGAGATTAGAACCATTATCAGTAATGATTCTTTCGGGAATCCCATAGCGACAAATGATTTCTTTCTTGATGAAACGGGCAACCACATGTCTGGTGACATTCGCGAACGACGCTGCTTCGACCCACTTGGTGAAATAGTCGATGGCAACAAGGATGAAACGATGCCCATTGGAAGCAGTCGGCTCAATCTTTCCAATCATGTCAATGCCCCACATAGCAAACGGCCACGGCGAAGTCATCACATTCAGAGGATTTGGCGGCACATGCACCTTATCAGCATAAATCTGGCATTTATGACACTTCCGAGCATATTTGAAGCAATCTGACCCCATGGTCATCCAATAATAACCCGCTCTCAACAATTTCTTAGCCATTGCATGTCCGCCGGCATGAGTACCGAAGGAACCTTCATGAACTTCCTGCATTAACATGTCCGCCTCGTGTTTGTCCACGCATCTGAGCAAAACCATGTCGAAGTTCCTCTTATACAACACGTTGTCTTTGTTTAAGAAGAAACTGCCTGCCAATCTTCTCAAAGTCTTTCTGTCGTTGTTGGATACCCCTGCAGGGTACTCTTGATTCTTCAGAATGCACTTGATATCGTGATACCAAGGCTTGTCGTCGACTACCAGTTCAGCGGCAAACACATATGCGGCCCTGTCAAGGCGCATCACATCGATCCTGGGAGCATGGTTCCAACGAATTACCTTGATCATGGAGGATAGAGTAGCAAGTGCGTCTGCCATCTGGTTCTCATCACGAGGTATATGATACAATTTTACTGTTGTGAAGAAAGTCAACAGTCTTCTCGTGTAGTCTCTGTAGGGGACCAGAGTGGGCTGGAGAGTATTCCAATCACCATTCACTTGATTGATCACCAGAGCCGAATCTCCGAAGATGTCCAGAGTCTTGATTCTCAGATCAATGGCTTGCTCAATACCCAAAATACAGGCCTCGTACTCAGCTTCATTATTTGTGCACTCAAAAGTCAAACGAGCGGTGAAAGGTATGTGGGCACCTTTCGGAGTTGTAATGACAGCACCAATTCCACTTCCTCTGGCGTTGACAGCCCCATCAAACAACAAAGTCCACTTTTCGTTTGGACCAGGTCCCTCCTCAACAACTGGCTCTTCACAGTCTTTCATCTTGAGGAACATGATGTCTTCATCTGGAAAATCAAACTTCATCGGCTCATAATCATCAATCGGCTGCTGAGCAAGATAGTCCGACAGAATACTCCCTTTGATGGCTTTCTGGGATGTATACTGGATATCGTACTCTGTCAGTACCATTTGCCAACGAGCCACCCTTCCGGTGAGCCGGCTTCTCGAATATGTATTTGACTGGATCCATCTTAGAAATCAACAAGGTAGTATGGTTCAACATATACTGCCTCAGTCGGCGAGCAGCCCAGGCCAAAGCACAGCAAGTTTTCTCAAGCTGCGAATATTTGATTTCACAGTCGGTAAACTTTTTGCTAAGGTAGTATATGGCATGCTCTTTTCGACCAGACTCGTCATGCTGTCCCAATACACACCCCATCGAGTTCTCAGTCATTGACAGGTACATTATCAGAGGCCTCCCAGGAACTGGAGGTATAAGGATTGGAGGTTTCTGTAGATACTCTTTTATCTTCTCGAAAGCCCTTTGACAATCTTCATTCCACCTGATAGCTTGATCTTTCCTCAGCAATTTGAAAATTGGCTCACACGTGGTTGTTAGGTGAGAGATGAACCTTGCAATGTAGTTCAACCTCCCTAAGAAACTACGGACTTGCTTCTCTGTTCTTGGCTCAGGCATTTCCTGTATTGCTTTCACTTTGTCAGGATCCACCTCAATCCCTTTTCCGCTAACAATAAAACCCAGCAATTTTCCCGATCTCACCCCGAAAGTGCACTTTTTCGGATTAAGTCTCAGTTTGAATTTCCTCAAACGCTCAAACAGTTTCTGCAAATTCACCAAATGTTCTTCTTCTGTCTGAGATTTGGCAATCATATCGTCCACATAAACCTCGATTTCATGATGAATCATATCATGGAACAGAGTCACCATGGCTCGTTGATATGTTGCTCCGGCATTTTTCAGACCAAACGGCATCACCTTGTAGCAGAAGGTGCCCCATGGGGTTATGAATGTTGTCTTCTCCATGTCTTCTGGCGCCATCTTGATTTGGTTATAGCCAGAAAAGCCATCCATGAAGGAGAATACCGAGAACTGAGCTGTATTATCCACCAAAACGTCGATGTGAGGTAATGGGAAATCATCTTTAGGGCTAGCTCTGTTCAGATCCCGGTAGTCGACACACATCCGTACCTTTCCATCCTTCTTAGGTACTGGGACGATGTTTGCAACCCATGGCGGATAATTGGTGACGGCTAGAAACCCTACATCCAACTGCTTTTGCACTTCTTCCTTTATCTTGACAGCCATCTCTGGTCTTGTTCTTCTGAGCTTCTGCTTGATCGGAGGACAACCTTCTTTGAGAGGCAAGCGGTGTACCACGATGTCTGTGTCCAGCCCAGGCATGTCCTGATAAGACCAGGCGAAGATATCAACGTATTCTTGCAGCAATTCAATCAACCCCTTTTTCACATTGTCTTCTAAAGCAACCCCTATCTTGATTTCTCTCTTGGCGTCCTCGGTGCCGAGATTAATCACTTCAACAGACTCTTGATGCGGTTGAATGACCCTTTCCTCTTGTTTTAATAACCTGGTAAGTTCTTCAGGGAGTTCACAGTCTTCATCATCCTCTTCTTCAGCTTGAAAGATTGGATTTTCAAAGTCGAAACGAGCCATAGCAGAACCGTTATCAATAGGATCCGGTGATGTGCATCTGCATGAGTGATGGTATGTGCTTAGGAGTGTGAACAAGAAGTGAAAACTAAACAAAACATTGCCATTTTTTATTTTGAAAAACTGCAAAAATAGAAAGACAGGGAACGAAATATTTGAATGCAAAAATACGTCCTTTATTTATGATAAAAATGCAAGTGTCACATAGATGGGCCCTACAATGAGTCATTACGCCCTGGGCGGAACGTAAGACTTGGATATGCATGAATAAATAAAGAAAATTACTCTTCAAGAAGAGTGACTTGGATAATCTCTTCAGAAGACCAATTGTTGATGACTTCACCCGGGATCCTCGGACGCACCCAGTTGTCAATGTCACAATCACTATCCCCATCTTCTTCGTTGACCGCAGAGACCTGGCCATACTGAATGATGCCAGCACTGGAGAAAGTGATCGGCCCCTGAAGTGTTGTAGAAGTCAAAACTGGCTGATACCCAATCCCGAACTTATCTTCTTTCACTGGTAATTCCAACAGACGCCCCCAACCGGGAGCAACACCTGAATCCACCACGGCCCGTGCCTGCTTAAAGGATGAGATAGAGGCACCCGCCTTAACCTCTTCCACCGGAGCTGCATCCTTGACTTGACCTGACTCAAAGGCCTGACACAGAGTCTCATGAATTTCACCTTCTACTTCTACATACTTGAATGTAGACAGGTTATTGACCAGGATGTCCTCCTCACCACAGACGGTGATAATTCGTCCGTTGACCGGAAACTTAATCTTCTGATGTAGAGTTGAAGAGACTGCCCCATCATTATGGATCCAAGGACGACCCAGCAGGCAACTGTAGGAAGGATTGATATCCATCACGTAGAAGACAGTGTTGAAGGTTTGTGATCCAATCAGAATTGGCAATTCTACCTCTCCAGACACCGATCTCTTAGAACCATCGAAGGCTCTCACAATAAGATCTGAAGGTTTCAAGACCAAACCCTCTACTTCTAACCTCGATAGGGCTCTCTTGGGTAGCACATTGAGAGAGGAGCCTGTATCCACCAGAACATGCGATAGCACGGTGTCTCTGCATTCCATCGAGATGTGCAGAGCCTTGTTATGATTGCGTCCGGCTGGTGTCAAGTCAGAATCGGTAAAACCCAACCCGTTGCTTGCATGCACATTGGCGACGATCCCTTCTAGTTGGTTTACCGAGATTTCTTGAGGTACATATGCAGCATTAAGAACCTTCAGAAGTGCCTCCCTGTGTGCCTCCGAACACAACAGGAGTGAGAGAATGGATATTTTGGACGGAGTCTGAATCAACTGATCGACTACCTTGTAGTCGCTTTTCTTTATGATTCTCAGAAGCTCGTCCACATCCTTTGCAAAAGTGGGCTCAGAACCATCCTGGGGTGCAGAGGTACCCTCATTCACGACTTGCTTGCCTTTGGTTTTCGCCACAACATCAGCATTATCAGCTTGGGTAACCGGTGGTGAGAACAATCTACCACTCCTGGTGAATCGGCCGATTCCACCGACATTATCCACTACGGGGCCGTCAAGTTCAGGCTTCTGACCCTCTTCTACTTTCAATGGCCGTTCCACCCTATGATCGTGCGTATACACGCTCCCCCCATAATGCCACGGAATGGCCCTTTCACTGGTGAAAGGTAAAGGACCAGGGGTTGTGATGGTCATAGTAGATCGTCGCACTGGTGGCACGGGTTGCGCTTCTGGCACACTGATCTGATTAGTTGGGTAGAAAATAGTGATAGTAGCAATATCACAGTCGTACTCGGAAATCTCATTCATTGAAATGCAAGCATCTGAAACATCGGGATCAAGTTCAATTACATCAGGATCATCCACATTGGAAAAAATAAATACATCATCATGGATTACAGGATCAGTAGGAACAACATCTGCGAATTCATCAGTAGCATCTTCAAACCCTTCTTCCTCAACCCCTTCCACAGACTCTTGGACAGACAAACCCTCAACCTGGAGGATACCTTTGTCGAGCAAGGCTTGGATACCCTGCTGTAACTTCAAACAACCTCCGCCCTGAGTAGCACAATCCAAACAACCCTTCCCACAACCGGGGAAAACGTCGGCCTTCAGCAAGCATCCTTTGACATCCGACAATGGAGTCTTCAACTTCAACACATCCTTAATGGACTTGGCTTCTCCCTCTACCAAATTAACGTTTGCACCACCATGCTGGGGCATGGGATTGTTGACGACATTCGGAGCCGGTGCAAGGTCGATGGCCTTTGAATCTATGAGGTCTTGAACTACGTGCTTAAAAGCTTTGCAGTTCTCAATGTCATGGCCAGGTGCCCCAGAGTGGAAGCTACACCTAGCGTTGGCGTCGTAACCCACCGGAAGTCTACCAACAGGAGGAGCCAGAGTGTGCAATTGCACAAGTTGTAGTTGTTTAAGACTAGAAAGCAACTGAGCGTACGACATTGGAAGGGTGTCGAAACGCCGGTCCATCATCCTTTGCCTCTGTTGATAAGCGGGTTTGTTACCCGGTTGCTGCTGCTGTTGATACTGAGCTGGTTGACGTTGTGATTGTTGTTGTTGTAGTGGTGCTGCAGCTGGAATGGTCACAGCCGCAACATACGGTTGCTGATGATAATTCTGAAAGTTATTCCTTCGGTTATCCCTGTTCTGATAAGAAGATATGGCATTTGCATCCCCTTCTCTTCTCTTCTGTCCCTGAATGAACGGCTTCTTCACCCCTGATGAGGATCCACCTCCACTCTGGCTCTTATAGGTCTTTAGGTAATTCTCCACCCTTTCTCAAGTAGAGACCACATCAGCAAAGTTGGAAGTATTGCAACCCACCAGACGCTCCAAGTAAGGTTCAGGCAGCGTATTTGTAGCGGTGTATTCGTCGCTATATGATTTATCGATTAAATCATAAGCAAGAGATACAATGATTTTCGAGTCGCCACCGCACTTTTATTTATCCAAAGGACTGGCTAAAAAGCGAACAAAAGCCTAAGAAGTTTTACACGTAGAAAACCAATAAAAAGATCAGAGAGTCTGGGTAAGGGGTAAATTACGCAATGGGAAGGTGTTAGGCACCCACTACGTCCTAGGTACTCCTAGGGAGCCCTTTTCACACTTGTTGTATAAAATTGTTATTTGTTATGACATAAGTATTGTGCAAACATGATTGGGATGATGAGAAAAGAATATACATTTTTTATTGGGTTTGAACGGATGAACCCGCTGCCTACGTACCTTACATCAAAGGTAAGGATCAAAACGCCATAGTTCGGCTAAAAGATTTCCAAAAGTTGGTGGATTCAATTTTAAACACAAGCACTGAGGCTTTTCATTATCAATGGGAGAACACTCGACCAAGACCAACATCCACCATGCGAGGATAGCTTCGACGTACTAGAGGGGTTAGCCCTGTTTTCAGTACGGAAGTCTTACTGTCGACTCACTAAGGATAGGCAAGATTTACATCAACCACAATGATAATTGAAACCTATGGCTAATGCATGAAAAGATTAACAATGGACAAAGCCAAAACAAGTGAATGAGTGAAGTTAATTGATTGTGATTATGAAAGTGAAGTCAAAGTATGATTAAGATTAATTCAAAAGAAGTATTATGAAATGGAGTTTGAAAAAAGTCAAGGACTTGGGGTCCAGGTTTTTAGTTTGAAAACATGAAAATGTTTGCACAATATCTATGTCAAGTTTGAAAGTAAAGTGTGAAAGGGTTTAGGACATAATGAGGATGAATGGATGGGGATGGATTGTAAAACTTCTTAGAAGGTTCACTTCTTGAAATCATATAGAAGATGATTCAAGTGTGTCCTTTGGAATGGCAATGAATAATAACAAACAAACAAGAAAGTCAACAAAAGCGGATATCGGATGCCAATCACTGGGCTTATACCAATCTCCTAAAACAGAACGGGATATCAGAGGCCACTCAATGGTCTTACACTAATCTCCTCAAACAAAGAAATAAAAGGTGGATACCGGATACCAATAGATGGATTTACACCAGTCTCCTAAAACAGAAATGAATATTAGATGCCACTCAATGGACTTACACTAATCTCCTAAAACAAAATGAAACTTGGATACCGGATGCCAATCTGTCTGGACTTATACCAATATCCAACATGTGATCATAGGAAAGCAAATGCCAACTTGCAGGGACTTACAGTTGCATCCTCACATAAACAAAGAAAAACAAAATATGGATGTCAGATGCCAATCTGTCTGGGCTTACTCTAACCTCCACAGTATGGTCCTAGGAATACAAATGCCAACTTGCAGGGACTTACAGTTGTATCCTCACATACAAACAAACAAAGCAACATGTGATCATAGGAAAGCAAATGCCAACTTACAGGGACTTACAATTGCATCCTCACATACAAAGAAACAAGCATCAAACAAAGAGATGAGTGGCCAATGAAATGGTCTTACAACTCACTTCCATATCATAGGAGCAATAGCCAATGAATGGTCTTACAATTGTCCTCAATGGGCAAACAACAATGATAATGTCACACAGACAAATGAGATGATCATGCACTAATGGGCAATAAATGATAATGAGTGCACAAAGCATGCAAGCAAACATGTGTATATGAAGCAATCAAGCAATCAATGAGAATCAAACAGCACACTCTATAACCATACAAGGAGGCTCATACAAGAGGTTAGGCATTGAAGCCAACTGGAATAGGGTCACAGGTGCTCTTAACCTTGCCATTGAGGGGCTAAGGTGAAGCAGATGAAAGGATATGAGGGGTGTGCCTCATTGCTCTTATCCCTGATCAGGGAGAGCATTTAAATATCAGAAGGTGTGGGAGTTCAGAAAGTAGGAACTCTCTCCGCATATTATTGACTCGATTGATCTTGGGTTTTGATCTCAATGCTACAACCATGTAATGGGAGCAAGGAGAAGACTCACAGAATAGTAGGGGATAGGTTGCTTATCCCTTTGATCTACCAATTGCCTTATTTGAAGGACTTTTCCTGCTTGGGACAAAATTAAACACACACAAGCATTGCCTCTTAAGGAGGACTTCAGACAGTTTGCCCGGCCAAATAACAGGCCGGGTCTCCAGACTACATGAAGAAAGAGGGATTATACCTCAAAAGCAAATTGCTAAATAGCAAAGCAAAGCAAGTTCAAAGAACTTAAGCAACTAATGGTACCTAAAATGGTCAAACAAATCAGTACACAGTTCAACAGTTTAAAGCAAAAGTGAGAATAGAATTAGCAGTCAACATGATCAGATGAGTGTGCAAAGCACAAGACTCAAGTCATTTGAGTCAAGCCACCTACAAAACAAAGGTTAGCTCATGATAAACAATCAAGCTTAATCAACTTGCAAAAAAGTTTCTTTGAAGCATTTGTAGCTCAACCTGAAACAATGAACTCAAACATAAGCCAGGAGACCCCTAGGACAAGCCTAGGGTCAAAAACAAATGAGAAAGTCAAAACAGCAAATGAAAGTCAACCAAAATCAAGTTCAAACATTTAAGAAGCAAGCACAATTGGTCCCACATTCATATCATTCATCATCATGATTTCATAAGCAAAGAAAGGCAAAGCATGGCAAATTGGTGCACATAGAAGTCAACAGAAATACTTGGCTCAAAAGTCAACTCAAACATTTTCAAAAATCACCAAATAATTCATGATCAATCCTAACACCTAGCATGGTAAGCATGTAAAATTTCATCACAATTGGCCAAGTGGAAGGCAGTCAATGAAAATCATGAAGTCAAAGCAAATTTGAATATGCTCAATGAAGTCAACAGCAAGACTTAGCTCAAAACCAAACATAGTCAATTCCAAAAATTATCAAATAATTCAGGGTCAATCACAATCCATAACATAGCATGCATATAAAATTTCAGCTCAATTGGATCATGGGAAGATGGTCAATTAAAATCAGGAAGTCAAAACAATTTCAAGTATGCACAAAGAAGTCAAACCAACATGTATCAACTTCAAAAAATCATAACTAAATGAAAACAGATGAGAAATGAATGGGATCAACACCAATGCAAAGCTTAAGGTGTCTAGTATGCACATGTAAAATTTCATGATCATCCAATAAGGTATGAGAATTTCACAAATGAAATGGCAAGATGTGTCACACAAAGTCAACATTTGACTAGGCAGGGAAGAAAAATTTCAAACAAATAGGAAATGGCATAATTAATTCCAGGAAAACTCACAAGTCAACTAGACATATAAGAGAAGGATCATGAAAAATTTCACATTAATTGAAGGCCAGGAAGCATGTAAACAAAAATCATGAAATTGCATATCATTGGTGTGACACACATTGTTACACCCTACTTCAAAAATTCATATCTCAACAACCACATATGATAAATTCAAGAACTCTACATCAAAACAAACATGAATGAGTGTAGATTAACCACAAAAAATTTCAGGGTCATTGGATACAACCTCATCATTTCACAATGGTTTTGGCAAAAGGTGTAAAATATGTATACATGTCAAGAAACCTAATACCATTTAAAATCCAGCCAACCAAAAATTCAGCAAAAATCATGATAAAATAATAGACATTCATGTGAAAATGATGGAAAAAATTTCATGATTTTTGGAGTTGAAATGAATGAGAAATGATTTTTAGAAGATGTTGTATCAATTGAGACAAAAGGAGCAAAATAACATGGAATGGTAAGTCAACATGGTTGACCGGTGGCACTCTTGTAATTACCTCCCTCATTAATCTAAACGCTGCGCTTCAGCCAAAGAAACCAAATAATCTGATTGGTCAGTAAGGAATGGAACAGTACTCATGCAGGGCAAACAAACAAACAGCCAATCGTGTTCATGTTTTCTGGGTTCAAATGCAATTAGGGTTTGGCCATGAACAATGCAACTTCATCATCATAAAACGAAATTCAAGCAGCAATACACAAACAACATGGCAGTGATACTCATGCAACAACAGATAGCAACAAACCAAACATAATTTCATGCGAATTTTCTGGGCAGGTTTAAGGGTTTAAGCTACAGTGTTTAGGGTTTTTGAAAGCAACAGTATTCATCATCATCAACAGCAAGCTCGATTCCAGATCTTTTCCAGAAACACAAATGGAACATATACTCATGGTCAGCAAGCAACATAGAACAAGAAAGTAACATTCATTTTCACTAAATCATTGCAAACAAAACAAATCGAGCAAAGGTATGTTTGGTCACAAAATTTGAAATCCAGATTTATCAGGCATAACACAACCATTTTAAGTGAGACAAGTTGCAATGGAATCAGCATCAACAGACCTATCCTAAGCATCTCATAGTTTTGGAAATAGAGGAGCTCGAAAACTTACTTGGATTTGAAGAAAAGTGTGAAGCAGTGGTTGTTTTGGAGATGCAAGCTCAAACAGATCCTCCTTATGGTGTGGAATGATGGATACTTGAGGTAGGTTAGCTCAGCAAGGCTGGAAATCTTTCAAATCTCGATTTGCCATTGTCGTGACTTCTTGTAGCAGCAGCATGAAATGATTGTTACAGCAAGGAAACAGGGCTCCAAAACAGCTCAAGATTGTTGGTAGATGATGAAAATGCAAAGGGTTCCTCGTGTGCTTTGGAGATTTTGGCCAGAAAATGCAATATGTGAAAAATGCAATTTTAGAGAGAATGAGAGTTTTTGATCCGTTAGGGGCTGCAGCTAGGTTTAGAATGACAGAAAATATCTTTAAATACTTCTGTTTATTGTTGGTTAATGATGTGCTAAACTTGTTTAACTCAAATGGAACCATTTACACATTTTGCTAATTTGAACCAATGCACATGGAGGGTGTGAGGTCTGGCCGAGTTTGGGCCTTGAGCAAGTTTCAAATATCCTTCCAAACAATTCCCAAATGGCCAAATGTGTTAAAAATTGCTAAATTAAAAAGTCAACTTTTTGCACCACTTGAAATTCAAATAAGACAAGTCCAAAAATGGCATTTTGCATGGTGAGGTTTTGGTGAATGATGAATGCATTTTTGGAAAGAGGGGAACAAATGGAGCTTGTAGGAAAAAACCCCACTAAAATTGGCCTTGTGGTTCATGAGATATGGCCTTTTGAAGTTCAAGAAATTGTGAAAATGAATTGATCATATCTTGCCAACCATACATGGGATTTGAGAGTTCTTGGACTTTTTGGAAATGGGAGAACAAGATCTTCAACTTTCATGTTGGGAAAAAATTCATTTGGAGCTTGTATCATGATGCAAGTTTAAGATCAAGAAGTTTCCATTTTTGGCAAATTTGAATTACAGGTCAACTTTCTATTTCTGGAAATTTTCTGTTTGACTTTATTTTCTTCACTGTGGATGCTTGACATGATATATGAATCTTATATAGGCATGAATGAGCTCCTTCAAATCAATTCCATCCATCAAATCATTGATTAAATCCACAGTTAACCAAGTTTGACTTTCTAGGGTTTTGCCTGACTGAACCACTTCTGATGAATTCCAAACCCTAATTCCTTGAGAACTTGATTCCAAATGATGTCCCAAGTTATATGAACTCTTGATTGTTGATCATGGTGCCCAGATTCTGCAAGAATGGCCACCAGGCACTGTAATGACTGATTTTGACTGATTTTGACCTAATTGACTGATGATTGCTTCAACTGCAAGCAACAAGGTTAGACTGACAATATTTTTGTACTTTTTGGTTAATAAACATATGAAAGGCAAAGATATACAAATGCAAGGCATGCTTGGTGATCAAGAATCAACCCACAAGGCAATCTACCCACTAGGAGGGAAGCTAAGGCATGCAATGATCCTTGAGGCTATGATATGATGTGATATGGGCCATGAGGGATCTTAGGGCCCAAAATTGGGGTCTTACAGATGCCCCTATTTAAGGTCATTCTAGCCGGAGAAGTGAAGTTTAGAAATCTTCATCTCGACGCGGTAGAATGGGCTTAAATAACAATAATGAGACAAATTTTGGTCCCTAAGAGACCTCATGATGCAGATGTATGTATGCGAAAGACACAAATTCTGTGAGGAATATGATTCACACAGAAGAAAAGACGATCCATCGGAGTAATACACTCACCAGGAACAGAGACTCTAACAAGACTCTAGTTGGGGATAAACAAAACTGACACAGCGTGAACAAGACACGACTCTGATTAGGGAAAACAAAAATCAGACTGGAGGCCTCACTGGGGAGTGAAGGACTCACACTGGGGAAAAGAAAATTCCAAAGGAGAATAAATCCATTGGAAAGACACAAGCTGACTCCTGGGGAGAAGCAACAGAAAACTTCACTGAGGAAGCACCAAAGAAATGAGATGTTACCGGTATAAGGGTAACAAACTCAGGAAAATCTGACTCCACAGGGGGACCGAGGTCATAATAGGGAGCAGAAAGGAGGGAACACCAAGGATACCGGGTTGTAGGTGTCACACCCCGATTTTGACCCTGATATTCATATCATTATTTCATTCATTATTTGCTCCTCATGATTTTGTTCCTATACTATGGTACTCTTTTTTTTATGAGCATCAAGTGGCCTCCTTTTCCGTTATGGGTGCACCATGTTCACAAGGAGATTCAGGGAGGTCTCCCCTACTATGATGAACATTGTTTGATTCGAGGAGATTCCAGTGGTTTACCATGTTCTAAGGGAGAGTCATTATCATGTGAGTTTTTCTCAAGAGGGACCGAGCCTGGTTATCGGCGGAATCAAGCTAGTGGCCGAAGTTTTGTTATCATCTCCTAATTTGATTTGCTCTGGGCCTCCATTTTGACATGCACAAGGTGGAAAGCAAGAGACATCTTCATGGGAACAAATCTATGCTGCCACATATAACAGCCGGTGGTAATTCATTTCCAGCTCACCAATATGCTACATTTTCAGATCAGAGTAACACATACTCATGTTCCTTATAGGCCAATTCTATTTTGTTATTGGGAGAAATGATACTTGATAGAGCATTTAGAAAGGAGAGAAAATGGTTCAGGAGGGCGGATAACATTGACTTCATGAAAATCTCCCATAAACATGTTTTCCGTCTTAAGATAAATAAGGAAACTTACACTAGAAATTATGAGGCCTCACTATCAACATTCAAGATCGACACCAAGATTTTGACATGCTTAACTTTCAGCTATACAGTCAATTGCAAAAGCAACAATTCATTCCAAAAAAAAAGAGTTTAACAATACATTAATATCATTACAGAAGGTTCCACAAAAGCCTATTATGCAGTGTTGAGCAATAAATTTATTACAACAGAAAGCTGTGATGAAAAGATGAAATAGAGACTTGAACCAACTTCTCTGCAGCACAGATGGAGAACCTTCGTCATGGACGGCAAGGGCTAAAATTGCTCTGGATTCGGCAGGAGTTTGATTAAAGCTGGAAATCCATCAGTCCCTGCCGCTGTTATTGCTCCAAGTTGAAACCCATGATTGGTTGGAGGATCCTGTCATCACTTGAATAGACGGCGAAGTCTCGGGGATTAAGAGAGAACGAATTAAAGTCCTTTGCACTTTTGGGAAGATGATTGTTGTTAAAACTCCCAGTATTTATCATGAAGATGCCAAAGTACCGCTGTGCGAAATGGATGCCACAATTCAGACACGCAACCACCCTCTACCAAAGCCCGAAGCAACACGGAAACCTGCATTTTCACAACAGAAGCAAAAAAATCAACGGCAGGTCGTGACATCTAAACCAATGCATCATCATAGCTACTAACATACCTGCTGTTTCCTAGTACAGCTTTGGCAACACTATCAGTGAGCATCTCTCGAGCCCTTTGAGGCTTTACAACATCCTTGTTCAGGTATACTAGCTTTGGAAGAAGACCACACACTGCTTTGCGCAGTTGCTCATCACCGATGTTGCTTTGAATTGGATTTCCAAGCAGATTCAGGGCCTGAAGTGAGTTGTAGTTTGCTACAAGCTGGCCTAATGCTTTTGTTGTTGTTATCTTGTTAAAGCTCAAGTCCAGAACTGTTAGCTTCAATAATCTGTGCAACCCCTCAACATCACTTATCTTGTTTCCCGCAAGATATAGCTCTTTGACCGGTGTACAATTTGATAACCCTGATAAACAGTCATTAATTTTTAGAAAGTGCTTCTGTGAAGACTAAGATTCGAGAAATAAAAAAACACCAGTGATCATCAGCCCGCATAGAAACTAACCTTGTCCAATTCTTGAGATGCGATTATAACTTAGGTCAAGTACACGCAATCGGGTTAATTCTCTGAGGCCCTCAATGGTGCTGATCTTGTTTCTTGACAAATTTAGTGTGTGAAGACTCTTTGGGAGAAATCCAGGTGTGATATGAACTGCAAATCAATGAAGAAGAAACCAGTCAAAGGAGCTTGTATTGTTTCTAATTTGAAATCATATTGAAGGGATGGCTTTTATACCAACACCATATATATGAGCTGCAGATGAGGCTGAATTCAGAGATTGGACCACGCTATTGGCGTACAAAAAATCCTTTGAAGAATCGGCATCTTGATGTCAGGCCAACTGAGTCGTGCTTCTTGCAATTGATCTATCAGCATCTGGAGAAGGTGGCAGAACAATGGTTCCAATACTGTCAACAGAAAAAAAAGATATATCAAAGACCCCTAAAGTACCTAAGCAAAGTCAAATGAAAATCGACACCCAGAATCCCTGTCATAGCTCTGATGTCGTCGTTACACTTGCAGCAACAATCCAATGACTGCCAGTGCATCTGTTAACCATAAGAAGTTTTTTTGAATCAAAATACTAAACAGGGTGGAACGCCAACCTTAGGGGGGAAACCTTGAAAAAACGATGGAGCAAATCATGTGACAAATTCCGGAGTTGAAGCCCAAACAAATGTTCACACCAATGCGGCAGTGTTCTCATGCATAGCCAAACCAGTTCCTATTGTCACGTCTGTTATATCTTTATCTCCTGCAAGTATCAACAATAACAGTTACGGATTGATACAATCCCGTTCCAATAATCCATAAGCGTCACGTTCCGTTTGTTTCAAGTGTGTCAAAAAAAATTTACAGTAGTGACTTGCCTGTTACTCACGGTAAAGGTTGAGGAGCCTAAGAGAGGGACCACCTGCTGAAAGAGGACAAAAATTCCCTAACATCCTCCGTACGAAGGCTCCACTACGCAGCAGAAAACGCAGCAGAGGAAAGAGAGGGGTCCTGTATAAAAAGCCGTTACTATTCACAAAACCCTAAGTTTTGGGGGGCGGCCATTGTTCAAAAAAAAGAGAAGAAAAAACCCTAAAGAAATGGAGACGGAGGCGAGTCTAAAGAACCTGGAGGCGGAGTTATTTGGAGAGAACCCTAGAGCTTCATCTGGACGCCGTTTGAACAACAACTGATTCCGAGGGAAAAGCAGGCGAGCGAGCATATCAGAGTGGAATCGGCTGACGAAAGAGCGAAAGATCCAAGCGTCACCAGTCCAACCGTCGTTGATCTCCTTGTAACCGGTTTCGTCGCATGCGTTTGGTTGCACTGTTGTTGTTCACGTTTGGACTTCCCCAAGTTGGAAAGGTTAGTTTCTTTTCGTCTTTGATATTGGTTTGGGTTTTCGTTTAGGGAAGAAACGTTGGTTTATTTTATTGCTCACTGTTGATTCCTCTTCAAATACCATTCCCTGTATTTATTTTCCATTTTCAAACATTTAAAGCCTTTTGTTAAAGGTTCGGTTGCCGTACCGTTGATTTTTGTGGCTTTTCTTTACAGCAGCCTTTCATTAATGTTGCCAGCTAGTGCTAGCATTAGGCACCCTTCGTTGTCCGCACCCATAAATCCAGGCGGCTAGGGATGCCCTTCGGACTCCCTCGTTGGCTTCCACATGAACACATCTGTGAAGTAGATTTTTGTGACTCGAGTCCGTTTTGGCCCAAAGTCTTGTTTGGGCTTTTGGCTTTGATCCATTTCCTGCGGCCCATGTGAGAGCCCTTTTGTATTTCATTTGGCTGTGGCTTAACAGCTTGTGGCTCTTGGCCGGGTGGGTGTGAAGCCTGTTTGCTCCTTCCCTTGTTGCGGGTTCGATACCCGCGCGTGGCAAGTTGGTTTTAATTTATTTTTCATTTCTTTATTTGCTGGCTTATCACTAGGTCTTGGGTTCGACCCTAGCGTAACTCATTTACTATTTTTATTTTCTCCTTTTATACTTTATTCTCATTTTTCCGATATTGTTGAACATCAATTTTAATCTATGGACTCAATAATTCCCATGTTGTAGTTCCATGATTATTTTATTGATATATTGATAGTATTTCGCCGCGTTTCGATTAATCGCATATGACATTTTAATCATTGTCAACATGCGCAAACCGGCTTTGAGCACATTATTTAGGTTTTATGTGTCCCTCGATTTCCATCCGTGCAAACCCCGATTTATCTTTTTTTTTCGATTTAATTTTTTAAGTTTGTTGTAAATACAACTTGTTGTGTCGTTATTTTCTTCACACAGCTTACTCTTGGGCTTTCTTACAATGAGCCGGTTTCTTTGCACTTACACTCATACATTGTTTAATGCTTTATTATTTCATTCTTTGATTATTTGATTCGATTATATACTTGCTTAAATATCTTATTGTTGATTAACTGTTGCCTACTTGTATGGTGTATGAGGCATATATTTATATTATTTGATTACCATGTCAACCCCCATTCATAACAAATGTACCCCTCTCCCATGAGATGTATAATATTCTTTCATTCTTTATTCATCTGTTAATACAAGAAATAAAATGAACATTCGATAACCATTTCAAAACAAGATCAAAACCTCGATCCAACGTCGAGTAATCATTTTTCAAAACCTAACAGAACCAGCACGTATTCATCCACCCTTTTGTAAGTCGATTGCTTTATGCATCGCCATCAACCTTGTAAGTCGATTGCTTCATGCATCGCCATCTACCTTTATCCCTAACACTTCTCCTTGCTCCATTCGTCGATTCTTGTTCCGATTAGATAGCACCCATTAGATAGAACCCTTTGCATGATAACATAGGTAGGATTCCCATATTCTTTTGTATGATAACATAGGTAGAATTCCCATATTCTTTGCATGCTAACATTAGGTAGATGTTCCCATTTGTAAATCCTAACACTTAAGTACACATTGCATGACAACTTTAGGGCAGAGCTTCCCCATTTCTTTTAGACCTTTCCGAGCGTCTCCGATCTTGTGGCATGTAGTCCGTTCTATTGCAAAGAGGTAACTGCCTAAGACTCGATTCAGCGAGCTGCGACACCTACTGCTAGGATGTGAACACATTGCCCACTCTCCTTTGACACAACTGGTGTCCTCCTTTTGTAAAGTCCATATTCAGATGGCAACCCCTAGTTAGGGGAACTACGTTGCCCTGATCCTCATACCAGATGAGGTACGTAGGCAGGAGATCGTGCGAGATCTCTCCGGGCACACCTTTCTTTTTTCTTTTTGTGTGTGCTTGACAGTTATAGGCTCGAGTTCCCGACTCCCTATTAACTTGTTTGGTTGTTGTGTGCTTGGAAGCTGATGTAAGTCCATCAAGTGGCATTCGGGTTCCAGTGTGGTTTTGTTGGGTTCGGATGCTGATGTAAGTCCAGTGATTGGCAGTCGGGCTCCACGTTTGCCCCTTTGTGTTTGTTGGGTTCGGATGCTGATGTAAGTCCAGTGATTGGCAGTCGGGCTCCACGTTTGCCCTTTTGTGTGTGTTTTGGTTCGGATGCTGATGTAAGTCCAGTGATTGGCAGTCGGGCTCCATGTTTGCCACCTTTTTGTGTGTAGGTGTCTTGTTTTGTTTGGCGCGCGTGAGCCGAACTACGACAACTCTGATTCTCATGTTCAGATGAGATACGTAGGCACAAGATGCGATGTCTTGCCGAGTTTGACTAACGACTAACAACTAATCTTTGTTTGCTTTCGCCCTCGTTGCGATCTTTTCTCTCGCCCTCGTTGCGATCGAGACTTTCCCTTTCTCTTGCCCTCGTTGCAATCGAGACCCTTCTTCCCGTAGTTAGCTGAACTACGTTTTTGCTCTGATTCTCATTCCCGATGAGATACGTAGGCATAAGACGCGATGTCTTAGCGAGCACACTTATCCTTAACCCTTAGGTACCCGAGCTACGAAGACTCTGATTCTCATTTCAGATGAGATACGTATGCAATGGATGCGATATCTGTGCGAGTCATTTTTCTCTTGACCCTTTTAGTAAATAGTACATTAGATATAACACACACCCTTTAGACAAGAACAACAAGAGTGGATCCCGTAGAGTACTACGGATGCGTAGGGGTGCTAATACCTTCCCTTCGCATAATCGACTCCCGAACCCAAGATTTGGTTGCGAGACCTTGTCTTTTCCTTTCCTTTCTCCAGGTTTACTTCGAGCGTTTCCTTTCCCTCCTTTGGGATAAATAACGCACGGTGGCGACTCTTCTGTCATTTCTTTCTCGCCGGTTGTTTTTTCGCACCCACCGTATTTTTCGGGTTGCGACAGCTGGCGACTCTGCTGGGGAGGAAGGCGAACCTAAGCGAGTCCCTCCTAGCTTTTGTAGGTTTCTTGTTTATTGGGTGTTTATTCTTTTGTACAGTTATTTATTTTCAGCATTTACCTGCTTTACCTTATTGCATTCATGTACATATGTTTGTTGTATCTGCTGCCGTTTATCTGTTTGTTGGGGTGGGGTGTTCTATGAGAGGTAAGCCCATTACCCAGGCTTGAGTGTACACACAGATTTTAGAGTGGATGTTCATGAGGCTTGCGTGGCATGTTGCTACGTTAAGTCGTTCGTGAAGAACCACACCCAGACGAGGTTTCTCTTGGATATATTTTGTCCTATGGGTGTTCCATAACGACAGATATTCCTTTAAAAATCGTCGACTCTGGTGACCATTTCCCGAGAACTCAGTCGAGGCCTCTCCTCCGAGACGTGATTATGTTAGCTCTGGTGGGCGCATTCTCGCTGCTCAATCCGAGGACCCCGAGACTGGGAACTTGCTTTAGGATATCCTGTTGAGGGGAGTCAGCAGAGGTCTTTTACCCCGTAATAATGCCAAACCTTCAGTGGTAAACGTATTATTCTCGACTGAAGGGCTGAAGCTGACAAACTTCTGTTCTTAGAACCTACCAGTGAGGGGAGGGTTTGATCTCTACAGATACGGTTTCTGCCGGTGGTGCTGTGTTGGTGACTTTGGTTCAGCCAAATTTATGGACGTTTATTTCTGGGACGCCGGAGTTCTGTCCGTGGTTTATCAGCGGGTTCCGTTTATTTCGGATCCCTGGGCTGAATCTGTGGGTGCTCACTCAGATGGTGACTCAGTTCTCCAGACATGGGTTCAGATGCCAGTTGATCAGATTGACTTTGGGTTTCAGATGGTTGTGATCAGAGTTCAAGCCGAAGCTTCGGATCCTGTGTGCCGAGATGCACAACCTGCCAGTCTTGGCTCCATCCTTTGCATCATAGCATGTTTATTTTCCAAAAAATAATAATGCATGAAAAAAAGTTAACTCGCATGTGCATATCCTTTTCAGGATCATTCATGATAAAATAGCATCCGCATCATATGCATATCATGCACATATCATCCTTGCATTGCAGACATGCTTGGGAGAGACTTCTCACTCTGGGTTTTGACTGAGACGGGATTGTTGATCATCGTCCGCACCGCAACCAGATTGAATCATCAGAGGAGTATGGATCAAGTCCAAGCTGAGTTGGCTGAGATGAGGGCAGAACATGGCCCAGTTCATGACCATGATGCAAGGAGTTGTTCATGGGCAAGAGGAGCTGCGTGCCTTAGCCCAGAGACAGGAAGCTGTGATTCTGCCGCCCAGTCGTGCTTCACCAGAGGGGGTCCTTGTCAATGATCAAATTACTGCTGTCACTATTCCCGTCAACAACTATGCCGTGGGTGAAGATTTGAGGGGTATTATAATCAGTAGACAGCCCCTTGCTACAGAGACTGTTAATGTCAGAGCAACTCTTGCTCCGGTTCGCCATCCTGGCTCTTCAAATCCTTCAAGTTCTAAAAAGCCATCCTCTGGGGCACCCAGAAGGGGAGAGGGTGAGACAAACGTTGTGCACTGTCGGAGGAGCGTGAACAAAGGACAGCATCGGCAAGTTGCTGCTGTGACTATTCCAGCCACTCAAACTCAACAACAATAGAGAAGACCAACTCAGCAATATCAGCATCAACAACATCGTCCTCAGCAGCAGACTTACCGGCCTCCCAATGGTAATCAAGCCAGTACGAGTAATGAGAGGAGAAGATCATTTTTGATCCGATCCCTATGTCCTATGCAGAGCTGTATCCCTCTTTGATAGAGCGGAACTTGATTACTCCCAGAGACCCGCCGGCTATACCCGTCAACCCTCGGTGGTGGTATAGGCCTGAACAGCATTGTGTGTATCATTCGGGTGCTCCTGGTCATGATGTGGATAGTTGTTTCCAGCTAAAGATGAAGGTTCAAGACCTTGTGAGGTCAGGGATTCCGAGCTTTGAAGACTTAGGTCCCCGTGTTAATCAAGCTTGAAGACGGCAAGTCCCGGGTTGGTGATGGTTATTCTTCTGAGGTCTTCAACGAAGAGGTTTGTTCAAAAGCAGAAGTTGCTGATGCAAAGGATACTGACAGTTGTTATCCCTGGTGGGATCTATCACAAATGGGTCACTGTGGGTGTTCCTACAGTTGTTCAGAAGTCAGAGTAATAATCACTTTGTTTAAAAACCCTTCTCACATGCCAAAAGGAGAAGTGATGACATTGTTGGCAACATTTTGTGCAATGATATTTTTATTCAAATAAATGCATGTTAAACATTTGTTTTTTCCAATTGTTTTCCTTTTTCGCTTTTTACATGAAATTGGTGATCACAAAAAACCCTAAAAACAGGAATAAAAACAATCTTTTCATCTGCATAACGATTGTTTTGTTCGATTTCCAAAAAGCTTTTCATATCAAAATCATTATGCAGGTTGTTTCTTAAACCCATTGAACACAATGATCTGACGTCATCTCCCAATTGTGAATTCCCTGTATTCGAAGCGGAAGAAGATGATGTTGAAGGGATTCCTGACGAGATTTCCCGACTTCTTGAGCAAGAAAAGAAGATCACTCAGCTGTATCTCGAGAATCAGCAGAACAGCCAACTGGGGCATAAAAGAAAAAGAAAAAAAAAGAAAATACAAAGAAAGAAGAGGGTGCAAAGTCAAAAGAAATCAGAATCAAAAGAAAGAAAGAAAGAAACAAAAGAGAAATAGCACCCTCAAAGTCCCAAGTTGACTGATGCTGAATGGATTCAGAGTCACTACGACCAAGTGAATCCGATCGAAAGGAAGAGATCAACTGCCATGTGTCATGGTCAGTCATATCAGCAGAGAGTGAAAAAGCATTCAATAAGAAGGTCAAGCCTCGTGTGTTCCGAGAAGGTGACCTCATGCTCAAGAAAGTCCTGTCTTTCGTGCCCGATTCCAGGGGCAAGTGAACTCCAAGCTATGAATGTCCATATGTTGTCAAGGGAGCCTTTTCAGGCGGTGCTTTGACACTTACAACAATGGATGAAGAAGTTCACTCGTCCTGTGAATCCAGATGCAGTCAAGAAATACTTCGCCTAAAACAAAAAAAAGAGCAAAACAGCTCGCTAAGTCGAACACCCCAAAGGGCGACTTAGGCAAAAAGGAGCGTCTCGGTGGATTGAAAACCCGAAAGGGCGATCCAGGCAAAAGTTAGAGACATTAAAAAAAAAAAGAATTTGCATCCCGCTAGATTGATCACCTCACACTGGGGCAATCTAGGCAAAAATTAGGGATTTGGCAAGTAACTGCATCCTGACAAGACTGTGCCGTACATCTGTCATCCGTCAGGAATCCTCGATGCGTCGTCGACTGAAGCTCTGAATACATCGAAATTCAGAATGGTAGAGTAAGGATCATTATGTTCAATGTAGCCCTCTCCAATATATATCACCGATTTCAAACTTGTACAGATCTATGGAGTCTCGCCCTTTGCAGACTACCATTCCATCACATCAATTTGAGCTTTTATCCAATTATTTGCACTCTTATTTGTTTCAACTCAACAAACGTTGTGCATGTTTTAATTGATAAAGTATCATTGTTTTTCAAAATAAATAAATTTTTCAAAATTGTTCTCAAACTAAGTGAATATTCACAATGATGGAAGGATACTTAGGAGACCCACAGTGCTCTCCCAAGGGCGGTATGATTACCAACAGGTAAGACAATTGTTCGTATCTCGAGCATGACTGTATCTTTTCCCTGTAGAACCTCTCATGGTTTCTCCTCAGCGAGCCTGAAGGTTACTGCCTTCCCAGTAGGGTTTGTGTTGATGGTTTTCCCTCAGTGAGATCCCCAAGCGGATCGGGTTTGGAGAAAATCATCCCCAGTAGAGATAAGAATGGGTTGCCTCCCCTAGCAGGGTAATCTCCAAGCAGTTTGGGTTCGATGGAGTGCATCCTCAGCAAGGTTCGTCTTTCCCCAGCAGGGTGGAAGTTGACGTGACTATAAGATCCTCAGCACAGTTCTTGGAGTTCCCCGGTGTTGTCTCTGGAGGAGACGTGTGTTTATGCATTCATCATTTAGATAAGCATAACATATTGCATCATTAGTGCATAGCATTTCCATGATCATGGGGCATTGTGTAAAACAAAAAAACTCATGCATCAACATTGCAAACATGTCCATTAGCCCTAGGCCGTGGTGACCAGCCGAGATTGGGTTGTTGGAAAGAGTTTAGCATCGCGCCATTGGATCGGTTTCAGAATTGGGTTCATCAGCATGGTTGAGAGGTTGGTGCTTTCCCAACAAGTGACTCCTTAGTTGAGTGGGTATCCCCAGCAGTGTTACTCCCTGAAGTTGGCAGCATCTTGCAAGCTTGGGTCCATTCCCTTAGCAGCAGTGGGTGTGTCTGATCTCTCCATGTAGAGTCTACCCCTTAAGCAGAAAGTGTCTACCATTTCCTTCCGCGCTCCCCACTGAGTTACATCCTCGTGGATGACGGTTGTTTCTGTTCCCTCCCTAACGGGATGGGTTTTCCCTATTGAGTTCTTTCCTCATTAGGATGAGTCCTGTTTCAGTCTGCCTTTTTGGATCAATCCTAAATTGGCTTCCTGTTGGCTGTCTCCCGTGCTTCCCTGGGGCATAAATGGATAGTCGCTCACTAACCGGCACTCATTCATCTCATCCTCAGCGGAATTTGTGGCTTCTACCTACAAATCGGTAGTTGTAAGTCCTATCTTTGTGGTTTTCTACCTACAAGCTGGTAGTTGTAAAATCCCACTTTCACCCCCTAGCAGAGGTAACCTTTGTGGTTCATGCTGTTTGTGGCTTCTACCAACGAACCGGTAGTTGTAAGTCCTATCTTTGTGGTTTTCTACCTACTAACTGGTAGTTGTAAAATCCCACTTTCATCCCCTAGCAGAGGTAACCGTTGTGGTTCATTCTGATTGTTGGCGGATTTTGCGGTCTTCTACCTACTACCCGGTAGTTGTAAATCCTTTTTTCTCGCTCGGTCTCTCAGCAGACTGTTTGTGGCTTCTACCAACGAACCGGTAGTTGCAAGTCCTATCTTTGTGGTTTTCTACCTACTAACTGGTAGTTGTAAAATCCCACTTTCATCCCCTAGCAGAGTTAACCCTTTGTGCTCATCCTGGTCGAGGACTGGTTACTTTTCTGTGGTTTTCTGCCTACAAACCGGTAGATGTAATCCCCTCTTTGTGGTATTGATAGTCTTGTCCCCTTTGGATACTTGCCTTGATCAAGCAGTATTGTCCCCATTGGGTCTTCCCCTTCTTCTTGGATATTTGCTCCGAGTAAGCAACTTTATCCTCTTTTGATTGGTCATCTTTTGCATACCTAGTCTGGTACCCCGTTGCCTTTCTTTTCAGTCGTTTATCCATTTAACAACCTACAACCCGGTTATGGATAATCTTCCATGCGAGTGTATTATCTACGTTTTGACGGCTATAGATAATATATCTCATGCACTCTTTGGTCAATCTTTCGATTGTTATCCCCAACTTGCATCTTTGGCATGCGTGCCGGCTCATGTATCACTGTTTTGTTATCTTCGCCGATGCTGATAGACATGAAGTTTTCCCGGTATCCAGACCGAAGTGGCATTCATGCCAGTTTCCGATTTCCAGATCGAAGAAGTTCTCAACAGTCAGGACGAAGAACTTGTGGCATTCAGGCCAGTTTTCCCGATATCCAGACCGAAGTGGCATTCAGGCCAGTTTCCGATTTCCAGATCGAAGAAGTTCTCAACAGTCAGGACGAAGAACTTGTGGCATTCAGGCCAGTTTTCCCGGTATCCAGACCGAAGTTGCATTCAGGCCAGTTTCCGATTTCCAGATCGAAGAAGTTCTCAACAGTCAGGACGAAGAACTTGTGGCATCCAGGCCAGTTCCCGGTATCCAGACCGAAGTGGCATTCAGGCCAGTTTCCGATTTCCAGATCGAAGAAGTTCTCAACCGTCAGGACGAAGAACTTGTGGCATCCAGGCCAGTTCCCGGTATCCAGACCGAAGTGGCATTCAGGCCAGTTTCCGATTTCCAGATCGAAGAAGTTCTCAACAGTCAGGACGAAGAACTTGTGGAATTCAGGCCAGTTTTCCCGGTATCCAGACCGAAGTGGCATTCAGGCCAGTTTTCCCGGTATCCAGACCGAAGTGGCATTCAGGCCAGTTTTCCCGGTATCCAGACCGAAGTGGCATTCAGGCCAGTTTTCCCGGTATCCAGACCGAAGTGGCATTCAGGCCAGAGTTTTCCCGGTATCCAGACCGAAGTGGCATTCAAGCCAGTCTTTCCCGATTTTCAGATCGAAGAAGTTTCCGGTATCCAGACCGAAGTGGCATTCAGGCCAGTTTTTCCGATATCCAGATCAAAGTGGTGTTCAGACCAGATTTCCAGTGATCAGACCAACATTGATACTCTCATATTCCGATGCTTAGTGCGGCGTTCAGGCCCTGGGTATTCCTGTGTTACCATTTATTTTGGTATTCAGGTCAACTTCCTGTTTCGGTACTCAGACCGATTTTCACCGTACCAGACGGATTCTTCTTTTGAGATTGCTTCTTTGACGATGCTGACAGGCATTGTTTCATAGGGATTCAGGAGCAAAATCCGGGTCTTCTTAGTATTTAACCATCTCCCACAATGATAATATGAAGAACGTCCTGCTTCATATTCTCTAGTTGAAGACGCTTAAATAGGGGCAGCTGTCACACCCCGATTTTGACCCTGATATTCATATCATTATTTCATTCATTATTTGCTCCTCATGATTTTGTTCCTATACTATGGTACTCTTTTTTTTATGAGCATCAAGTGGCCTCCTTTTCCGTTATGGGTGCACCATGTTCACAAGGAGATTCAGGGAGGTCTCCCCTACTATGATGAACATTGTTTGATTCGAGGAGATTCCAGTGGTTTACCATGTTCTAAGGGAGAGTCATTATCATGTGAGTTTTTCTCAAGAGGGACCGAGCCTGGTTATCGGCGGAATCAAGCTAGTGGCCGAAGTTTTGTTATCATCTCCTAATTTGATTTGCTCTGGGCCTCCATTTTGACATGCACAAGGTGGAAAGCAAGAGACATCTTCATGGGAACAAATCTATGCTGCCACATATAACAGCCGGTGGTAATTCATTTCCAGCTCACCAATATGCTACATTTTCAGATCAGAGTAACACATACTCATGTTCCTTATAGGCCAATTCTATTTTGTTATTGGGAGAAATGATACTTGATAGAGCATTTAGAAAGGAGAGAAAATGGTTCAGGAGGGCGGATAACATTGACTTCATGAAAATCTCCCATAAACATGTTTTCCGTCTTAAGATAAATAAGGAAACTTACACTAGAAATTATGAGGCCTCACTATCAACATTCAAGATCGACACCAAGATTTTGACATGCTTAACTTTCAGCTATACAGTCAATTGCAAAAGCAACAATTCATTCCAAAAAAAAAGAGTTTAACAATACATTAATATCATTACAGAAGGTTCCACAAAAGCCTATTATGCAGTGTTGAGCAATAAATTTATTACAACAGAAAGCTGTGATGAAAAGATGAAATAGAGACTTGAACCAACTTCTCTGCAGCACAGATGGAGAACCTTCGTCATGGACGGCAAGGGCTAAAATTGCTCTGGATTCGGCAGGAGTTTGATTAAAGCTGGAAATCCATCAGTCCCTGCCGCTGTTATTGCTCCAAGTTGAAACCCATGATTGGTTGGAGGATCCTGTCATCACTTGAATAGACGGCGAAGTCTCGGGGATTAAGAGAGAACGAATTAAAGTCCTTTGCACTTCTGGGAAGATGATTGTTGTTAAAACTCCCAGTATTTATCATGAAGATGCCAAAGTACCGCTGTGCGAAATGGATGCCACAATTCAGACACGCAACCACCCTCTACCAAAGCCCGAAGCAACACGGAAACCTGCATTTTCACAACAGAAGCAAAAAAAATCAACGGCAGGTCGTGACATCTAAACCAATGCATCATCATAGCTACTAACATACCTGCTGTTTCCTAGTACAGCTTTGGCAACACTATCAGTGAGCATCTCTCGAGCCCTTTGAGGCTTTACAACATCCTTGTTCAGGTATACTAGCTTTGGAAGAAGACCACACACTGCTTTGCGCAGTTGCTCATCACCGATGTTGCTTTGAATTGGATTTCCAAGCAGATTCAGGGCCTGAAGTGAGTTGTAGTTTGCTACAAGCTGGCCTAATGCTTTTGTTGTTGTTATCTTGTTAAAGCTCAAGTCCAGAACTGTTAGCTTCAATAATCTGTGCAACCCCTCAACATCACTTATCTTGTTTCCCGCAAGATATAGCTCTTTGACCGGTGTACAATTTGATAACCCTGATAAACAGTCATTAATTTTTAGAAAGTGCTTCTGTGAAGACTAAGATTCGAGAAATAAAAAAACACCAGTGATCATCAGCCCGCATAGAAACTAACCTTGTCCAATTCTTGAGATGCGATTATAACTTAGGTCAAGTACATGCAATCGGGTTAATTCTCTGAGGCCCTCAATGGTGCTGATCTTGTTTCTTGACAAATTTAGTGTGTGAAGACTCTTTGGGAGAAATCCAGGTGTGATATGAACTGCAAATCAATGAAGAAGAAACCAGTCAAAGGAGCTTGTATTGTTTCTAATTTGAAATCATATTGAAGGGATGGCTTTTATACCAACACCATATATATGAGCTGCAGATGAGGCTGAATTCAGAGATTGGACCACGCTATTGGCGTACAAAAAATCCTTTGAAGAATCGGCATCTTGATGTCAGGCCAACTGAGTCGTGCTTCTTGCAATTGATCTATCAGCATCTGGAGAAGGTGGCAGAACAATGGTTCCAATACTGTCAACAGAAAAAAAAAGATATATCAAAGACCCCTAAAGTACCTAAGCAAAGTCAAATGAAAATCGACACCCAGAATCCCTGTCATAGCTCTGATGTCGTCGTTACACTTGCAGCAACAATCCAATGACTGCCAGTGCATCTGTTAACCATAAGAAGTTTTTTTGAATCAAAATACTAAACAGGGTGGAACGCCAACCTTAGGGGGGAAACCTTGAAAAAACGATGGAGCAAATCATGTGACAAATTCCGGAGTTGAAGCCCAAACAAATGTTCACACCAATGCGGCAGTGTTCTCATGCATAGCCAAACCAGTTCCTATTGTCACGTCTGTTATATCTTTATCTCCTGCAAGTATCAACAATAACAGTTACGGATTGATACAATCCCGTTCCAATAATCCATAAGCGTCACGTTCCGTTTGTTTCAAGTGTGTCAAAAAAAATTTACAGTAGTGACTTGCCTGTTACTCACGGTAAAGGTTGAGGAGCCTAAGAGAGGGACCACCTGCTGAAAGAGGACAAAAATTCCCTAACATCCTCCGTACGAAGGCTCCACTACGCAGCAGAAAACGCAGCAGAGGAAAGAGAGGGGTCCTGTATAAAAAGCCGTTACTATTCACAAAACCCTAAGTTTTGGGGGGCGGCCATTGTTCAAAAAAAAGAGAAGAAAAAACCCTAAAGAAATGGAGACGGAGGCGAGTCTAAAGAACCTGGAGGCGGAGTTATTTGGAGAGAACCCTAGAGCTTCATCTGGACGCCGTTTGAACAACAACTGATTCCGAGGGAAAAGCAGGCGAGCGAGCATATCAGAGTGGAATCGGCTGACGAAAGAGCGAAAGATCCAAGCGTCACCAGTCCAACCGTCGTTGATCTCCTTGTAACCGGTTTCGTCGCCTGCGTTTGGTTGCACTGTTGTTGTTCACGTTTGGACTTCCCCAAGTTGGAAAGGTTAGTTTCTTTTCGTCTTTGATATTGGTTTGGGTTTTCGTTTAGGGAAGAAACGTTGGTTTATTTTATTGCTCACTGTTGATTCCTCTTCAAATACCATTCCCTGTATTTATTTTCCATTTTCAAACATTTAAAGCCTTTTGTTAAAGGTTCGGTTGCCGTACCGTTGATTTTTGTGGCTTTTCTTTACAGCAGCCTTTCATTAATGTTGCCAGCTAGTGCTAGCATTAGGCACCCTTCGTTGTCCGCACCCATAAATCCAGGCGGCTAGGGATGCCCTTCGGACTCCCTCGTTGGCTTCCACATGAACACATCTGTGAAGTAGATTTTTGTGACTCGAGTCCGTTTTGGCCCAAAGTCTTGTTTGGGCTTTTGGCTTTGATCCATTTCCTGCGGCCCATGTGAGAGCCCTTTTGTATTTCATTTGGCTGTGGCTTAACAGCTTGTGGCTCTTGGCCGGGTGGGTGTGAAGCCTGTTTGCTCCTTCCCTTGTTGCGGGTTCGATACCCGCGCGTGGCAAGTTGGTTTTAATTTATTTTTCATTTCTTTATTTGCTGGCTTATCACTAGGTCTTGGGTTCGACCCTAGCGTAACTCATTTACTATTTTTATTTTCTCCTTTTATACTTTATTCTCATTTTTCCGATATTGTTGAACATCAATTTTAATCTATGGACTCAATAATTCCCATGTTGTAGTTCCATGATTATTTTATTGATATATTGATAGTATTTCGCCGCGTTTCGATTAATCGCATATGACATTTTAATCATTGTCAACATGCGCAAACCGGCTTTGAGCACATTATTTAGGTTTTATGTGTCCCTCGATTTCCATCCGTGCAAACCCCGATTTATCTTTTTTTTTCGATTTAATTTTTTAAGTTTGTTGTAAATACAACTTGTTGTGTCGTTATTTTCTTCACACAGCTTACTCTTGGGCTTTCTTACAATGAGCCGGTTTCTTTGCACTTACACTCATACATTGTTTAATGCTTTATTATTTCATTCTTTGATTATTTGATTCGATTATATACTTGCTTAAATATCTTATTGTTGATTAACTGTTGCCTACTTGTATGGTGTATGAGGCATATATTTATATTATTTGATTACCATGTCAACCCCCATTCATAACAAATGTACCCCTCTCCCATGAGATGTATAATATTCTTTCATTCTTTATTCATCTGTTAATACAAGAAATAAAATGAACATTCGATAACCATTTCAAAACAAGATCAAAACCTCGATCCAACGTCGAGTAATCATTTTTCAAAACCTAACAGAACCAGCACGTATTCATCCACCCTTTTGTAAGTCGATTGCTTTATGCATCGCCATCAACCTTGTAAGTCGATTGCTTCATGCATCGCCATCTACCTTTATCCCTAACACTTCTCCTTGCTCCATTCGTCGATTCTTATTCCGATTAGATAGCACCCATTAGATAGAACCCTTTGCATGATAACATAGGTAGGATTCCCATATTCTTTTGTATGATAACATAGGTAGAATTCCCATATTCTTTGCATGCTAACATTAGGTAGATGTTCCCATTTGTAAATCCTAACACTTAAGTACACATTGCATGACAACTTTAGGGCAGAGCTTCCCCATTTCTTTTAGACCTTTCCGAGCGTCTCCGATCTTGTGGCATGTAGTCCGTTCTATTGCAAAGAGGTAACTGCCTAAGACTCGATTCAGCGAGCTGCGACACCTACTGCTAGGATGTGAACACATTGCCCACTCTCCTTTGACACAACTGGTGTCCTCCTTTTGTAAAGTCCATATTCAGATGGCAACCCCTAGTTAGGGGAACTACGTTGCCCTGATCCTCATACCAGATGAGGTACGTAGGCAGGAGATCGTGCGAGATCTCTCCGGGCACACCTTTCTTTTTTCTTTTTGTGTGTGCTTGACAGTTATAGGCTCGAGTTCCCGACTCCCTATTAACTTGTTTGGTTGTTGTGTGCTTGGAAGCTGATGTAAGTCCATCAAGTGGCATTCGGGTTCCAGTGTGGTTTTGTTGGGTTCGGATGCTGATGTAAGTCCAGTGATTGGCAGTCGGGCTCCACGTTTGCCCCTTTGTGTTTGTTGGGTTCGGATGCTGATGTAAGTCCAGTGATTGGCAGTCGGGCTCCACGTTTGCCCTTTTGTGTGTGTTTTGGTTCGGATGCTGATGTAAGTCCAGTGATTGGCAGTCGGGCTCCATGTTTGCCACCTTTTTGTGTGTAGGTGTCTTGTTTTGTTTGGCGCGCGTGAGCCGAACTACGACAACTCTGATTCTCATGTTCAGATGAGATACGTAGGCACAAGATGCGATGTCTTGCCGAGTTTGACTAACGACTAACAACTAATCTTTGTTTGCTTTCGCCCTCGTTGCGATCTTTTCTCTCGCCCTCGTTGCGATCGAGACTTTCCCTTTCTCTTGCCCTCGTTGCAATCGAGACCCTTCTTCCCGTAGTTAGCTGAACTACGTTTTTGCTCTGATTCTCATTCCCGATGAGATACGTAGGCATAAGACGCGATGTCTTAGCGAGCACACTTATCCTTAACCCTTAGGTACCCGAGCTACGAAGACTCTGATTCTCATTTCAGATGAGATACGTATGCAATGGATGCGATATCTGTGCGAGTCATTTTTCTCTTGACCCTTTTAGTAAATAGTACATTAGATATAACACACACCCTTTAGACAAGAACAACAAGAGTGGATCCCGTAGAGTACTACGGATGCGTAGGGGTGCTAATACCTTCCCTTCGCATAATCGACTCCCGAACCCAAGATTTGGTTGCGAGACCTTGTCTTTTCCTTTCCTTTCTCCAGGTTTACTTCGAGCGTTTCCTTTCCCTCCTTTGGGATAAATAACGCACGGTGGCGACTCTTCTGTCATTTCTTTCTCGCCGGTTGTTTTTTCGCACCCACCGTATTTTTCGGGTTGCGACAGTAGGTATGTAACAGGTGACCGACCAAAGACGTGAATTGGTGTGTGTTCCAAAACACTCATCACCCTGAAGAAAGCTAGAACAGCAGACTTGTTTATAGGATGGACAAAAAAAACGTGAATTGGTGTGTGTTCCAAAACACTCATCATCCGAAACACAAACTGGTTAAAGGATGGATATTCGATTCTACAAAGAATACAAATCTTGCTCAGCTGGGAAAATCAACAAAGGATTCCAACTAAAGAGCGCATGAGATATATTATTCATAGCCGTCAAAACGTGAATAATAACCTCGCATGGTAAGAAACACCAGAGATACCGGTTACTGGGTATATAATAGGTGATCTACCGAAAACGTGAATTGGATTTCACTTCCAAAACACTCATCATCCGAAAGGAGGGCTTGAAAAAGCAGATCGACTTACAGGATGGGCATTCGAATCCACAACGGGAAAATGAATCTTACTCAACTGGGGACACAAACCCGAAGAGTGCATGAGATACAATATCCATTACCGGCAGACCGTGGATAAGAAACTCGCATGGTAAGAAACACCAGAGATACCGGTTACTGGGTATATAATAGGTGATCTACCGAAAACGTGAATTGGATTTCACTTCCAAAACACTCATCATCCAAAACACAAACTGGTTAAAGGATGGATATTCGATTCTACAAAGAATACGAATCTTGCTCAGCTGGGAAAATCAACAAAGGATTCCAACTAAAGAGCGCATGAGATATATTATTCATTACCGGCAGATCGTGAATAATATACTCGAAAGGAAAAGACACCAGAGATACCGGAGTATATAATAGGTGACTATCCAAAACAGAGAGACAATCGATACCAAGCATCCGGGTAAACGAAAGACAACTCAAAGGGATAAATTGCAAGCATCCGGCAATTATCCGACAACAAAGAAGTATTCGATTCCACAAAGGGAAATAACGAATCTTACTCGACTGGGGAAACGCAAAAGGCTTCGACTGAAGAGTGAACGAGATATATTATTCATTACCGGCAGACCGTGAATAATACACTCGCATGGAAGACTATCCACAACCGGTTACCGGGTTAATAAAGGATAAATCAACCGAAAAGAAAGGCATCGGGATACCAAACTAGGTATATAATGATGACCAATCAAAAGGAGCAACAGACATTACCAACAAAAGGGTAAATGAAAGACAATCTGCTGAGGATGCATTGATGGAAATCAATGATCCGGGGAACACAATCACTGACAAAAGGTGAAAGGACCCGCTGGGGATAAAATTGCTAGCATACGGCAATTATCCACAAAAGACTTGCTAGGGATATAAGTGCTTATCTGAGCAACTTATCCAAGCAAAGGAAAATCAACATCAAGAACTAGATGAAGATAACCACAAGGGAGAAATTGTCATCGGTTGGGATGAACAACAAAATTAACTCTGCAAGTGGAGAGAACGGGGTTTACAACTACCGGTTTGCAGAAAAACCGCAAAGATAGGACTTACGACTGCTGGTTTGTAGGCAAAGGGCCAAAAGGGTGGAGGTGACCACAAAATTAGGGTTTACATCTACCGAATACGGGGTAGAAGACCAACAACTCCACGTGGGGATAGAACAAATCACAAATCCGCACGGGAAACCAAAATAGGGTTTATAACAAACCACACACTGCTGAAGAGTAGGAAAATAGGATTTACAACTACCGGGTAGTAGGTAGAAAACCAACAAATCTGGCTGGGGAATAAAAGGTGTATAACCACAAGTTCTGCCAAGAAAGCCAGGAAAAATAGGACTTATAACTACCGGTATGAGGGTAGAGGCCCAAAAACTACTCCACTGGGGAACAACCCACTGGGAAGCACAAGACATTTGACAAATAGCCAATTCGGGAATAATCCGAAAAGACGGACTGAATCAAGACACGTCCTAATGAGGATGTAACTCAAATAGGAAAATCCATCCCAATATATGTGTTGGGAGGAAACGGAAGAAACCGTCATCCACGAGGATATATCTCAGTGGGGAACTGCAGAAGGAAAGACAAACATTTTCTGCTTATGGGGTTGACTCTATATGGAGAGATTTATAACACCCGACATCTGCTTGGGGAGATCTATAAAGAGATCTATATCACCATAGCAGGAGACACGACAAACAAAGGATACATGGCAAGAAATGCAACATGAATATCTGAATGTTTATGAATATGCATGAATATGCGTGATTTATGTTTGATGAATGCTGACAAAACAGACAATTCTAACACAACCAGGTTCAGGAACCAAACGTCCGGTATTATACTTCCAGGGGAAAAACCAGCTGGAGAGCCAATCTGCGGAGATCTACATGCTGTAAAGCAAAGATCTGCGGGTACTGCTGGAGAAGCAGAGGATCAGAGATATCAGGAAACGACCCAATCAGGGTACAGAAAGTCACAACGGGCAAAGCAGCCACCAAGACGAATCTGTAGGGGAACAAGAGAAGTCCCAAAGTATCTGCCGGGAATCTCAGTGTCAACTGAGAAACAAAAGACGCATTGTACAAGCACAAACTGCTGTAGAAGCAACTCCACATAACTCCACTGGGGAATAACCCACTGAGGGAGAATGATATCATCCAAATAGAATCTAACTGCATAAGCAACTCTACTGGGAAAACTGTCGGCTACTCTCTTGGGGAACAAACCACTGAGGGAGGACAGATCAAACAAGTAGATTCTGCAACGAACCACTCCACTTGGGGAGTATATACATAGCAACCTGATCATAACAAGTAGATTCTGCAATACAAGCCACTCTACTGGGGATCACAGACAGTCAGGAAATCAATCCGTTCACTGGATGCTAGAGCCATCATCTGACCATACTGGGGATTGAAGGAGTAAGCAACGGGCTAAACTGCCACAACAACCGCTCTGCAGACTAAGCTGAGGAAAAGATGGTTGAAATACTGGGATGTCAAACCAATCAACCACTGAGTAGGAAAATAAATCCTGCTCTGCTGAAGAGAATAAACTCTGATGGAGAGATAGCAACAATTTCGCAGACGACCTCGCCGGGGAAAAGGTAAAGTACCGGGTATCAAACCGCTGACTTACCGAGTCTTCAAAAAGAAAGCGATTGTGCTGAGGAAACAGACAATTCTGCTGGCAACGGCACTGGGAAGAGTGATAACAAACTCTGCTCGTGATTCCGATGGGGATATCAATAACAGCTCTACTCATGACTGCGCTGAGGAGACAAATAAAGTCTGGGGCATACGACCCACTGGAGAAAGTGACGGGGCACCAGGATGACAAATCATCAACCGCCGAAACTTCTACAAGAAAACACCCATGCTGGGGAAGATTGCTGCTGGAGAAAACGAAGTCTTCAACAACATTCTGCTTGCGCCTATACTGGGGAACGACCCCAACAACAACTTTGCTTGAGGAACAACCCCAACAAAGATCTGAAGAAAGAAGATACCACCAAACCAGGAATATGAACGAATGTCTTACCTGTTGGAGATCATGCCACCCTCGGGAGAGCACTGAGATATTCTTGAGTATCCTTTCAATCTTGTGAATGTTCACTTTGTTTAAAACAACAAATTTGAAAAATTTGATTTGTTTAAAACAATGACATTTTATCAATTTAAACATGCAAAACATTTGTTGAATTGAAACAAATAAGAGTGCAAATAATTGGATAAAAAGCTCAAATTGATTTGATGGAATGGTAGCCTGCAAATGGCAAGACTCCATAGATCTGTACAAATTTGAAATCAGTGATATATATTGGAAGAGGGCTACATTGAACATAATGATCCTTTCTCTACCAATTTGAATCTCGATGTATCCGAAGCTTCAGTCGACGACGAATCGAGAATCCTCTGACGAAATGACAGCTGATGGAACAGAAAGTCTTGTCAGGATGCAGTTACTTGCCAGATCCCTAATTTTTGCCTAGATTGCCCCAGGGTGAGGTACTCAATCTAGCGGGATGCAAATATTCTCTTTTTTTCAAGTCTCTAATTTTTGCCTGAATTACCCTTGCGGGTTCTCCACCGAGACGCTCATTTTTGCCTAAGCCGCCCTCTCGGGTTTTCAACTTAGCGAGCAATTCTGTTTTTTTCATTTGCATATACTTTTTTTTCTAGGCAAAGTATCTCTTAACTGCATCTGAATTCACAGGACGAGTGAAATCCTCCCCATCCATTGTTGTAAGCATCAAAGCACCGCCTGAAAAGGCTCTCTTAACAACATATGGACCCTCGTAGTTTGGAGTCCACTTGCCCCTGGAATCGGGCGCGAAAGACAAAACTTTCTTGAGCACGAGGTCACCTTCTCGGAACACACGAGGCTTGACCTTCTTGTCGAATGCTTGCTTCATTCTCTGCTGATATAACTGACCATGGCACATGGCAGTCAATCTCTTCAATCAAATTCAATTGGTCATAACGACTCTGAATCCATTCAGCATTAGTCAACTAGGGACTTGAGGGTATAATTTTTCTTTTTTCTTTTGGAAAAATTTTGAAAAAATTTTCCTGATTTTTGATTTTTTTTTATTTTTTCACCCTCTTCGCTTTTTTGATTTTTTTTTTTTTGATTTTTTTTTTTTTTGATTTTTTTGATTTTTGATTTTTTTTTTGTTTTGATTGATTGCATTTGCAATGCCCCAGTTTGACTGTTTTGCTGATTCTCATGATACAGCTGAATGAGCTTCTTTGTGTGCTCAAGGAGACGGGTAATCTCATCAGGAATCCCCTTCAACATCATATTCCTCCGCCTCAGATACAAGGACTTCAAGATTGGGAGATGGCGTTGGATCATTATGTTCAATGGGTTTAGAAATCCCTGCATAATGATTCTGGATAATGAAAAGCTTTTGAATTTTAAACAAGCAAATCATTTATGCAGATGAAAAAGCTGTTTTCTTGTTTTTCAAGGTTTTTTGTGATCACTGATTTCATGCGAAAAGCAAAAAGTGAAAACAAAGGAAAAACAAATGTTTAACAATGCATTAATTGAATGAAAACATCATTGTATTAAGTGCTGCCAACAATGTCATCACTTCTCCTTTTGGCATGGGAGAAGGGTTTTCAAACAAAGTGAACAAATCACGCTGACTTATGAATGACCGTAGGAACATCCACAGCGACCCAATTGTGGCAGACACCACCAGGAATGATGAAATTGTTCAGATCTTCTGCGTCTCCTTCCAAGATAGCAGCAGCTTCCTCTTCAGGTTGATCAGCATGGACGAATCCTCCACTTGTGAACAAACCTTGCTCATTACATGCCCCAGAACAGTAGCCAATGCTAGCCCGGGATCGGTTGACCAGGAATAAATCCATCAACAGCACATAGTCTGGCAAAATCCTCCTTGAGTTCACAACTCTCTTGCTCGGGATGATCCATCAATCTGGCAGAGATCGGCTCTGGTATAATACCGGCAAAGTGCGTCTTCAAAATAAATGAAGATCGCAGGGTCAGGCCACAGGACGGGAGACCGGAACAAAACACCCGCTTATGCAAATGATGCATGAAGTGTTTATGCACATGCTTGTTTTTATATCAAAGGAACCCGAGGGTTTTATTTGCAAACTTTGAACTATTTAAGCATTTTGATCATACATGAGAATATTTCATCAGATATTTCAGGTGAAAAAATTTTCCCGGTTTTTTCATGTTTTAAATTTTTTTGCAAATAAACTCCTTTGAGTTCCTTGAAATTTTTCTTTTTTCTGATGATATGGATGTAGATGAATGCATGAATGCATGAATGCAACAATCACACTCAAGGATCAAGCAAGGCACACCAAACAAAGGTCGTGGGAAAGCTCATTGTATCCCTAATATCAATCATCCATTTTGGTGGATTTAGGTTTTCACCTTATCGACACCCAAGTTCCATTGATATTAACCGTACATGAACCGGCTCGAACATCCTTAATAACAACCAGCCGCTTTGGTGGATTTTAGGTTTTACACATGATCCGGGATCCATTGATATTAACAATGTTTGAACGACTCAACCACGAATCACGGGTTTGTTGAGAGTCACGAGCATGGAGTCTCGGTTAAGAACCACCCAAAGGGAGTGTACTAGGGTTTAAACCTGCCAGGCATGTTCTATCAGAGGTTCCCATAATCATCGTTCCATCTTTCGAATATTATCGGAGGAACGAATACTCGTATTCCAAGAATATTCTCAAGAGAAACTCTTATGAGTGTAGTATCGCGTAACAATCGTATCAGAACTGACATCTGAACGATCTCCGCACTACGTTCCTAAAAAATAGGCCAAGATGGGTTTGGTAAACTAAGGTCCTTGGCTTCTGCGGCACATGATTGAAAGAATAATGCCTAACCACAAATAACTTGTGTGACATTATTAATCCAACATGACCTACACCAAGTGAATGGACTCGCAAGTCAACTGGCTAAGGAATACTCCACACCAGTCAACAAGACTATGCCATTCTCCTATCCTAGAGAGCACTCGAGTTCGGGTATAGAACTCATCTCACAGATCACCAAAGCAAACAGCAATTGTATATCAAGCAATTCAAACATTACAATCAATACAGTGATCCCAAATTGTACAAAAATATGTCAAATAACAGATAATAATATAGCACAACAAGGGTAAAAAGTAGGCAATACCACCAAGGATAATTCTATCCCCAGCAGAGTCGCCACTTTTCTGTAGCGGTGTATTCGTCGCTATATGATTTATCGATTAAATCATAAGCAAGAGATACAATGATTTTCGAGTCGCCACCGCACTTTTATTTATCCAAAGGACTGGCTAAAAAGCGAACAAAAGCCTAAGAAGTTTTACACGTAGAAAACCAATAAAAAGATCAGAGAGTCTGGGTAAGGGGTAAATTACGCAATGGGAAGGTGTTAGGCACCCACTACGTCCTAGGTACTCCTAGGGAGCCCTTTTCACACTTGTTGTATAAAATTGTTATTTGTTATGACATAAGTATTGTGCAAACATGATTGGGATGATGAGAAAAGAATATACATTTTTTATTGGGTTTGAACGGATGAACCCGCTGCCTACGTACCTTCCATCAAAGGTAAGGATCAAAACGCCGTAGTTCGGCTAAAAGATTTCCAAAAGTTGGTGGATTCAATTTTAAACACAAGCACTGAGGCTTTTCATTATCAATGGGAGAACACTCGACCAAGACCAACATCCACCATGCGAGGATAGCTTCGACGTACTAGAGGGGTTAGCCCTGTTTTCAGTACGGAAGTCTTACTGTCGACTCACTAAGGATAGGCAAGATTTACATCAACCACAATGATAATTGAAACCTATGGCTAATGCATGAAAAGATTAACAATGGACAAAGCCAAAACAAGTGAATGAGTGAAGTTAATTGATTGTGATTATGAAAGTGAAGTCAAAGTATGATTAAGATTAATTCAAAAGAAGTATTATGAAATGGAGTTTGAAAAAAGTCAAGGACTTGGGGTCCAGGTTTTTAGTTTGAAAACATGAAAATGTTTGCACAATATCTATGTCAAGTTTGAAAGTAAAGTGTGAAAGGGTTTAGGACATAATGAGGATGAATGGATGGGGATGGATTGTAAAACTTCTTAGAAGGTTCACTTCTTGAAATCATATAGAAGATGATTCAAGTGTGTCCTTTGGAATGGCAATGAATAATAACAAACAAACAAGAAAGTCAACAAAAGCGGATATCGGATGCCAATCACTGGGCTTATACCAATCTCCTAAAACAGAGCGGGATATCAGAGGCCACTCAATGGTCTTACACTAATCTCCTCAAACAAAGAAATAAAAGGTGGATACCGGATACCAATAGATGGATTTACACCAGTCTCCTAAAACAGAAATGGATATCAGATGCCACTCAATGGACTTACACTAATCTCCTAAAACAAAATGAAACTTGGATACCGGATGCCAATCTGTCTGGACTTATACCAATATCCAACATGTGATCATAGGAAAGCAAATGCCAACTTGCAGGGACTTACAGTTGCATCCTCACATAAACAAAGAAAAACAAAATATGGATGTCAGATGCCAATCTGTCTGGGCTTACTCTAACCTCCACAGTATGGTCCTAGGAATACAAATGCCAACTTGCAGGGACTTACAGTTGTATCCTCACATACAAACAAACAAAGCAACATGTGATCATAGGAAAGCAAATGCCAACTTACAGGGACTTACAATTGCATCCTCACATACAAAGAAACAAGCATCAAACAAAGAGATGAGTGGCCAATGAAATGGTCTTACAACTCACTTCCATATCATAGGAGCAATAGCCAATGAATGGTCTTACAATTGTCCTCAATGGGCAAACAACAATGATAATGTCACACAGACAAATGAGATGATCATGCACTAATGGGCAATAAATGATAATGAGTGCACAAAGCATGCAAGCAAACATGTGTATATGAAGCAATCAAGCAATCAATGAGAATCAAACAGCACACTCTATAACCATACAAGGAGGCTCATACAAGAGGTTAGGCATTGAAGCCAACTGGAATAGGGTCACAGGTGCTCTTAACCTTGCCATTGAGGGGCTAAGGTGAAGCAGATGAAAGGATATGAGGGGTGTGCCTCATTGCTCTTATCCCTGATCAGGGAGAGCATTTAAATATCAGAAGGTGTGGGAGTTCAGAAAGTAGGAACTCTCTCCGCATATTATTGACTCGATTGATCTTGGGTTTTGATCTCAATGCTACAACCATGTAATGGGAGCAAGGAGAAGACTCACAGAATAGTAGGGGATAGGTTGCTTATCCCTTTGATCTACCAATTGCCTTATTTGAAGGACTTTTCCTGCTTGGGACAAAATTAAACACACACAAGCATTGCCTCTTAAGGAGGACTTCAGACAGTTTGCCCGGCCAAATAACAGGCCGGGTCTCCAGACTACATGAAGAAAGAGGGATTATACCTCAAAAGCAAATTGCTAAATAGCAAAGCAAAGCAAGTTCAAAGAACTTAAGCAACTAATGGTACCTAAAATGGTCAAACAAATCAGTACACAGTTCAACAGTTTAAAGCAAAAGTGAGAATAGAATTAGCAGTCAACATGATCAGATGAGTGTGCAAAGCACAAGACTCAAGTCATTTGAGTCAAGCCACCTACAAAACAAAGGTTAGCTCATGATAAACAATCAAGCTTAATCAACTTGCAAAAAAGTTTCTTTGAAGCATTTGTAGCTCAACCTGAAACAATGAACTCAAACATAAGCCAGGAGACCCCTAGGACAAGCCTAGGGTCAAAAACAAATGAGAAAGTCAAAACAGCAAATGAAAGTCAACCAAAATCAAGTTCAAACATTTAAGAAGCAAGCACAATTGGTCCCACATTCATATCATTCATCATCATGATTTCATAAGCAAAGAAAGGCAAAGCATGGCAAATTGGTGCACATAGAAGTCAACAGAAATACTTGGCTCAAAAGTCAACTCAAACATTTTCAAAAATCACCAAATAATTCATGATCAATCCTAACACCTAGTATGGTAAGCATGTAAAATTTCATCACAATTGGCCAAGTGGAAGGCAGTCAATGAAAATCATGAAGTCAAAGCAAATTTGAATATGCTCAATGAAGTCAACAGCAAGACTTAGCTCAAAACCAAACATAGTCAATTCCAAAAATTATCAAATAATTCAGGGTCAATCACAATCCATAACATAGCATGCATATAAAATTTCAGCTCAATTGGATCATGGGAAGATGGTCAATTAAAATCAGGAAGTCAAAACAATTTCAAGTATGCACAAAGAAGTCAAACCAACATGTATCAACTTCAAAAAATCATAACTAAATGAAAACAGATGAGAAATGAATGGGATCAACACCAATGCAAAGCTTAAGGTGTCTAGTATGCACATGTAAAATTTCATGATCATCCAATAAGGTATGAGAATTTCACAAATGAAATGGCAAGATGTGTCACACAAAGTCAACATTTGACTAGGCAGGGAAGAAAAATTTCAAACAAATAGGAAATGGCATAATTAATTCCAGGAAAACTCACAAGTCAACTAGACATATAAGAGAAGGATCATGAAAAATTTCACATTAATTGAAGGCCAGGAAGCATGTAAACAAAAATCATGAAATTGCATATCATTGGTGTGACACACATTGTCACACCCTACTTCAAAAATTCATATCTCAACAACCACATATGATAAATTCAAGAACTCTACATCAAAACAAACATGAATGAGTGTAGATTAACCACAAAAAATTTCAGGGTCATTGGATACAACCTCATCATTTCACAATGGTTTTGGCAAAAGGTGTAAAATATGTATACATGTCAAGAAACCTAATACCATTTAAAATCCAGCCAACCAAAAATTCAGCAAAAATCATGATAAAATAATAGACATTCATGTGAAAATGATGGAAAAAATTTCATGATTTTTGGAGTTGAAATGAATGAGAAATGATTTTTAGAAGATGTTGTATCAATTGAGACAAAAGGAGCAAAATAACATGGAATGGTAAGTCAACATGGTTGACCGGTGGCACTCTTGTAATTACCTCCCTCATTAATCTAAACGCTGCGCTTCAGCCAAAGAAACCAAATAATCTGATTGGTCAGTAAGGAATGGAACAGTACTCATGCAGGGCAAACAAACAAACAGCCAATCGTGTTCATGTTTTCTGGGTTCAAATGCAATTAGGGTTTGGCCATGAACAATGCAACTTCATCATCATAAAACGAAATTCAAGCAGCAATACACAAACAACATGGCAGTGATACTCATGCAACAACAGATAGCAACAAACCAAACATAATTTCATGCGAATTTTCTGGGCAGGTTTAAGGGTTTAAGCTACAGTGTTTAGGGTTTTTGAAAGCAACAGTATTCATCATCATCAACAGCAAGCTCGATTCCAGATCTTTTCCAGAAACACAAATGGAACATATACTCATGGTCAGCAAGCAACATAGAACAAGAAAGTAACATTCATTTTCACTAAATCATTGCAAACAAAACAAATCGAGCAAAGGTATGTTTGGTCACAAAATTTGAAATCCAGATTTATCAGGCATAACACAACCATTTTAAGTGAGACAAGTTGCAATGGAATCAGCATCAACAGACCTATCCTAAGCATCTCATAGTTTTGGAAATAGAGGAGCTCGAAAACTTACTTGGATTTGAAGAAAAGTGTGAAGCAGTGGTTGTTTTGGAGATGCAAGCTCAAACAGATCCTCCTTATGGTGTGGAATGATGGATACTTGAGGTAGGTTAGCTCAGCAAGGCTGGAAATCTTTCAAATCTCGATTTGCCATTGTCGTGACTTCTTGTAGCAGCAGCATGAAATGATTGTTACAGCAAGGAAACAGGGCTCCAAAACAGCTCAAGATTGTTGGTAGATGATGAAAATGCAAAGGGTTCCTCGTGTGCTTTGGAGATTTTGGCCAGAAAATGCAATATGTGAAAAATGCAATTTTAGAGAGAATGAGAGTTTTTGATCTGTTAGGGGCTGCAGCTAGGTTTAGAATGACAGAAAATATCTTTAAATACTTCTGTTTATTGTTGGTTAATGATGTGCTAAACTTGTTTAACTCAAATGGAACCATTTGCACATTTTGCTAATTTGAACCAATGCACATGGAGGGTGTGAGGTCTGGCCGAGTTTGGGCCTTGAGCAAGTTTCAAATATCCTTCCAAACAATTCCCAAATGGCCAAATGTGTTAAAAATTGCTAAATTAAAAAGTCAACTTTTTGCACCACTTGAAATTCAAATAAGACAAGTCCAAAAATGGCATTTTGCATGGTGAGGTTTTGGTGAATGATGAATGCATTTTTGGAAAGAGGGGAACAAATGGAGCTTGTAGGAAAAAACCCCACTAAAATTGGCCTTGTGGTTCATGAGATATGGCCTTTTGAAGTTCAAGAAATTGTGAAAATGAATTGATCATATCTTGCCAACCATACATGGGATTTGAGAGTTCTTGGACTTTTTGGAAATGGGAGAACAAGATCTTCAACTTTCATGTTGGGCAAAAATTCATTTGGAGCTTGTATCATGATGCAAGTTTAAGATCAAGAAGTTTCCATTTTTGGCAAATTTGAATTACAGGTCAACTTTCTATTTCTGGAAATTTTCTGTTTGACTTTATTTTCTTCACTGTGGATGCTTGACATGATATTTGAAGCTTATATAGGCATGAATGAGCTCCTTCAAATCAATTCCATCCATCAAATCATTGATTAAATCCACAGTTGACCAAGTTTGACTTTCTAGGGTTTTGCCTGACTGAACCACTTCTGATGAATTCCAAACCCTAATTCCTTGAGAACTTGATTCCAAATGATGTCCCAAGTTATATGAACTCTTGATTGTTGATCATGGTGCCCAGATTCTGCAAGAATGGCCACCAGGCACTGCAATGACTGATTTTGACTGATTTTGACCTAATTGACTGATGATTGCTTCAACTGCAAGCAACAAGGTTAGACTGACAATATTTTTGTACTTTTTGGTTAATAAACATATGAAAGGAAAAGATATACAAATGCAAGGCATGCTTGGTGATCAAGAATTAACCCACAAGGCAATCTACCCACTAGGTGGGAAGCTAAGGCATGCAATGATCCTTGAGGCTATGATATGATGTGATATGGGCCATGAGGGATCTTAGGGCCCAAAATTGGGGTCTTACAGTATTCATGAACATGTTGTCCATTTCCTTTTCCAACATAGGAGGCTGAACACGGGAAGCTGTATCCCTCCAGCGTTGAGCGTATTCCCTGAAGCACTCATTGCTTTTAAGAGACAATTTCTGAAGTTGAGTTCTGTCCGGAGCCATGTCTGCATTATACTGATACTGCTTCACGAAAGCCTCTGCCAAATCCCTCCAGCAACGGATGTGGGCTCTGTCCAGCCTCATATACCATTCCAAGGATGCCCCAGCTAGGCTATCCTGGAAGAAGTACATAAGTAGCTTCTCGTTATCAGAGTATGCAACCATTTTACGGAAATAGGCTTGCACGTGAGTTTTGGGGCAAGAGCTGCCATTGTATTTGTCAAATATCGGGACCTTGAATTTCGGTGGCACCCTCACACCTAGGACCAGCCCCAAGTGAGCAACATCTACTCCCAGAGGATTCTGTCCTTCCACTGCCTTCAACCTTTCTTCCAATCTTCTAAACATGGGGTCCATGCCAAAGTCTTCCTGAAGCAAGGGGAACTGATCATCCTGACCATCCTGAATGGGTTGTTGACCGGAGGTGACATGTAGGAACGGGATAGGCCCCGGTCCATTGGGTCCATTAGCCTCTCCAGCTGGAGGATCAGCCAACGTCTCTGGTTGAGTAATAGGGGGATCCCTCTGTACCAACAATCTAAGCTCCTGCTGTCCTTGAGCCACCCCTTGAACCAAATCCATGAATTGATTCATGCAAATCTTCATCTCGGCGAGCTCTGCCTGTAGGCTTTCCATTACTCTCTGTTGATTCCTGCGGGTACCGTATCGGTGAATGCCTGAGTCAGCTATCCTACTGATGGAACACCAAACAAACTGAGAACATTGTGGCGGTACCTGTTATGCAAGACATGCGGATGACTATGAAAATGCAATGACATGTTTATCAATTCCAAAAGTATTCTACCCCCTTGATTCCAGTCTCACATTTGATAATCAGTGTAAAAAAAAGACTAAGCCGTTGATGAGAACCAAGAAAATTCCGACTAGAATCAAGTAGAAGATATAAACCCCACAGAAATGGATAAACATGTGTTAAATGATATGAATGCAAATGATATGATGCAACGATGTGAATGCAATGCAGTGGCATGTCAATCAGGATTGCTGTATCTGCTTGAACATCTGTCAGGTTGCACTGTCTGGAGAGAAATTAAGAGTACACCAAACAAAGGTTATGGGATGGATCATGTTATCCTTAATATCAACCACCCATTTTGGCGGATTATGGTTTACACCTTATCAATACCCGAGTTTCATTGATATTAAGGATACCTGATCGGATCAACCATGAATCAAGGGTTTGTCGCAAGTCACGAGCATGGAGTTTAGGTTAAGAACCACCCAAAAGGAGTGTACTAAGGTTTAAACCTGCCAAACATGTTCTACAAAAGGTTCCCATAGTCATAATCCCATCTTTCGGATATTATCAGAGGAACGACTACTCGTATTCCAACAATATTCTCAAGAGAGACTCTTATGAGTGTAGTATCGCGTAACAATCGTATCAAATCTTACACTTGAACGACTTTCGCACTACGTCCTACGAATAGGCCAAGATGGGTTAGGTAAACTAAGGTCCTTGGCTTCTTAGGTCTATATTGGAACAAGTAATGTCTAACCACAACTTACTTATGTGACATTATTGATCTCAACATGACCTCCACCAAGTGAATGGGCTTGCAAGTCAACTCGCTAAGGAATACTCCACACAAGTCGACAAGACTATGCCATTCTCCTATCCTAAGTGCACTCGAGTTCGGGTATAGAACTCATCTCACAAAGATCACCAAGCAGCCATAGCCAGCCAACAGATACAACAATGATATGTACACAATGCAATAAGGTAAAGCAGGTAAATAAATAACTGTACAAAAGCATGAACACCCAATAAACAAACAAACTACAAAAGCTAGGAGGGACTCGCTTAGGGAAGATGGACCAGCAAGAGGTCAACTTCTTAGACTCCCTAGCAGAGTCGCCAGCTGTCGCAACCTGAAAAATACAGTGTGCGAAAAAACAACCGGCGAAAGAGAATGACAGAAGAGTCGCCACCGTGCGTTATTCATCCCAAAGGAGGGAAAGGAAACGCTCGAAGTAAACCTGAAAAAGGGAAAGGACAAGACGGGGTCTCGCAACCAAATCTTGGGTTCGGGAGTCGGTTATGCGAAGGGAAGGTATTAGCACCCCTACGCATCCATAGTACTCTACGGGATCCACTTTTGTGGTTTTTGTCTAAAGGGTGTGGGTTTATCTTGTGCTGTTTGCCAAAAAAAAACAAAAAAAGGGTTAAATGAAAATGACTCGCGCGGATGTTGCATCCACTGCATACGTATCTCATCTGAATATGAGAATCAGAGTCTTCGTAGCTCGGCTGACCTATGGGTTGGGGGGATGTGTGCTCGCTAAGACATCGCGTCTTATGCCTACGTATCTCATCTGGAATGAGAATCAGAGCAAGCCGTAGTTCGGCTAACTACGGGGTTATGGATTGGGTTTTGGACGAACGACGTCACTACGCAATCTACCGGATGCTCGACCTTTGGAGACTTACTCGCCTGTAGTAGAAGGAGTAAACATGTTGCTTTGGGTTTTAGGGTTTGGGATGCTCGAGGGCAAATAGGCAGTCCTTGACGAAGGAACCGCGCTACATGTGGGGATATGAATACAAAACACAAAACATGTATCTCAAAGTAAAATGCCACCAAGGGGCTCAAACATTGCCTCCTATCGAGGTCTTCCAGCTAAGAAAGCGATAAAGTATGAGAAAGGGAAAAAATTACCACACGGATAAAGATCCGAAGCTATAGCAGTTAAAGGGGCAAGAAACCCTGAAATGTCTCCAGCTGGACCGTCAAAGGAAATCAGTCAACACGAATAATCAGAATAAAACTCCAGGGGGTATCCCACAAATAAAGTGGGAAACCACGCGAGTGTCTTTGCGAAAGCCATGTGAGCCCTCACAAAACTCGACAAAGGGTTAGAGCAGCAGGATGAAATCAAGAGAAAACAATGTCATGGAAACACAAGACAGGTTAGAATAAACAAAATAGGGTAACCCAGAGTTGCCCCTAAATCAAAATGTAACCACATGAATAATTCCATCAAAATTCACAAAAGGCTCACAAAAAAGGTATCAAATTCACCCATAATACCTCATACATTTAGAGCATTCAAATAAAAGGCATAAAGATGATGGATATAGGGCAAACCTGATTGGAGAGCTTGATTGAAATTGAGTTGCACCCGTGAGGTTTATAAGTTGAGTTCCCTTCAGGGTTTGGAGGCTGCTCTGAACTCTGTTAGTTCTTCTCTCACTATCTTTTTCCTCGGGGTTTTGTTCCAAGGAAACCTCAGAGTATTTTGCTTCTCTCCCTTTTTCTCAAGTGAATCTCCCAGTGTAACTCCAAGTGTCACTCCTCTACTGAAACTTCAGTATTTATAGACTGATTTTCGTGGGTAGTGGGCTCAAATGAGGGAGACCCAAGTCCAAAATAATTTGTTATATTTTATTTATTTATTTTATTTATTTATTTAATTAATTAATTAATTAATTAAATTTTTTTTGTTTTTTGTTTTTTTTTTGTTTTTTTTTCATTTTTTTTTCATTTTTTTTTTTCGTTTTTTTTCGTTTTTTATTTTTATTTTTTTTTTATTATTTTTTTTTAAGGAAAAATGAAGGGTAAATTTTGGGGTATTACACAACGGATGTGGGCTCTGTCCAGCCTCATATACCATTCCAAGGATGCCCCAGCCAGGCTGTCCTGGAAGAAGTACATAAGTAGCTTCTCGTCATCAGAGTATGCAACCATTTTACGGAAATAGGCTTGCACATGGGTTTTGGGGCAAGAGCTGCCATTGTATTTGTCAAATATCGGGACCTTGAATTTCGGTGGCACTCTCACACCTGGGACCAGCCCCAAGTCAGCAACATCTACTCCCAGAGGATTCTGTCCTTCCACTGCTTTCAACCTCTCTTCCAATCTTCTAAACATGGGGTCCATGCCAAAGTCTTCCTAAAGCAAGGGGAACTGATCATCCTAACCATCCTGAATGGGTTGTTGATCTAGGTTGACATGCGGGATCGGGATAGGCCCCGGTCAATTGGGACCATTAGCCTCTCCAGCTGGAGGATCAGCCAACGTCTCCGGTTGAGTAATAGGGGGATCCCTCTGCACCAACAATCTAAGCTACTGCTGTCCTTGAGCCACCCCTTGAACCAAATCCATGAATTGATTCATGTGAATCTTCATCTCGGCGAGCTCAACTTGTAGGCTCTCCATTGCTCTCTGTTGATTCCTTCGGGTACCGTATCGGTGAATGCCTGAGTCAGCTATCCTGCTAGTGGGACACCAAACAGTATGAGAACACTGCAGCGGTACCTGTTATGCAAGATATGACAATGAATATGTAAATGCAATGCCATGTTTATCAAATTCGAAAGGTATTCTACCCCCTTGATTCCAGTCTCACATCAGGCGAATAGTGCAAGAAGACTGAGTCATGGATAAACTTCTGAGATCAAGATGCAACAAAGGGAAACCAACATACAAAATGAGTCCCAGAAAAGGGGCCTTAGCCAAAAGTACATCAAAAGAGGATCCCCACAACAAGCCTGTGGATTATCACTACACAGCAACAAAACAAAAAGTAAAGGGAGGAACATAAACCAGGAATCAGCCTCTTGTATACAACCCATAAGGACTGCTCCTCACTTCATCCAGTAATGCCACCATGTCGGGATGATCTGGAGATTCTGTCAAATGCTGGATAAGCAGATTCCTCTTGTGAATGATCCCATCCAGTTCGTTGATGTGATCTCTGTAGTAACTCCCATCATCTTCTCTGAATACCTCTTCAAGTCTGGATTTCTTCAAACCTGCCAACACCTTGAGTTCTTCAATTTGTCCTCGAGCCTCATTGAGTTGATCTGTGATGTAGCCATTAGTAGAACGGGCGCACAGAAGCTCATTATTCTTCCCCTTCAGCAAAGTCGTCAATTTCTCTATCTGACCAGTCAGTTCGGCTACTGTCTCCTCCTCCTTTGCCTTCCGAGAAGTTGAAAATGCATCCCATTGCTCCTGCCACCCAGCTAAATTACCATGAGCATCCACTAACTGCTGCTTGACTCGCCTCAACTCAGAACTGGATGATCTCAAGGCTTCGTTTGTCTTCTTGAAGAAGTCCGCCTCCACAGCAAATTTCCTCTCTACTTCCTTTTGCACTCTGACGGCTTCCCCCTTCTGATATTCGGCCTCCTGGAATTGATGCATACAGTCTTGCAACTGTAAGACCCCAATTTTGGGCCCTAAGATCCCTCATGGCCCATATCATATCATGGCCTCAAGGATCATTGCATGCCCTAGTTTCCCTCCTAGTGGGTAGTTTGCCTTGTGAGTATGGTTTTTGATCACCAAGCATGTTTTGCATTTGTATATCTTTGCTTTTCATATGTTTACTAACCAAAAAGTACAAAAATATTGTCATTCTAACCTTGTTGCTTGCAGATGAAGCAATTAGGTCAAAAACAGTCAAAGTCAGTCATTGCAGTGGATGGTGGCCATTCTTGCAGAATTTGGGCACCATGATCAACAATCAAGAGTTCATATGACTTATGACATCATTTGGAATCAAGATATCAAGGAATTAGGGTTTGGAATTCATCAGAAGTGGTTCAATCATGCAAAACCCTAGAAAAGTCAACTGAAGTCAAACTTGGTCAACTGTGGATTTAATCAGTGATTTGATGGATGGAATTGATTTGAAGGAGTTCATTCATGCTTATATAAGCCTCATATATCATGTCCAACCTCATCATGGAAGAAAATAAAGTCAGAACAGAAAATTTCCCAAAATAGAAAGTGGACCTGTAATTTCAACTGCCAAAAATGGAAACTTCTTGATCTTAAACTTACATCATGATACAAGCTTCAAATGAATTTTTGCCCAACATGAAAGTTGAAGATCTTGTTCTCCCATTTTCAAAAAGTCCAAGAACTCTCAAATCCCATGTATGGTTGGCAAGATATGATCAATTCATTTTCACAATTTCATGAACTTCAAAAGGCCATATCTCATGAACCCTTTGGCCAAATTTGATGGGGTTTTTTCCTACAAGCTCTATTTGTTCCCCTCTTTCCAAAAATGCATTCATCTTCCACCAAAACCACACCATGCAAAATGGCCTTTTTGAACTTGCCTTAATTAATTTCAAGTAAGGTTGATTTTTGACTTTTCCAAATAACCAATTTTACTCACTTTGGCCAATTGGAACTTGTTGGAAATGATATTTGAAACTTGCTTGAGGCCCAATTCGTGCAGAATTACACACCCCATGTGCATATGGTGGAAAATTAGCAAATGGCCATTTCACTTCATTTGAGCTAAACATGCTTAGCACTTCATTAACCAATGTTAAACAGAAGTATTTAAAGATATTTTCTGTCATTTGAACCCTAGCTGCAGCCTCTATCGAACAGAAAAACTCATTCTCTCTCAAATTTGCATTTGGACATATTGCATTTTTTGAGCAAAACTCTCAAAACCCTCGAGCAACCCTTGGTATTTTCATCATCCACCAACAATCTTGAGCTCGTTTGGGGCCCTGTTTCCTTGCTGTAACATCATTTCATGTTGCTGCTACATGAAGCCACAACAATGGTGATTTTCGATTTTGGTGTTTCCAAGAATTGCTGAGCTTCAAGCCACCCTCCAGCCATCATTTCAAACCAAGAGCTTCATCTGTTTCGAGCTGCATCGCCAAAATAACCACTGCTTCACACTTTTCTTCAAAACCAAGTAAGATTTCGACTCTCCTTTTTCTCTAATCCATGCTACGTTTCTAATAGATCCTTACATGCTGATTGTTATGCAACTTGAATCATGAAAAATGAGTGAGTATTGAGTGAAATATCTGGAAATGAAGTTTGGTGTTCAATGTTGATTTTGCTCGATGCATGTTATTCAGTGTGTTTCAATGCCATTGGTTGATGGATTTGTGATGTTTGAAGTTTGTTTGTTCGATTGGTATGGCTGATTTCATGTTCTGGGTGAATTGATTTTGCATGTTAAGTGTTGAAGATGAAGCTTACAGTAGTGAAACCCTAGGATTTGCCCAGAAAATTCACATGAACATGTTTGTTTGTTGCTGTTTAATGTTACATGAATGTCTTTGTTCCATCGCCATGTTGTTCATGAAGCCCTGGTTGAATTCATTTTATGATGAGATGATGAACAGGATGAAGTTGCCCTGCTGCTGCTAAAACCCTAAGCTTCCTTAAACCCTAATGACCATTTTTCCAGAAAACACGATTGGTTGCTGTTGGTTTGATTTTTTCTGCATGAGTTACTGTTCTATTGGTGATAGCCAATCAGAACATTTCATTTCCCATGCCCTGTACGCACCGTTTTGGTTAATGAGGCCATATTCACAAAATTGCCATCGGTCAACCACCTTTGACTTGCTAAATCATGTTATGTTGCTCATGTTATTCCAAATTGTTACTCAACTTCTAAAAATCATTTCTCATTCGTTTCAACTCCAAAATTCATGAAATTTTTTCCATCATATTCACATGAATGTCTATTATTTTATCATGATTTTTGCTGAATTTTTGGTTGGCTGGATTTTAAATGGTATTAGGTTTCTTAACATGTATGCATATTTGATACCTTTTGCCAAAACCATTGTGAAATTGTAAGGATGTATCCAATGACCCTGAATTTTTTTGTGCTCAATCTACACTCATTCATGTTTGTTTTGATGTAGAGTTCTTGAATTTATCATATGTGGTTTGTGAGATATGAATTTTGGAAGTAGGGTGTGACAATTTGTGTCACACCATTGATATGCAAGTTCATGATTTTTGTTGACATGCTTCCTGACCTCCAATTAATGTGAAATTTTGCATGAACCTTCTCTTATATGTCTAGTTAACTTGTGATTTTTCTTGGAATTAATTGTGCCATTTCCAAATTGTTTGAGATTTTCTCCCCTGTTTGACCAAAATGTTGATTTGTGTGATACATCTTACCATTTCATTTGGGAAATCCTCATACCTTATTGGATGATCATGAAATTTTACATGTGCATACTAGACATCTTGAGCTTTGCATTGGTGTTGATCCCATTCATTTCTCATCTTTTTTCATTTAGTTATGATTTTTTGAAGTTGATACATGTTTGTTTGACTTCTTTGTGCATACTTGAACTTGCCTTGCCTTTCTGATTTTCATTGACCATCTTCCCATGATCCAATTGAGCTGAAATTTTATATGCATGTCATATTATGGATTGTGATTAACCCTGAATTATTTGATAATTTTTGGAATTGACTATGATTGCTTTTGAGCTAAGTCTTTCTGTTGACTTCATTGAGCATATTCAAATTTGCTTTGACTTCATGATTTTCATTGACTGCCTTCCACTTGTCCAATTGTGATGAAATTTTACATGCCTACCATGCTAGGTGTTAGGATTGATCATGAATTATTTGGTGATTTTTGAAAATGTTTGAGTTGACTTTTGATGCAAGTCTTTCTGTTGACTTATATGTGCACCAATTTGCCATGCTTTGCCTTCTTTTGTTTGTGAAATGATGATGATGCATGATATGAACTTGAGACCAATTGTGCTTGATTCTTAAATGTTTGAACTTGATTTTGGTTGACTTTAATTTGCTGTTTTGACTTTCTCATTTATTTTTGACCCTAGGCTTGTCCTAGTGGTCTTCTTGGCTTATGATTGAGTTCATGTTTCAGGTTAAACTACAAATGCCTCAAAGAGATCATGCAAATTTGTTTGAGCTTGATTATATATCATGTGCTAATCTTTGTTTTGTAGGAGGCTTGACTCATATGATTTGGGTCTTGTGCTTTGCACACTTGTTTCTCTGTGTTGACTGTTTCCCAACTCCTTCTGATTTAAACTGTTGAACTGTGTACTAATTTGTTTGACTATTTCAGGTACCATTAGTTGCTTAAGTTCTTTGAACTTGATTTGCTTTGCTATTTAGCAATTTGCTTTGAGGTATAATTCCTTTTTCTTCATGTAGTCTGGAGACCCGGCCTGTTATTTGGCCGGGCAAACTGTCTGAAGTCCTCCTTAAGAGGCAATGCTTGTGTGTGTTTATATTTGTCCCAAGCAGGAAAAGTCCTTCAAGTAAGGCAATTGGTAGATCAAAGGGATAAGCAACCTATCCCCTACTATTCTGTGAGTCTTCTCCTTGCTCCCATTACTTGGTTGTAGCATTGAGATCCAAGCCCAAGATCAATCGAGTCAATAATATGTGGAGAGAGTTCCTACTTTCTGAACTCCCACGTTTTCTGATATTCAAATGCTCTCCCTGATCAGGGATAAGAGCAATGAGGCACACCCCTCATATCCTTTCATCTGCTTCACCTTAGCCCCTCAATGGCAAGGTTAAGAGCAACTTTTGACCTTATTCCAGTTGGCCTCAGTGCCTAACCCTCTTGTATGAGCCTCCTTGTTTGGTTATAGAGTGTGCTGTTTGATTCATTGGATTGATTGTTTATCTCATATGCACATGTTTGCTTGTTTGCTGTATGCATTTATCATCATTAATTGCCCATTAGTGCATGATCATCTCATTTGTCTGTGTGACATTATCATTGTTGTCTGCCCATTGAGGACAATTGTAAGACCATTCATTGGCTACTGTTCCTATGATATGGAAGTGAGTTGTAAGACCTCATTGGTCACTCATATCTTCTGTTGTTGCTTTGTTTGTATGTGAGGATACAACTGTAAGTCCATTGAGTGGCCTCTGATATCCATTCCTGTTTTAGGAGACTGGTGTAAATCCATCTATTGGTATCCGGTATCCGCTTTTTGTTTGTGAGATTGGAGTAAGACCATTGAGTGGCATCCGGTATCATTTGCTTGCTTACATTATTATTATCCATTGCTATTCCAAAGGACACACTTGAATCATCTCCTATATGATTTCAAGAAGTGAACCTTGTAACACCCTTCTAAAATACCCCAAATATTTCAATTAAAATAGCAACATATCAATCAGAGTAATTATGCCCCGAAGGGTGTCACACAATCATTTCACAACCATCATCAGAATATCCTGTCATGCTCATTTATTTAATCCAAATTATAAAGTATCTGCATAATACGCAGCGGATAAAATCAATTCAATTATTCACATCATGTAACATATTACATGCAAAATGGTTCACAACCAATCAATAAAATATTCAAACATCCCTTCCCGATGTTACATCTATCAGAGCATGACCCACTAGGAGACTACACTAGACTCCAAGCACTAGCTCCTATTCAACTCACTGCTCGTTACCTGAAAAATAGGTGTAAGGGTGAGTTCCTCAATCAATATAATAAGCATTATACAACATTATGTAATGTTAAGTAATTAACACATTAATTCACCCTAACCAGACTACACGCTCAGCAACGGCAGTATCCATTCAAACATCATATTCAACAGTAACATATAACGTATGTATAACCTCAACCATACTCAACATTAACGACACAACACACAACACACATATAATACT